>NC_044244.1:69454682-69761765 GCF_003957555.1 Calypte anna | reverse complement strand
TTAAAGAAAGATGTCAGTGCCCGCCTTAAAAAAATATATATACATATATAAAAATATAACTTATATAAAAATATAATATATTATATATAATTATATATAAAAATAATATATTTACTTAAATTTAAAATTATGTGTAATGGTGAAAGATGACCTAGAAGTACAATGGAAGGTTTTGAAAAGCAATATTATTTGGGAAATTATATAGCCTAGGAAAGGGTTTGAAAAGCAATATTATTGCTTTTTATTGGGGAATTATATAGCCTAGAAAAGACTGTAATTATTAAAATGTCATCGTGTGAAGCTGGAAAGATTAATTTATACTAGAAATAATTCTGCTGCACAAATACACCACCCACCACCCCCTAACAAGTCTGTAGGAAATCTTTGTAGAAACTAAAATGTGAAAAGATTAGTTTTGTGCATCTGTGTTATTTGAGCATGGCTGTGTTTCCTGACATCTCACAAGCTGAACTCACATTTAGTTGGAAGCTATTTCCTTTTTCCAAAAAACTCAATTAGAGCCCAATCCAAAGATGTGTGGGCAGAAATTCTTTGCACCTGCTGTCTTCTTCTATTGAAATGTATCAGACACAAAGCTTTAATTTGAAGAAAATTTACTAGGAAAGATGACTACTATTAAGTAAACTGTCTGTGTGGAATGGATTCACAATTCTTGCCCACGTAGTAAAACTATCTGAATTACAGTAATCAAAGGGAAACAGATTTTTCCTTCCTTTTGGGATTATGTCCACAGAATGATAGCTTAAGAGCCACCTGTGTTTCCAAGTACTGTGAGCAATTTTCTGTCATTTAAAGCAGGATGCAATTGGGAAAGTGGAAAGGTTTTGAAGTAAATTTTACCATAAGAAAATGCTGAATTGTACTATAGTAAAAAGTAAAAATACACCAGGCTTTTTATAGGTGCATTAATTGCATTAGGCAGCTAGCTAAATAAGCAAAACTTTTTTTTAAACAAAGCTATTGTAGTTGAAGTAATGAAAGAGGAGAAATACATGTGGTTTGCAAAATTCAGAGTTCTTCATGTTCCACAATGAAATGTGTCCATAATTTTATGTAAAATAAACAGCTGTGTAACACAGTTTCTAGGGTTGATCTCCAAATCCTGGAGCCAAAACTGAGTTAGCAAGATAAATCCATCTGTTGTTGACAGTTGTACTGCGCTTTAGCTGAGTGTCTAAAAATTGATGTGATCATGTATTCTTTGTGATTACTTAGTGCATGAATACTAATCTAATACATGTACAGATAAAACTAATCTCTTCCCATACAGATGCATTAGTACAATGCTGTATTTTATTTATTTATTTGTTTGTTTGTCTGTTTATTTATCTGTTTGTTTCAGGTTCAGTAGTTGGGACTTAAATTAATTCTTGCTTTTGCACAGCTATAAAGTTTTAATCCAAACCTGGTTTACTGTCAGACAGCTTAGGGAGATGCTTATATCTGTGCTACATGAAATGCTAATGAGAATATCTTAAAAAAGAAACAATGACTGGGAATATCTTATTTTTAAAGATACTTTTTTGAACTTTGATACAATATCATCATGCTAACATAAGAGACACATACTGCAAATATTAGTTCTGGAAAGAGGACCATTCAAGTCTGGTCTATATTAAACATATAGAATTCACACATTTTCCTGTCAGTTATCCAACGGAGGATTTATTTGACAACAATCATCACCTTTATTATGTCTTCAAAAGAATTCAGGATGAGGAACAAAAAAAAAGGCAGAACTTTCAAATACCTTATCTTTAGAACTTCTAAAACAGCTCAGGCATCTTTCATTTCCTGAAGGTGATACCTAAGTCCTACGAGGTAAAAGACATTTTCCCTTATCAAAGTCTACTGATGGGAGTTTTAGTATTTCAGCTGTCCCAAAGGCTTAATCAAAAATCCATGAAGATAAATAGATTACTTTCCATTAACTCTGTTAATTTCTGAACCAGTTCCCCAGTGGTGACTCACAAAAATTATCTGATTTACAAATAAAATAAAGCTTTGAGTCTATTCAGTCTGCCTACCTTCTTTGGCATGGAAGGAACCTTGTGAACCTTAGTCAATTTCTTCTGTTTTTCTAGCAGTCTCACTGAACTTCAATCCTTCTTCCTGTGTAGAAATGTTTGGAGACAAGTGCATCTTTCTCATGCTAATACGTCAGTGCTTAAGAAGTTACAATTAAGCCTGAAAGCTGGTATCTTTTCAAGGCTTAATATCTTTGACACCAGAACAATCTTAGATTAAATATCCATGCAGATGGAGAAGCATCAGTGTTTAAACAGATGCCAGCAGTTTGTTAGGAAATAGAATTAATGTTACATAGGTGATGATTGAAGAGTTTAAATAGCTCTGTTGCAGTAACAAAAATGGCATGTGAGAAACAATAGATCACTTTAGAGCAAAAGGCACTTGAAAGGTTAAGAAAAAAAATAAAAAGATTTGCACCTCAAGCTCCAGAGCTCTCTTCTAAGTTCAGAATTGGAAGCTGATTAGCCAGCACCCATTTTTTCCCCAGAAAGATGTAACTTCACACAGCAAAAATTTCTATAGCCATTCTAACTATTTTGACCTTTTTGTACAGTCCTAGCCCCAGCTGGTATTTTTACCACCAGAAAAAATTAGAAAAGATGAAAAACTGAGTTGTGTCTTGAGTCCAATTGTTAATTATTTCATCATTCTTTTAATACTTGATTCCTTTCATTGAGTCCAACTGCTATTTTCATAGACTACATGTGTTGAAGCATAGACCTTTCAGTTTAACATGGGAGATAAATGGCAAAAAATGCCAGTGATAAAAGGTAAAAAAAAAAAAGGATGTGTGCTCCACAGTCAGTTCCAGGGGTCCAGGGAATAATGGGACCCAGGACTAAGAAAGCACATCCTTCACCTGTAGTACAGAGACTCATGTTCTCTATGGGATGTTCTTGATGAGTAGTGGCTGGCACATGAGGTAACACAGAAAGATATTGGTCCTATCATGATACTAAACAAATTCACAAGAAATGTTTATAGTTATTTCTTCATGAGTAAAAGCAAGTCTGCTGAGAAATGTCCAGTGAGGGATAACTGCACAGGTGCCAGCACACTGTTAGGACACACTGGGAAGCCCAAGACAGCTATAAAGCTGTCAATGGGACATGAGTCTGAAATTCTCAGTTTATGGTGGCCAACTACATGGTTTAGAAAAGATTCTAACTTCTATTAATTTCATCATTTATTATGTATCTCAGTACTAACTTCAAATACTTCAAGAAATGTTTCTTTTGTTTTATCTGTTATGACTTTAAAAATATTTTAAAAATACGTGACAAATTTCAGTACTGAACTATGAATACCTTTGTAGCTAAGATTCATGCTGGGGAATGAAGTCTCAGTGGAGTCACACCACTTCTATTGTACTTATATCTGGTCCATTATTTTCATTTTGATTAAAAGCTTTAAAAAAACCTGCTGGATTTCAATGAAGGGTAATAAATTTTCCTAACCTTTGACTCATTTCTTCTCTTGTGCAAAAACATTTTGTGCACTTACAGCTGGCAACAAGATCTGAGTCATCCCTTGTCGGCAATTGGATTTTAAATGCTATTTTAGTACTTGAGGTAAATGGTTAGAGATCCATTTTGTACAAAATTTAGATACAAAAGTAACACTTTAAAGCTAATCAAATTTTACAAATTATTTGCCGAAATATCCATAAATTAGTTTACAGTTATTTATTGAATATGTTGTAAAGTCTCTTGCTTGCTGGAGAGAGTAAATTATTGTTAATTTTTTTATGACAGTGGATTATTTCTCCTTGAGCTACATATGAACTCTGTTTTCATTTAGTTGGATAAATTGTTTTCATTTAGTTCACTGGATAAATCATCTCATTTATGTTGAGCACAAGAGCTGAACACCTAAAATAGTTGTATAAACAACAGCTTTAAGACTACAGCTGCTGAACCACTTCATATTATTTACCCTAAGTGAGATTTCAATCATCACAATAGTGCAAAATTTTTGTCAGAAGGCCATGTTTATGCAGGGAGTTTTAAGATACAGTTAGCTTAAGCTAACTGCTTAATACTACAGACAGTTTGTTCTGTGGTGCTATAGAAATTACCTAAGGGTGGTAATAAATTGAAAGCTTTTTATAGAAGCTTACCAGAAGAGGTAGTAACTCTCTCTGACTTAGTCCAGAGCCTGCGTTTTTTAATGGAGTTTTGGAGTGTAATGCGACAAGTTCCAGTAGGTAGCTTTTCACAGGTTGGAGTAGAAGACAGAAAATATTAAAAGGAGTGCTTTCATATGTACCTTTTTAAAACAAAACAAATTATAGAAAAGTTGGGTGAAGTCCTACCCTTAATCTCATATTATAATACCATAGTGGGTTTACATGGATGCAACTGAAGAAAAACTTTAAAACATTTAAATTTCATGGGTATAAAACATGTTAGGTTAGTCTGGATGAGCTCCATGTTGAATATATCATACTTCATTCAACTTGCAGAAAGGGTTTGTTTGGTTGGTATTTTGGTTTTTTTTTTTTTGAGTTTGTGATGGAAGTTCATTATTTTAATAAAGAATATTATTGTAAATTATTTTATGAGAACATGAATTCTTCTCTAAGTAGTCCATGAAGAATAATGTGAAATAATTACAATGGTGCCTCAAGACACTCCCTCATAAAAAGGAAAACTGAAAAACTTCAAATTTTCCTTAGAGGTAATTTTCTCTATTTTCTTTAAGATTATGAGTTTTCCTCTCAGTGACAGGTCCCAGACTTTCAGCTTCATGCTTAGTATTTTCAAGGAATTATTTTTATCTGGACCCAGCTCTCTTAATGCTTGCCATGAAGTCTCCAGTTAGATCCTTTGGTTCTCTACTTGTTACAATAATGGGGGCTTTGGAAGATGAGCTTTACTTGCTGATCATTATCAAAGGGATTAAATCTTTAACTAATTGCCTTTTTATGTGATTCACCAAATAACAGAACAATATGAGTTAATAGTCTCAAAAGCATGTGTGATTTATGCAATTTATCATAAAGTATCTAAAACTTAAAAGCTTGTAAATATACTTGGCTGATAGGCTAGTAGCTTTACTATCACTTAATGAGGAATTAAGATCTTACATTTAATTAAATTTTAAAAAGACTATATGGTATTAAGACTCAAGATAAAAATACACTATCATTTAATGGAAAGAGTACTCGCTAAACCTCAGTAACCCCACAAAATCCAATAAATGGAAGTGTGAAATCAAGAAAGGAAAAATTCCCCACAAACGCCATAAGAAACATCATCTTGAGAGACTCAGGAAGGAATGTTAGTAAAAAAGGCTTATGGTTAATGACTGATAGATAAAGGTATATCTACTTCAGTCTTGTTCATCCAAATAAGAGTCTATTAAAGGCTTCAGTGAAGTATAACCAAAAATACAACATGAAATGACAGATAGTGTTTTATATGTGAATAATTTGGTTTCTTTAAACAATTGAGGTATAGTATGCTGTAGTGGAAAGCAATGTTCAGGATTAACAGAATATGTGCACTATTCAGTTGAAAAAACATAATTTGACTTTCTATCCACTAGATTTTTACCTTCTTAAAATTTGAAGTCCTTAATGAATTCACCTTAATGAAAGAAAGGATGTACTACCATTGAATTACCTATACTGATAATCTTTAAGTCTTGTATAAGGGAAAAATACAATTGCTCTTTAAAACGTAATTTTGTACAGTAGTTCAAATTTTTATAGAAGTCTAAAATCTGACACAGAATCATAGAATCACAGAAAGTCAGGGGTTGGAAAGGACCTTTAATGATCATCGAGTCCAATCCCTCTGCCAGGGCAGGATCACCTAAAGAATGTCACACAGGAATGCATACAGGGAGGTTTTGAATGTCTCCAGGGAAGGAAACTCCACAGCCTCCATGGGCAGCCTATTCCAGTCCCCTGTCACCCTCACAGTGAAAAATCTTTTCCTTATATTTATGTGGAACATCCTATGCTCCAGCATGCAACCATTACCTCTCGTACTATCATTGAACATCACTGAAAAGAACCTGGTTCCATCATCCTGGCAGTTTCCCTTTACATATTTATAAACATTAATGAGGTAACCCCTCAGTCTCCTCCACTCTTAAGAGACCTCAGCTTCCACAGCCTTTCCTCACAAGGGAGAAGTTCCACTCTCTTAATCATCTTTGTGTCTCAGCACTGGAGTCTTTTGAGCACCTCCCTGTCATTCTTGAACTGAAAAGCCCAGAACTGGACAAAATATTCCAGATGCAGCCTAGCAATAAAAATCGTAACATTCGTTAAAGAGAGAAAAGGAAAGCCAAAGGAACAAATGTATAAAAAGTGATTTCTCCATAGCTTTGAGATTCACTGATAAAATCAACATTCACAAGATCTTCATTAGAACAGTGCAGTTCTCACCATGGCAGAGCTGGAGCTTCTTCTACACCTTAAGAAACTGGGGCCAAGCATGAAAATTGAAGAGTGCCTGAACACCCTCTTGTCAGGTGGTGAGGAGGCCCTTAGTCACACACTACATATGTGCTCTGTGATGTCCTTGCTCTTGCAGTTATTGTCACAGATTCCTTAGAATACAGCACAGATTATATTTACACATAATATGTAAATAAATTCTCCTAGGGTATTACTGGTCTGGATGGTCTACACCAACTCTTGGACATTATTTTAATAGAAGTTGACTGGGTATTTCATATGTGTTTATGTGTCTATAAATTCATATGCATGTGTGTGGGGTTTTTTTGCTCATTTGCTTTCGTTGTTGGGAAGTTTGTATGTTGATAGCAAAGCACACATCAGTGCTTTGTTAACCTTGGCTGATTGCTTTAACTTAATAAAACCCATCTGGGAAACAAACTGATTTGCATACATCTGGGTATAAATAACATGTTGCTACAAAACTGATTAATAATTGCATTTAGAAGGCCATAATCAGCTGTATTTACATTTTTGTGCCAGTGGGAAAGGAGAAAGTGACTATTTATCGGTCCTTCATTGAGTTATTTTGACAAAGATGGTAACTGAACTCATGCTTTATGTACAGTATATTTTCATGTTTTCATGAAATAAATAGCTGTTGCTTTTCCTTTTTATAAATTTCAGGAGAATCACATAGCATATTTAAGGATTCATTTTGAAATGACAGTTTCTTTGTCCTAGCAGAACCAGGAAGCAAACAGTTTGCATAAGAGATGTCAGGTGTGTTTTCTTCAGTAGGTATAGTGCCTGGAGACTGCAGCTCTTATTCTAAATGGGAGATGTGATAAATGTCATTCTGGTAGCCTAAACAATGTGTAGCCTCCCAGCTTTAAACAGTTTATACTCATTGCAGTCTTTTAGGAGAATCTGCTTTATTCTACGAGCTGACTAAATGCTGAGGTGAAAAGGTAATTCATATATACTTAGGGAAAATATATAATTAAAAAAAAACCTTGAAAAAAGGCTGTGCTTTCATAAGCAAATTTAATATGAGATGCACAACCTGTTTGGTATTTCTTTTCTTATAATTATGTGCTAAATAACATTGATTAGGGGACATTTACCATGTTCCATAACTTTGGGCATACTTGCAAAATCTAAATGAAAATTTGATTTTCATTTGGGTAGATGTTCCAAAATCATCATATGTCTACCCAGATTCAATGGATAAACAGTGAATCTGATGGATTTATATATAAATAAAATTAAAAATGGGAGTGATCTTTCAGCTTTAATTTGGGTAATCCTCTGTTTATTTTAACAGAAGAGTAGACTGCCACATCTGCATGATCAAACCTTAAATCAACTTCATTTGTTAAAAAGAATTCAAAGACACTAAAATCTCAGGGCACAAACCTTAGCTCCTTAGCATAGCTTGAGTTATGATGCATTGCCAATCTAGACAGATTTTTCATACTAAATGAAAAAGAAACTTTTTTAGCCATTAATAAAATAATCTGTATCAAGATACTTAAGTTATGTCAGCACAGATTTATTTATTTATTTGGTTGTTTGGGTTCTTGGGTGGTTTTTGGGATGTGTTTTGGTATTTTTTTATTGTTGTTTAAATCAATGTAGCTCCAAACCCATTATCCAATATATGCTGGAAAGGTCTATTGTAAGAACTGACAGAACCTGAAATTGGCTTTAATGTCTCCTTCAATCTGTTTTAGCAAATATCCTGTAAAGATAGTTTTCTTTGTAAGAGGATTCAGTAAAAGTATTCAGGGACCAGGTATGAAGCATAGAAGTAATCTTGCTCCATATATAATGTTGAAAATCTGGTTATATGTTGTAAATGTCAAATTTATAGAGGACAAAGATGAATTTAGAGCTGGATGTCAATATTCACCCTAGGTTAATGCACTTCGCATATACTTACAAACCTTTGCATCTACATTTCCTGAGCAGTCTTGTGATCAAATTTACTAAGTCAACTATTGCAAAAAAGCACCTTCCAGACCTATAGATGTTTGGGAAAGCAGTTTTTAAAGTACCTGCAAAGTATTATGCCAAAATCATTTGCACAACGGTTGAGGAAACAGAAGCAATATCACTTTATGATGACAATTTTTCTATGACAATGGTAAAAATACAGAGAAATAGGAATTTTCTTCTAATCCTAGAAAAATGTGGAAAGCATTGTTGCCTCTATTTTATTGTCTCTCTCCTCTGTCTTGATGAAGAAAACCTCCACCTTATGCCTTTGTGAAAGAAGGAGCAAATGGAATAGTTTGCTTGGAGCTGCATCCAATGAACATTTAAATATCTCAAGTACGGAGACTCCACAACCTCTCTGGGCAACCTGTTCCAGTATTTGATCAAGTACCCCATAAAAAAGATTTTTCTTACATTCACTTCAGCTGGCTTTCAATCCACCTCACTATCTATGATGCCTCAGTTACTAGTACATACTTCATCAAAGACCTTACTAAAGGCAAGGTAAGCAACGCCCACTGAGGCAATCAAATCTATGATTTTCCCTTCATAATCCAGTATGGTCACTCCAAATCACCTTCTTGTCCCTTGTATATTTAAAAACGTTTTGGTTTTCTTTGGCTCGTGCCTTTTGATCGTTAATTTTACATTATGCTTGATTTTATGCACCATTATTACTAGAAACTAGGAAAATGCTTTTTCTTGCAAGAGCAATTTGGCAAAACAGTGAGATATAACTAATAGACAGAAAAAATCGCTCACAGTATGGAATATGTGTCTAGATACAATGGAAAAAAAATGTTGTCTCCAACAGGTATAAGATATTCATATGATAGACACATTTTATCAAATTATATCATACAAAAATATCTGTTCAGCAGATTATGCACAGTCAAGATGTTGACTATAGAACCAGATTTGATTTGATGAGCCAGAGGTCAAGCTTGAAGCATTTGTCATTTCTGTTTTCTGAGTTTAGATGATAATGTACTCTCTTTAAAGAGTGATATACTAATTAGATTAAAATTAATCAACCTAAAATGTATATGTAAATACTATAAAGTAATTAAAAATATAAATTGATGTTATCACCCCAAGTGAAAAGAGAAAATAAAAAATCATAAAACCTAATAAAGGCCCAGAGAATGAAATCTTATTTTCTCTCTAATCTTTTTTTTCCCCACTATATTTTGTCCAGCAAAAGATCTATCTCTTCCAACAACTTTTGCCTCTCTCAAGGAAAAATAATTAAGATGAATACTGCAATACTTTTCCCTAGCAAAGCCTATATGTGAATTTGACAAATACCCTTGGCAAAACTTCCAAGATATTTGAAAGATGGATAAAACTTCGGCACCTATATTAGAATGCAGTTTTTGGAAAATTTACATAGACCATCTGATTGTAACTGTATTGCTCTTTTTCTGTGGAATTGGTCTTCAGTTCCAACATACTTATTAGTAAATGCCACGTTTTGTCAAAATGAATACTGCCATTGGCAACACTGAATACAAAATGTGCTTGAGAGTTATCCAAATATTTAGATCTACAGATGGCACTTGGGTAGTTTCATTCTAATTAAAGAATAAGATTTGGCAGTAAAGAAATACAAAATATGGATGAGACATTAAACTTTGCAAAGTTTGCTGTGTATTCACCAGCTAATTTTCATCAGAAGTGTTCTAAATATTGTGTTAAATGAGCCAAGTTCACCCTTTAGTTTGTGCTCAAACCTCCCATAAAGTCAGTGGAATTTCAATGCAAACATCTGACACCAGAATTTTGGCTTTAAGAACTTTTTGTAGAAGCTATAACAGATTGAATGGCCACTTAGAGTGTCCATGGCAGTCTTTGCCAGTTGTTCTTCCTAGCTGATGGATTCATTCACTTATCTCCTGTTTTCATCTGTCTCTACAGTGTCAGAAAAAAAAAAAAATCAGTGAGGAAAGGTAAGACAGAGATACATGAAGACATGATACATGAAGATACATGAAGATACATGAAGATACATGAAGACAAAGAAAAACACACCAAAGGAAAATAACCTCAAAATTAGATGTTTTCTGGAAGGGTAAAAATTTTCTTGAAGAATGAAAAAATAGCTCAGCTTAGATGAAGATGAAAATTGCTAAGTATACAGCACTAACAAAAGATCATATTTTCTTACTTTTCAGGAAAAAAATTTAAAAATCCCAGACACAGTCATTTAGTTTCAAAAATGCAGTAGAACAATAAGCAGATTAAGATAAATGCAGTATTCAAGATATGCAAACCCAAGGCATTAAGACTTCCAAAGTCTGCAAGAATACAAAGGATTTCTGGCTAGTATTTTTAAAATACTTAAACCCTTTGAAACAAAATATACATTAGGCTACTAATTTCCACCATTCCAGTAGTTCTGAAAATTTCTACTTATTTGTAATGTTTTTGCATACTTTGGGTAAGAAATCTTTTTAAATTCTATATTTTTTCACAATTCTTATACATGTGGCAGCAAAGAGTTCTTTGGGGAAATATACAATGTTCCATCAGTCTAAGTGCAAAATGTGTAGGTCTAAAATCAATATACTTATTTTTCACTCTCTTATTTACTTAATCTCACTATATTTCCTAAGCATATTAAAAAAAACAGCCTAATTAAATAGCGCATTGATTTACATCTTTATGAAAGTGGACTCACAAAGCATATGAAAAGCAGCATAAGAGACAAAATGTGAACACCACACTGGAATAGGTTGCCCAAATAAGTTCTGGATGTCCCTTCCCTGAAAGTGTTCAAGGCCAGGCTGGGAGGGGCTTTGATCAATCTGATCTAGTGGAAGGTGTACCTGCCCAGGCAGGGATGGTTAGAACTAGATGATCTTTGAAAATCCCTTCCAACCCAAACCATTCTGATTCTTTGAAAGTATTCAGTCTAGTAAGCTGCCATAAAAATTCAAGCTTCCTAACCTACTGGTATTAAATCCTGTAACTAAAACCAGAATATTCTGATAAAATCTTAACCAAAAATATTTGTCCTGATACCACACAGGGTAGATTAAAAGTCTTCCTGTTAAATGTGAACTTGTAAATCCTAGATTAAGACTTCCATATTTTTGTTGCACCAAGAAAAAATTCTAGCTTAAATATTAAAATCCACCAAATACTAACTTAAAGTATTTAAGAGGCAGAAAAGCTTATACCTTGGAAAGGTAGAATTATGATGTAAATACATATTCATTAAACAATTCCCATTCTTGAGAACTGAAGGATATTCCAACTTTTTCCATACAACTGGAAGGAAAGAGAGAAAGATAGAAAGAGAGAAGAAAGAGAGAAAGAAAGAGAGAAAGAAAGAAAATAAAGGCTATGTCTTGCTTTCCTCTAAACACCAAAATGCACTATTGAGAATTGAAGAAAGATTATAACAAAAATAATCTGCTATAAAAGGACATGTGTAGACACTCTCCCATCATACAGAATATTATATCATGTTATCCTAAAGGATAATAAAAGTTACTATTTCTCGGATAGTTATCAAGTTTTTACAATGAAGAAAAGCGCAAGTTCCTAAAAAAAAAAATGAGTAAATGTAAGCAAATAATTCCATAGTAATGTTATATACATGTTTCCTCACAGTAGAAATCCTTAAGTTTTAGTATTAATACCTTTTTGTCCTGGCTACAAACTTCACTCTGAACTGGTCACAAAAGCAGAACATTTTTTTTACATTATTTGTTAACAGACTCAATTATGTTTTTCATTTTTATCTCCCTCCTGTACAAAGTCTCCCCATTAAGTGTTTAAATATTTATTTTTGCTCTGAGGCAATTACCTTAGGACTCAATGACACCCTTCTTTGATGAGCTACCTTTTTGTAGGATTACATACTGAAATAAACCACATTTTGATTAAACAAAAATATAGAACACTGAAAAACCAGCCTTGAGGTATTCTGCCAACACTACATAAAGCAGAAAAGCCTTCTGAAGATCTGTTATGTGAGTTTTGGGGTCACATTTTTAAAAAGACTGGAATTTCTAAAAGCTTTTAGTTCTTCTAGGTGTTTATTTAAAGATGTAAAAAATTCAAAACACTTTTTCAAATCAAATGTTTTGTTTACTTTAAAGGATCAGAAGAATCTCATTAAATCAAATCACTGAATCTGAGGTTTAGGTAAGGTAGAGTTCAATAGAATATCTGGTCAGACCCAGCCAGCACGGGTTTAGGAAGGGCAGGTCATGCCTGACCAACCTGATCTCCTTTTATGATCAGGTGACCCGACTGGTGGATGAGGGGAAGGCTGTGGATGTGGTCTACCTGGACTTCAGCAAGGCCTTTGACACCGTCTCCCACAGCATCCTCCTGAAAAAACTATCAGCCCATGGCTTGGACAGGAGCACCCTGTGCTGGGTTAGGAACTGGCTGGAGGGCCGGGCCCAGAGAGTGGTGCTGAACGGGGCTGCATCCAGTTGGCAGCCGGTCACTAGTGGTGTCCCCCAGGGATCAGTGTTGGGCCCAGTTCTGTTCAATATCTTCATTGATGATCTAGATGAGGGGATTGAGTCCATCATCAGCAAATTCGCAGATGACACTAAGCTGGGGGGAAGTGTTGATCAACTGGAGGGCAGGAGGGCTCTGCAGAGGGACCTGGACAGACTGGAGAGTTGGGCTGATTCCAGTGGGATGAGGTTCAACACGGCCAAGTGCCGGGTCCTGCACTTTGGCCACAACAACCCCAAGCAGCACTACAGGCTGGGCACAGAGTGGCTGGAGAGCAGCCAGGCAGAAAGGGACCTGGGAGTCTGGATTGACAGGAAGCTGAACATGAGCCAGCAGTGTGCCCAGGTGGCCAAGAAAGCCAATGGCATTCTGGCCTGTATCCGGAACAGCGTGGCCAGCAGGTCCAGGGAAGTGATTCTGCCCCTATACTCAGCCCTGGTGAGGCCACACCTCGAGTACTGTGTCCAGTTCTACTGTGTCCCTCAGTTTAGGAAGGTTATCGAGGTCCTGAAGCAGGTCCAAAGGAGGGCAACCAGGTTGGTGAAGAGACTCGAGCACAGACCCTATGAGGAGAGGCTGAGGGAGCTGGAGCTGTTCAGCCTAAAGAAGAGGAGGCTCAGGGGAGACCTCATCACTCTCTGCAACTCCCTGAAAGGAGGGTGTAGCCAGGTGGGGGTTGGTCTCTTTTCCCAGATGACTTTCAACAAGACAAGAGGGCATGGTCTTAAGTTGAGCCAGGGGAAGTTTAGATTAGATATTAGAAAGAATTTCTTTACAGAGAGAGTGATCGGGCATTGGAATGGGCTGCCCAGGGAAGTAGTGGATTCTCCATCCCTGGAGATATTTAAAAAGAGACTGGATGTGGCACTCAGTGCCATGGTCTAGCAACCGCAACGGTGGTTCAAGGGTTGGACTCGATGATCTCTGAGGTCCCTTCCAACCCAGCCAATTCTATGATTCTATGATTCTATATAGTAATAGCTTTATTCCATATAGTAATAATCAATCTTGGTGATTTATAATGAATTAAAACTACCAAATTCTGTATTCAGGATATGAAAGTGAGGTGGTATTTATTTATTTACTTATTTATGTTCTTTCCTAAAATCATATACTTTTTCCTGATGGCAATTCCTATTTATTTAATGGATAATCTATTAATGTAAAGAATGATCATAGAGTCATAGAAGATAAACACAGGTGAAAGGTAAAGAATATTTGCATAAATTGAGGCAGATTTAGGTTGGATTAGGTTTTTCTTTCACAGCCTTTCCCTTTCCCCATCTTTTTGTTGTCACCCAAAGTGAGATTGCGTTTGAAACACTTTGGTCACTGATATTCCAATGCTGTCCTTGCACTTACTGTTGAACCTTCTCTGGAAAAGAAGTGGTTATGGTGTATGTATTTTATGTAAGAAATCACTCTGGGCAAGTGGAGGGCAAAAATTGCAGCAGAGAAAACTAATTTTTTTTATTATTTTATTATTAGAAAACTAAATTTATTTATTTAATTAATGTTACATTAATTCAGGTAGTTAAAAATAATCAATGAAAGCCGTATTTTTAAACACAGTGGAGGAGGTGTTATTAGTGTTATTAACAAAAATACAAAGGTTAGTATGCTTACAGAAAATACTTATTGTATTAGATATGTCTAATCAGACAATACAAGTACTCTTAACATGCCTTGTTTCAGTGTGGAAAAGAGGGGTTTTTTTACCTATATGGGTTTCTAAGGTGGAAGCTAACAGACATATAAAATACTCAAGCCGAATGGCATAACTATGATACTACTCTGAAACAAAATTCACATATTTTCCTTATTTTCCTCATGAGGAAGGACAGATTAAATTAAAATGTTGTGCTTGTCAAGTTATTTTGCTTTCATAAGTGGCACTATTTTGGCCTCCCCTAAAATGGGAGCATGGAGGAGCTAAGTTTTAAAATTTTCATTAGATTTTGACCTGAAAGAGACAATTAATTTCAAGCAACACACTCTCTGTGTGCTGAAAACTTCAAACTTCTGTCTTAAAAAGAGAGAAAACATTTCTCCATATGAGGAAAACTTTCGGCCTGCTTCTGAGTAGGAACTACTGATCCCAATGGCAGGTCCTTCTCACAGACTTGTGAAATGTTAAATAAAGTGTTGGAGAGACAGCCTTTCAGCTTCCTTTTGCAATGGAAAAGTGGCAGGTGCAGGAGCAGTTTAGTTGCTGAAGCAAAATCTCTTTTGCATTCATTAGGTCCTAGAAACAGAGACACCTTGTAACTCATGAAGGGCTGCCTCAGCACGTCTCCAAAACAGAGTGGGCACATCCAAACTGCCTGTTTAAGAATAGTCCAGACCTATTCCCTGGCCCTCTCTTGTTTACTAATATAGATACCTATACTGATAAGCAACCATCCATTACATTAAATTAGTTGAGTTGTCTCTTGAGAAGTTACAGACTGGTGCCCAGTCATTGTCTTGTGTCTGCCCATTTGAGAGGATGTGTGTCAGTGATGATCCCCAAAGGGCAACTTTGTTAGAGCCACTCTACTTTAGGAAGTCAGAGAGTTTATTTGTGCTTAGCTTCTCCCAGAGTGAGGCCCAAATAATACTAATAATACTAATAATCATCATCG
Organism: Calypte anna; assembly: GCF_003957555.1. Lineage (NCBI taxonomy): Eukaryota > Metazoa > Chordata > Aves > Apodiformes > Trochilidae > Calypte > Calypte anna. The sequence continues at coordinate 69,746,195 of NC_044244.1, read as the reverse complement.
TCATCATATATTTTTATTGTTATTATTATTATGGTTGTTGCTGTTGTTGGTTTTGTTATAATAATTTTAACTACTATATATATTTGACAGTGCCTACTGCAAACTAAAGTGCTATCAGCACCAATCCTGAAGGCCATGTCAATACTAATAAATAATAAAGTGTCAAAGAATGTTCCAGGCCCTGGAACTTTATTGTCATCACTATTAAACTACTAAACCAGCTCCTAAACAGGTTTTAGCCTGTGCCAATCCTTCATGCAAACAGTTCCCAGGCACAGCTCAAGGGTTAATATGGGTCAGGTACTAAATATTCGCTGGTGACTGTTTCATGTTTTTAGAGGAAAAAGACCTTTATGGTAGGGAAGCTTGACTCTCTGTGATTACTGACTTCAGTGTCACAGTACTGCCTCAGGCATATGTTATTTGCTAATTAAGACATAGCTGAACTTGCTCCTCTACTTGGAAAGTTTCTGAAGGTTGTGTAATTTGTATAGTTGCTTTATAGCACAATTTTACTTTTTCTGTTTGAATGAGGCAACATAGCAGGAAATCAACTATATGTTGAAAAAAACTGAGATATTATGAGGCAGAGGGAAGTTTTTGTGCTTCCGTAGCCCCAGGCTTGATTTCATCCAGTACTCTAAAGTGATGCATGTCACATAAAAATGAATCATTGATCACTATGACTGTTAAGAATGATACTTTTCATGTGCATCCCACAACCCTAATAAACTCTTCCAGGTTTTGTCAAGACAGGAGAATGAATACATAACTGACAAGCAAGTTGCACTGCTTATAGAGCCTCTCAATTCCTTTCATTCCTGGTATTTCCTGTAGAAAGCAATTTATTTTTCTTCATGGCAAGTTGTGACTTCTCTCAGTTTAATATCCTTCAGAGCATTTAGGAAAAGATACCAGAAAATACTCATATCCAAAAATTATAATAGTCATAACCCAAAGTTGGTTTAGGATAATTGCAAGGGATAAGATTTCTTTAGTTGCTATCCTGATATACATCCATGCTGAGCTTCTCAAGAGAATGAAGCTGCATGAGATTGCAGAGTTTAAACTAGGAGTACAACCTGTTCAAATGCTACAATGCCAGGCTCAGAGCAAGCTGAAAGCCTACCAGTGCTGTGACCAAAGAAACTGAAGAAAATGTAAAAAGGAACTTAACACAGCAGTTCAGTTTTTAAAAAGGGATTTCAGAAGCTCCTGTACAGTAAGAATCAGGTGATGCAGATTCTCTTAAAGTGAGTTTGGTTTTTTTATCATAATTGTATCTTCCCTTATGCATTTAAAAAAAGCCCAAACAAACTAACAAACCTATTTCCATCTTTTTACACATGGAGAATAATTATAGGTCATTGTACTTGCTTTTATTTGACTTGGGGTTTTTGTTGTATTTGAGTGTTTATAGTCTTTCTACAGCTTTCAGATTTATAGCCTAACGAGTTGTTAGAAAATACTACATGTACTTTCGTTTCATTTCTAATACCTATGTTATATCTAGTTTCTTAAATAGCAAACCAAACAAGTTATACTCTAGTACTTAATGCATACCACTGAGAAAGTCACATTCAACTCTGTGTAAGATACCTGCATTATAAGTGTGTTTTTACTTGTTTCTGTGTAGCCTTCATTACATCTAAACAATTTGTTTCAACACTAAATTAAATGTTGAAAACAAAACCCGAAGCCCCAAGTCTTCAATAATGTTTTTAATCAATGAGGTTGTGATTTCCCCAGTTAATACATGCAACTAATGTTATGGTGACAGGAACTGACAGTGAAAACTTTTTTTTTCAAAAGCAAATAGTTTGATCTGAGCTAACTACACAAATGTCCTTTCATAACTTACATTAAGTATAAACCTCTAGAAGGAAAATTGCAAGCATTTGATAGTTCAGCATGTTAAATAAACTTAGCCTCATAGTAATGTCAGCAAAGATAAATTATTAATTCAAGTTTAACATTGGCAATTATTTATGCCACATAACTTTGGCAAGCAAAGATAAGATTCAGATGTTTTTCTCACCTCCTACTAACCATTTCTTTGCCCTGGTGCCATTACTGTTTAAGCTAAACCAGCCTCTGGTTCACATCTTGGTCAGGTTAATAGGTCTTCAGACTTCATTTACCACTAAGATTTCAAACCATCATAAGTTTAAAGCATAGCTTCATGCTGACAGTTTAATGGTCAAATAAGCAAAGAGTTGACTTACTTTTAACATCTAAACCTTTCGACCTTTCTTCCAGGGCTACAAAACTGAATTTCAGCATGGAAATTCTGATGTGTCTTTGAATGTGCACATGTGGCAATGTCTAAACCAGCTGCACATGTTTACATTATAACCCTTTCAAAATATTTTCCTTATCTTTTTATTTTGCATGGCCTCTGTGAGACAGAGAAGGTAAGCAAAGAGATTCTCCTTTTCTTACCTTTTATTTGGTTAAGTTAAACTTCAAAGTCACATTATAGATCATCTGAGAGGAAGGGAATCTCACACAAGTTAAAGTTTCAACTTTCTCTTGGCTTTTGCCAAGAGAGGGGTATGGGAGTTGCTTTATTTTAATGCTCAAGTCAGATCTGAAAGTGTTCACCATACACCAGTTCTTGCCAGTAGGAGGTCAAAGAATTAAATCACTGTATTCATGAAACAGAAATGAGTTTTGTCATCCCTTCCCATTACAGAGACCCTTCACCTTCTAACCTTGTAAACACTTGAATTGGCTCTTTTCCATCAAAAACACCTTTAGTTTCTTTACTCCATTTTAATGGGAAGGTAAAAGAGAAATTTGAGATATGGATAAAACCCTGTCTTTATCAAAGCAGTTAGATTTTTTTATCTCTCGGATGGCATGACAATATTTGAGGGACAATGTGCTATTGAGGGCTTCCACTCTGCCCTATGGTGTGCTGAGTACATTGAGGTGGATTTTCAAAATTTGGGTACAGTATGAGGGGCAAGGAAGAGGAATTAGAAGCTTTCTCTATGATATCATGGGCATAAGTGAGATGTGGTGGGAAGAGTCCTGGATCTGTAGTGCTGTGATGGAGGGCAATACATTTTTCAAGAGAGCAAAGAGAAGCAGGGAAAGTGAGAGGTGAGATGGGAAGGTGTTAACTATCTTTGCTACTAAAGGGTGTGTTATAAAAAACGTTGAGATACTGAAAAAAATTAGTATGGATCTTATAAGTTACAAAACAATTGAATATTATGTTAATATAACGCCAATATATTATTGGTAATCTATGTACCTTCTTTTTGCATTTTCATCTGCAAAAAAGAACAGTAATGGAATATTTATGCTCTGAGGAAAAACAAGACATATTGAAAATATGATCATACTTCATCACAAAACATAGCTGGTTTACTTCTACAGAATCTTGATTTAGACATGATTAGGTAAATGATAACGAGTCCCTGTACTTTTATCACTAAATAATACTGACTCAGTATACTACTGTCTTTTGAAAAGAACAGAACATCATGGGAAAAAATATAAGAGGAATACCAAGAAACTTGCATATTTATATGGACATACAAATTTTAAGCTCTCCGTAACTGCTAACATTTTTTTTTAACATATTCCATTTACAGGATGATTGTCTCATGTCAATCCAGATTTTCAGCTTTGCTTTGTGGCAAAATTTAATGTACCATGCGAAAAATATTTTCCTTTTCTTTTCTCTTACTGCAACTTCTCTCTTTTTTCTTTCTTCATTCTGCAAGAGAGTAGTAGTCTTAGTAGTTACCAGGAGACAGTAGGAGTCTTAGCAGTTACCAGGAGAAAGAAAATCTTCAGTCATGTTCCTTGCTTCCTCTCCTGAAAAGGTCTTCTTCCCTTGACAGTGCAAACTGAGTGGACAGGGTGATCTACATGAAGGCAGGGCTGACTATGACAGTTTTAAGACAAGGCAGATGACTCTTCCAAGAGCTTTAAAGCCAACTTTACTTTACTTTACTTTACTTTACTTTACTTTACTTTAGGCTTTACCTTGTCACAGTTCCCATCAGTGAAAGCACAAGAACAATCTTACACTAGCAGATTTATCAGTTCTAAGATTTACTGCCATGTGGTAACACGATGTTCTAATATGAATGTCAACTGCAACTCTAGTATATTAATCAGAGACATTGTGGCGACTCCAGCTGGAGATATTTAAAAAATAAGTATACACAGCTCTGAGAAACCCACTCTAGATGCATCTGCTTTGAGCAGGGTTGTTGGACTAGATGACTCCTGATATTTCATCCAGCCTCAGCTGTTCTGTGATTCTGTGGTATTACTCATTTCATGGATTTCACAGGTGCATGCATTTTTGACAGGACAATATTGATTCTGCACAATTTCAAGGAAAATGGAATAACACATTTATTTCAGCTAAGCCAATAAAAATCTTCAAAATCCTAAGGCTGGCAAATTTTTGCTTCTGATAGAGATTCCTTCAGGACTCAGTGGTTGATGAAGTTATTTTAAAACAATGTCCTTTAGCACAATGCTTGTTTCACACTGAAAATATCTAGTAGGCACTACAAATGCTTTCCAGTACTCTATTCAGCAAACTGAGTTGTCAGGGTAGCTATATGAAATATTGGTGAATCAAAGCTTGGTATTAACAAACCAAAGGGGAAAAAAGATGGAGAAGTGTATAAGAAAACAATTACCAAAATGTTAATTAGCGACAATTTTCTCACTCTGTTTTGGTTAATTTTTTTTTTGCTCAAAAGATAATTTTCACTAAATGTAGAAGAGAAACAGGAAAGATAGCAGCAGTCTAAGATTCACTGGAATGTCCTTTCAATTAGCATCAATCAAGACTTCAGATATAAAAAATTCCTTTCCTCTGTACTATTAAAAACTTTGTTTCCCGTTTTCAAAAAGTGTATACCAGGGAGCTACAAGACTTGCCTCATCAGTCCTTATTTTGTCTCCAACAAGAATGTTTGAAAGTGAAATGAAGTGCATTACTCATTCTATATTAACAAACTCTCTAGAAACCCCTGCAAAAAAGTAAAATGATAAACAAATAAATTTGTGAGCTGTATACATGATTGCTTTACATTCTAAAATTAGTTTAAGACTCTTCTTCTGTTAGTTTGACACGTTATTATGCCACTTGAGTTTAAATTCACTTATCATTCAAAGAAACAAGTAAACATATATAAGTTATTTCACCTGGGGGAAAAAGCCAAACCAAACAAAAAACCACAAAACATATTGTGATGAAATAAAAAGCAATTATGTATGTAGCTGAATTTTCTTTCAAAAAAAGCAGATATAACCCGAAATTCATTTTCTCTTTATATTTATTAATATTATTCAGAGTAGTAATGCATTACATTTGTTCAGAACATTTTATTTTACAGGCATTTCAACATCTCAGTTTACTTTTTAGAATCTATTTGTTACTTAGAGAATATAATTTTTCAAGAAATTTACACATTTCTGAGGCTAGTAAAAAAAAAAATTCAAATTTTAGAACCACAATTTGTCCTCTAATAATTTCTAACTGTTTTATTAAAGTAAGTGCCAATTTCATAAATGTAGTACCAAATATATAGATTACAAGTAATGTTTTACTAATCTCTGATCATCAGGTTATTAACATTCTTGAAGAATCTGTTAGGTGACCATGTTCTTCATATATACATACATATATAGCACAGATCTTTTTCTGTGTCTATCAGACAGAGGTCAGGCTTGGGCAGAACAGGAATATTGACATATTTAGTCAAATTATGTCTGATTGAGACAGTTTAGCACAGTCTGAGGATTCCTTTGTTTTTCGCTGCTAGTGCATAATTCCTGGTTGAGGAAGCTATTAGGAAGATTAAAGAATGTTGCAAGGACAGTGTCCTTGTGAATTGATGTAAAAACATATTGGCAGAATCAGATCCTGTAATTCTTATTTTTTAATTTATAATCCTTTTTTTTTTTTTTTTTCTTTTACCATTTGGCCACATAGTCTTTACTTACATTCTCTTCCTTTATTCACATCCTCACACATACCCACATTCTCCAGACCACACAGATATGCATATACAACCACAGGAAGACTCCATCCTGAAACCATTCCTTTTTCAAATTCTGGCTTATTTCCACACCCACATGGACCACCTCACATATACATGATTTTTCCAGATTTACCATCAGCTCAATTTGTTTGAATCAAAAGAAAGGAAAAGGAAGTTGACATGAATAGTCATACAAGTCTAACCACTTTACAGAGACACTGATGTGGAATTACTTTGTGTCTATGATAACTGAAATTCAACATGATGCTTCTTGATGAATAATAAAGGAATTAAAAAACGTATACCAATTAATAAAAGCCTTGTCAGTGGATAACAAGTTTATCAATTTTTAAATCCTTTTGTGTTTAGTGTAGTGACAGCAATCATGGTTAACTCCTTTGAGTGTAGTGAGAATGTAAAATAACAAGTAATTCCATAATATTTTCCACATACATTTGGAAATATTCCAGTATAGCAATATTTTCAAAATGTTGCCTTTCTTCACAGATGGGAAGGGGAGGGGAAGGAAGGAAAAGGGAAGGGATGGGAGGGGAGGGGAAGGGGGGGGAGAGGAGAGGACAGGCATTTGCCTCCATTTCTTTAGTATAAAAAGCAGTTACACTTAATGGAAAATTAAGGTTTGTATCCATATACTGTTATCAACACAGAATGTAAATCCAGTGGGCACCAAAGTCAGAGAAGTAAATGTGCTATATCTTTTAGATCTCTATCATTTTGATTCATCAGCCCAGTAGTTTCCATAGTAGAGTATCCTCAAAAGAACACATTTTTCTCTCCACATAATAGAGAAAAATTGAATGCAACACAAAATTCACATTAATTTTCAGTGTTGTTTTTTTTTTTAAGTTACATTGATCTTTATCCTCTTGTAGAATATATGTTTCTGTCCTTTCAAAATTCTCAGTCCAAGTGATTCCAACAGGGGTTCCTCTTAAACACTCAACATTTGCACCCCAGAATAATTGGCATAATTCAGATTATTAAAAGGTTGTTATAAGTGAAAGTGACATTCCACATATCAACATTATCAGCGAATATGTATATCTTTTGTAAATTTATTCACATTTATTTACAGAGCCTTGCTCTACTGGTGGAGAAACATTCGTGAATTAAAACAAGATGTAAAGTTTGACAGCATACACATTATTAGTCAATACCTATTGTTAGACATAATTAAGAGATAGCATTCCTACAGGAGATGTAAAATTTTGCCACCGAGTAGAATATAGGGAAAATCTATATATTTCCTATACATAGGAATTAAAATAGAAAAAAACCCTATGTTTCATAGGTTAAAAAAAGAAAAAAGCAAAGCAAAACAAACAAACAGAAAACCCCACAAATAAGAATATCTATAGGTAGATGGTTGACTATAGAATCCATCTGATAAAATAAGACAAACCTGAGAGGTTTGGTTTTCTTAAGTTTTAGAAATAAAGATGGATCACAGAACATCCAAATTATTAATTAAAAACATGAAGCTCCATCTGCTTGTTATCCTCCAGAGGCAGGAGAGAAAAGACATGTGCATTGTGTTACATGTGGAAACACTTTGCATGAGCATATTGTGCTTCTGGAGAGCCTGGGCCACCCCAAAATTTCATTGCTCCACAACGTCTGAGCAATACCAGTACTGCAGACTGGTGTTTTAGTGGAACTTATTGACTATGAATAAGTGCTTCTTTTTAGTAATGATATACCAGAAAGAATCTTCTTATGTTTCTTATACACAGACTTTGAGTCCAGACACACTGGAATGAAAGAAACTACCCATTCACTTTCCCTCAAAAGCAGCTGAGGGTGAAAGAATGGGTAATAGGAATCTTGGATTCAACCCACAGCTGCTGAGCCAATAGGAGGGAGATGGAGTGATTCTCACTTATTCATTGTATAATCAAACAATAAACAACTGCCTATTTCCAGGCAATAGATGGGGGCATTAAAAGGAGAGTGTATAGCATATATGAACTCCAAGTATGCCAAATAGTGTTATCTCTCTGGATGGTGCCTAAAATGCTAGTCAAAGATTTCTATACCATCACGTTCTCAGCACACACTAACCTAGCCTCACAAATAGACTTAAGAGAAAGTGAGACACTAGTCTTTCACTCTTACTTGTAATGAAGCAATTTAACAGAAAAATATTGCTCATTATTACATGTTTTATCACAAGACAAATGAGATGTTATTTGGCAGCTTACAGAAAAGCTTCTAAATATAGTCTGTCCTACTGTTACTTTTATTTTCTCATTCCAGATCACTCTCATATTCTTGACTTTTGTCCAAAAATTAATAGCTATGGGTATTGTATCCATGTTTGCATTATGAAATGTAGGAATAAGTATAGCACTATTTTCTGTTCGATACATCTGGTACCATTCATTTGACACTTAATTTTGAAGCCCATCTTATAAAGCTATATTCCAGTTTTCTTAGTACTTGGGGGGAAAAGTTGTTTTAATTTTTTTATTAATTATTTATTTAGCTTGTTCTTTAAAAGAGGTTTCAAGTAAGTGAATAGCTATTTATTTTCCATCTTTATGATAGAAAATATATCTACTGCTTTGATATGTGATTCTGAATACAAGAAAAAAAAAGGATTACTGCTGCCATAATATTAAATTTTGCTACTACTGCCTGCATTACTGTAGAACTTTATATATCAGAATTTTTCTGATTCTTGGAAGGTAGAATGAAGAGTCATAAGATCCTTAAGTCTTACAAAAAAATATATGATATGCTTTGGATTTGGATGTGGAGAGACACCCCTTTGAAGTTTCTATAATGAGAATTATTACCCCGCATTCAGTCTTAGGGGAGGATTTAACCATTCCAGATACAGTCTAACAGAAAAATACTGCCAAATCTAATAATATCTAATTGTTTGTTCCTGCATGGAAAAACTAGTAGAATTCTTCATGAAGAAGCAATTAAAGAGAAGATAATGTTACTATAGATGTAATGCAATAATTAGTGCACATCCTTTTCCAGGATATGTTTACGTGCTCTCAGTTTATGGTTTTGTAGCTTTTTTGAATGAATATGGCTATTTCTGAATGATTTTTGAACTTCACTTATACACAGAGATGAATATTGAAAATAATCATTGAATTAGTTCATTTTCAGATTCATATAGCCTACATTCAGTTGTCAAAAAATTTGTCACAGTCATTCAGACTTACAAGGAAACAATAGAGGAATAGATTGAGAAATCTCTTTTTGATATTCCTAATGTAATTTTGATACATTAAAAAAAACTGTTAAATAAAATCTGCAAAATAATTTTTAACCAAAGTTCCAATGAAAAAAATAGTAAGATATTCTCAGCTCATTTTTTTCAGACACTGATTGGCTGTAACCAGAGAAACTTGTGAAGATGCAGTTACTTTTGGATTCATGAACTCTTTTTTTTTATTCTAGCTCAATTCCCTTTCTAATTCTACCTTTGTTCCCAGCTTTGTCTTCAACCCCTGAAGTGTCATAACCCCCACAAAATGTGGTCTACAGCTCACTCACAGAACCTTTATCATATTTTTTAACTTATTTCAATAGTAAGCATGAAAAAACATTCTGCAAAATATTTTAGGGAAAAATTGTCAAGGAAGCAAAGAAATCACTTTCCTTAGACAGCTTTCCAGGGATACAGATATTATAAATTCCATCTTTAGCTCTCCTGAGTGAGTGTATTTAGAAGACCATTTGACTGTTTCTGTGGGAAAGTCATTTTGAGTAGGAAATTACACTTTACCAACAGATACTTAATTCATTTGGAATCACCATTGAGAATCTTCAGAGCAGGAGCCTCTCATCTGAATAACACAGATATCTAAGTGCAATAACTCATAAATTGCTTTAAATAAAAATTAGTCACAAATCTAAAAACTAGGACTGTGAGAGTGTTTTATATTCCTAAATTATTCCAGTTATTTTAAAGTGGCACTTTAATGTGAGTAAACATTCCAAAAAGTCAAAAACTCCATATTGTTTCATGGATGTCATTTTTTTTTTTAATATATATATACACACACATATATATGTAAAAAGAAATAGTTCCCAGGAAGGCATTCTGAAATTAGGTGCTTGTTTTGGCGGGAGAAAGAGACAGGAAAGGAAGGCAGTAAAATTACTACTGATATTTGCATGAACTGTGTCATCTGCAATATCTAGCTGTTATTTTCATATACAAAGAGACATTAAAGAAAATCTAAAGTCTGTCCATATGCTTTATCATTATTTAATGTATAACAAGGAAAATATAAATTGAGTACATTAAATGCATGAAGTCCCACATAAGTTTCAAAGAAAATGCTGGCAATTATCTATATAACAATCTCTTTTATTTCTGTGACAAAGGAAGCCCTGTGTCAACAAATCATCTCAGTCCTTTTGACCCAGTTTCACTGTGGGAAATTGACTCCATTTTTGCAATACACCTGAATGACTGGGCCATTCAGTTATTTGGCAGAAAAATAAATGAAAGCTTCTGCAGTTCATAAGGTGATACTTTCATGATTTCATTGAAGTTACCTCATAAATATAATGATAAACAGAAGGCCTTGCTGTTTTCCTAATGTGAGTAACTTCAAAAAAAAAGAATTTTTTCCCTTGTGGTTTTGCTATGTCATATGGATTTTTTTTCTAGGAATATGTTTAGTAGGGTGAAAAATTGACTGGGTATCTTTCACTCACAGACAGCTAAGATATTCTATTACTACACAACTTTTTCAAGTTCTGTAAAGCACAGCTACAGTGATTTTAAGCACGGTTATATTTTTTGATGGTACTGGTACACAAAGTACCACTGTCTGTGAGGACTAAACTCTAGTTTCTTTCCACCTCCTTATTAAGAAACAAAGGCTTAAAGCACAATTCACATATTTATATCACAACAATTAATACCAAGTATTAAGTCCAAAAAGGGGAAGGAAGTGGTAAAAGTAGATAAAGATTTTTACTGGATCACGAGTTGAGTCTTTTTAGAGTTTATATATGGAGATTTACCACCCTAAAAATTTATTTGGTTTTCTTCAAATGAATACTAACAATATCTTTTTGCAAATCATTTGTGTGCACTGAATATATTCATTAACAGAATACCTGTTACTGATGTTGTATTTGCCTACTGGTCAATCAACCTCTGAAATCTATGACCCACTGCAATCTTCTACTGAACAGAGGTGCACAGTTTATTATAGGAATCATACAGCTGCAGATATATTCTGATATATATATACATATATAATAATACGGAAAAATAGAGGACTGTAGTTTAATGCTGTATGAACTAAAAAGCAAATGTCACTACCCCACAACCAAAGCAGCTTTTACAATATACTGCTCTTTGACAAGTTCCAATTTTTCAACTCAATTAGGTACAAAACCAAGTGTTGAAATAGTTGAATTTCCCCATGGAACTGTAATTTCAGTTTTTCCTCAGCTCTATTTTATGTTACTTCAGCGACCTTCCCTTTTTGCCTGTTACACAGGTTTATCTGCATTACCAGTGGGAAAGCATCCTTCATTTATGAGGTGGGAAAGCAACCTCTGCAGAGCCATTACTTCCCCTTTCCATAATGGTGTGAAGAGAGTAGGCTGAGCCTTGATATTATTTCTTTACCCAAGAATGTGTCCTCACTTACACAGTGGCATCTGGCCATATAATTGCATGAAGTATAGAACTGTTGAGTACAATCTATTCTACCCAGAGGTGATGGCAGAAGGTAGATTGGGCCTGAGTTACAATCTGCATCTGGGGCAATGCAAAAAATATCTTACTCTCTTCTTTCTGTGTGTCATTGGCATAGCGTTTGTACAAAGTCACAGTTTAGTTATTAGCTACAGACACTGTAAAAACTATGGCCTAGCAGTCTATCAACTGAATAATTGTTTGGCCAGGCTAACAGTGTCATTCATTTCAATAAAATTATAGTTGTACTCTAGGATGGAAAAGAAATTTTCTTTTTGAAATGTGGTCTCTCCACAGAGGAAATAAAATACAAATCATCTGCAGTTCCAGCAAATTTCAGATCTACTGGATTTTCAGAGTAACATCATTTTGAACTACTAGATTTTGTTTTCTCAGAAAGTCCACAGATATTATCTATTATTTATTGCCCAAAAAATTATTTTAAGAGTAATAAAATTAATCTTATTCTGTGAAGATCTCCTTCTACATTCATCGACATGATGCATTTACCATAATTCAAGCCAATATATTTGTATTGTAGATTTCTGTATTTATCATTTAACATCTCCCATGTTTAAGCTGAAAATGTATAGGAAATAGCTTTTTGATACTCACCATATGTTGTCTTTGAGGGGAAATCCAAGACATCAATTTGTGAACATAAGTGTGTTTTCTTCTCTGTAAAATTACACTGAAGTTAGCAGGACTGTTCCAGAACAGTGCTGCTGCTGCTCAAATTATGGGCATGATATTCCAATCCTAACATTATTTTTTTTTATTACCTCTATGTCTATGTATGTAGTATTGAAAAATAATTAGCTGAGATGTTAAGAATAACTTTCTAACCAAGTTCAACTTAATAAAATTTTTACATCCAAAGAGGAGTTCAGTTTCTCTGTCCACATAATTAAATTTTATAATTATCTGTTTATCTATGAACAGATCAAAATCCATCTTTTTCTCTTATCATGGTAACTCTCCCTTAGTGCATATGCCAGGTATGATTAAATAAAGCCACATACAAGATCATAAGACAGTCATCATTCCACATTTCCTGCTTTCTAAAAGATGAATCCCATAACAAACTGAGTGCACCATTTAATAAGAATCAAAAATCCCTGAACTTCTACCCAGTCTGCCTACCTACAGAAATGAGTTAATGACACTCATCTTTTCACCATGGTTTAATGCTTTCAGGTACTTAAGGTTCATTGTTATTTCAGGCAAAGCTTTGTGATCTGTGAACTATGACATGATAAGGCTATATTTAGCAATTATAATTAGAACTTTTAGGAAATGATGAAAAAAAGAATGGTAGAAATTTATACAGTGGGTTTCTGTGTTTATAACAAAGGTGTTCTCCTGGATAGGCACAGGTGCAACAAAGGATTTAACTGCGTCAATCATACCGATTTCTTTATTTCTTTATTTCTTTAAAATTAATTTTAATTGATATGATCAAATTTTTTTGTCAGTAACTTATTTACATTTTAACTCCTTCTTGTTTATATCTAATAAATAAATTGCAAATGAAGCTTACTGAGTCTCATAGGATGAACAGTTCCAGAAAGGGCATTTACTCAGAATACTACAACAGCTTCAACATCCTTCTCTTGGCTGCCTCTGTATTTGTCTGATCAGAACAGATTGACTGATATTGCATTGGTCTCAACATTACTCACTGGTATTGAGAGCCTATTACAAACAGAAGTAATCTAGGCACAGTGAAGAATGTTTTGGCATTTCAGAAACATGTACGAAGTGTATTATTTTAGAATTAGATATGCAGACTCCGTCTGCACAGTAAAGGGAAGACAGTCCAAGTACTTACTTAAAACATAAAAGGAAGAAGGATGCTACAGGTACTCACCGTATGAAGTTAAGCATTACATATGACTTTGCAATTTCAGTGCCTAGAAGATACATGATCACAAACACATGTCAAGGATTATCCAAATAATCCAGTCTTCCTAGGGAAAGAAAAGCGACTGTATTGATCTTGGGCATAATTAAAGCTTGATTGTCCTTAGACCTTTGTAATATTAGACTGATGATACTGCCTGTTCTCACTAATGGAGACAGAATCAGGTACTAATATACTATTCTTATTAGACTAAATAGCTTCATATAATTTCCATTACTCTGAAAAAAAAAATTGAGTGGAGTAGGATAGATTTTAGTCTTGTGAAATTTTAGACTTAAGTGTCTCAGTTAATAGAAGTACTTATATGTCATGTGTCTCTGAGATGTATGCAATTATAGCCTAATTTACTTTTGTTTTTCAAGACTCCTGAAAAAATCTAGTCTGATCTCCTGACTCAGGCCATTGAAAAGGATTTTCTCTTTTACAAGGAGTTCCAGTGCACCTTATGAGCAAGTATGTGCATGTACTTGCTATAGAAAAGTATTAGTTTTGGAAATTAGATTTGGGTTTTGTAGGCCTTTGTTCTTTAGATTCTTTTGCAGTCTCACATCATGGTATGTGTCATGTCATTAATCCCTGTTCATCACCTTTTTGTATAGGTGGCTTTGGACTCTATCATATAAAATATTGGTAGTGTATTTCTGTCATATCTGAACAATTCTTCTACCACATCTCAGATTTGCAGATGTCTGAACCTGGTTAAAAAAGAGAAGCAATTTCTGTATAATTTGATATATGTGATCTATTTTAGGCCAGATAGGTGTGATACAATCCCTAAAAGCACAAACCTGAATATATACTTCGACTGTAGACAGTGCAGTTAAGCAAGCCAAAGTCTTCCCATGATGCTTAATTACATATTCAACCCATGAAACTCGATTTACCCCTGAAAATAGGAAACAGATAACTTGATACTTACCTGAGTTCTGCTCTCTTGAAAGAACCAGTCCATTCTGTTATCTGCATCAAAATTCATTGTTATAGCACATAATCTAATGATTATGCAATCAATTGTTTAGCTGTCTCTCTCATTAAATATTTCCATTTGTACTTTTCCCATAAGCAACAATAAAATTTTTAAATGGCTTATTGTTTGCAGAGATTCACATATATAAATTACCCATCAAACGCAGTAAGAATATCAGATTGTTAATTATTGCCTAAATTCTGTGGGGCTGCCTGGACAGTGACAACTATTAATGTGAAGGAAAGAAAAGTTAAACTAATCACATTCATACAGTAGGAAAAAAAAGAAAGAAACTCACAATAGTTGTTAATTAGACACAAGCAAAACTTGAAATACTCAGGTACAAGAAAAATAGAAATGTTTGTGTTTGAAAAATTCATTAAATCCTAGGAATTAGTTTCTTCCTCTGTGTTTCTAAAGAGAAGTCCATCACAAAGCCCTTCTTCTTCTGAAATTAAGTTTTTCTGTACAGTTAGATAACCCTGGCAATGTAGAGCAATGCACTTCCACGCCAAGCACTTCCACAAGCACAAGCCTCAAGATAACTGTGAAATGATCCCATTCATCTCCATGGAGTGTTAAATGTGAAGCCTAATTAGCTAGAACTGCTCACCATTTTATTTCTGATCACCCTCCTTTAAATCTACAAGTAAACCTCTCCATTTTAAATGAGTGACTCTGTTAAGCTTAGAGACAGAGGAGCTACTGAAGCCATAAAAACAAAGCATGAAGGATGCAGAACTTTTGTTATCATCTTGGGATTTGAAACTATTTATTTTTGTGAAATTAAATTTTTTCACTCGGTTGTTGTTACTGCTGATTTTTCCATGGTGAGATATAAATTTATTAATGAAACTATATCAAATTATGAGCTACTTACTTAGTAAATAATCTTTTCAAACATCCAATTAGTGAGCATACTGAGGCTTAAACTGATGGTGGCTCTCTACTGGTACATTTTTCAAAATATTTACCACAGCTAAGAAGTGTCTGATATATGTATGGCTTTCTTTTCCAAAATGCTACTTATATAAACAATATGGAAAAAAACTGTGGAGTGAATATGAAGGACAGACTCAGAGCATTCCTGAGAAAAAAACACAGCAAGTTTAAATTCTGAGGCAAAAAACTGCCTGTGTTCACCACATGAGCAGGAGACATGATTATGGTGGGTGCAAAAGCTATTCTGTAATACAGACTTTGTGCACTTCCTTTGAGCATCTGTTAATACTTCAAAATTTTGTACTGGAAGACTCATAGATACCGACCAGGTGGCAGCAATATCTCATAAGCTGTGAAGTGGAGATGAATTAATAGAGAGATGGAAGTTGGAGTAACAAGAGACCTGAGACATTGATGTGTTCATTATACTCATGGGCAGTAGGTGCCTGATAAAAAAAAAATAAATTACCCTCTCTAACATGTCTGTGTCTTTTCTGTACTGAGGGCTCCAGAACTGGAAACAGTACTCCAGATGGGGTCTCACCACCTCCCTCAACCTGCTAGCCAGGCTTCTTTTGATGATGTCCACAATATGGCTGGCTTCCTGAGCTGTGACCACAGACAAACTGATTGTATACCAGTATCACCAAGTCCTTTTCAATAATTACTCTGAATCCCTTCACCTCACAGCCTGTATTTGTACTAGGCATTGCCTCAGTTGAACCTCATGGGGTTCACAACTATTCACTTTGAAAGATGGACAAGGCCCCTCTAGATGTATTTTGAAAATACACTTTTTGATGAAGAAGTCACTGATATTTTTTCTACATCAGTCACAATGCAGTCTCACTCATCACTCATTGCCTCTGGTTTCACAAAAATAGGAGCCAAATGCTAATCAAATTGATAACAGAATACAGCATATTAGTAAAGCCAGTTTCCGTCATCCTTGTCTCCCCTTTCCTGTAATTTACATAGTCATCTTTCAATTGAGGTAACAGTTAAGTGCTTTGTGAGAGACTGAGTGTATCTTTATGAAATATTTAGTCAATGTCTGTCCATTTTGATTTGGATGAAACATAATCCTGGCTCCTGATGCTCTCATTGTTACCCACTTCCAGAAAACAGTATTGTTCTCTTGATTGTAGAGTAGTTTTCTAGCTAGCAATTTATTCAGATTCACAAATTCTTTCCAGAGATGTGTTGCTGTGACACCTTCTTTTGAGATGGAAGGGAGGTGAGGTGGTGGTAGTCAAATCATCATCATTACTCTTTTCAAAATACAGAGCATTTTATTTTTCTACTCGGCAAACATCTGCATTCACAACTAGCTACAATTAAAGCTGTGGTTTATACTCTGGCAAAGTTGCATAACTTGATTAAATTGTATTCTCATTATCAAAACTATGTATCACTTAAGACTATTCTATTACACAAGCTGTCTGAATCACAAGTCAACTAAGAAATGGTATAGCCAAAAACCTCCAAGGATCTTTAAAGATTATATCTGTGATACGTTCCTTGAGGCCCTGGGTAAATAGGAGAACAGTAGAATACTTTGTTTACTATCACAGTGGCATGCTACCTCAGGAAATTATTGAGGTTTAATGGTAATACTCATCATACCAAAACACTAAAATATCCTTAATTATTTATAGAGTTTCTGGAGAACTTAAGAGATAGGATAGGAACTTTGTGCTTTAGAGATTCAATTGTTTGTGTACATATAGTCAGGGTTCAAAACTTTAAATAATTATCTAGCATAGTCTCTAGTAGCAGATTTTTGGTAAGGACATAGAAGTAGACATTCAAAAGGAGTTTTAACAGAACAGTTGAATTTTTAATCAGTTGTTTTATTTTGGTTGCTGCATCTATTACAGGCAAACATTCCTAAAAAAAGTAGCTTTTAGTGGTTTTCAGCTTTTTTCTGGAAAGAGTTACACAAAGAAGTTGAAGAAATCACGGTGTGAAATTACAAATGATTTTATAGCAAACATGAAGCAGTGAACACCTCTAGGCTTATAGCCTGGACATTTGGTCCCACAATTAACAGAAAACAATATCCAAATACTTGCCCACAGCTACTGTTTTTTTCACAACCTAAACCCACTCAGACTCTCAAAACCATACTTGAAGTATTTTTTTTTCCCTCAGAAACAATAAAGATATTAATGTAGGATCTTGTAAATATCTTTGCTATTTGAAAGGCTTCTTGGTAAGCCTTAGGTTGCATGGGCTCAGAAATAAAAGCAGTAAAAAGCCATCACTGACATCTATAGGGTATATCTATGTATCTAGAGGGTACAAAAATATACTTTTTATTTGGGCCCTACCTTCTTTGTACCCCAAATTCCCAAGGGAAATTGAGGATACACTGTGAGAAAAAAATAGTAATTACGTGTTCATCTACTAATAGAAAAAGATACATAATTACCTAAGATAATAGAAGTATAGGTATTATGAGTCACTGACTGAAATTCTTATGTATTCATGTGACACCAGAAGTGTGAGTCTTAAAAAAATCTACATCATATCCCAAGATTCATGAAAAACTGGCAATTGTAGGCAACATGGGCACAGCAACACAGAGATAATGACTTCTGTTGAAGCAGTATTGGATTAATTTACAGTAGTAACTCCAGCATAAGCAGATCTGGAAATGCTCAGCACATTCCATGCTCTCTATTAAAAAGAGAAAAAAATAAACAGATTTATATTTCCAGCAATTAATCACAGAAATTAACAGTCTGGTACAGTTACCTTTGTATTTCATAAGTGTGCATAATATTACAGTGTCACCATGGTTATGAAAATATTTCTTTGCATGTTTCATTTTAAATACACAAACAACATGCAGAGAAAAAGCCACAGCACAAAGGAACTTGCAAAGGAATGCAAAAAGAAGACTGAGTGATACCAAAGATACACACATAATGACATGCAAGGTCCAATTACCAACAGCTGGCCTGCATCCGGGCTGGAATAGTGAAGGAGGTGTGAATGATACAGTCAATACTTTATCACAAAGCATTTTTTTATGAAAGTCACTGAAACCATAACTTCACATTAGGAAGTGTTTCACATAAAAGCCTGAAAAGAATTCCCATGCTTAATTCACATGGAGATCACGCACAGAAATGCTGTATTACAAATGGGGTCTCTTTCAAATGGAGGTTACGCTTATGTTCAGGTATGATTTTAGAAGGGAAATTTCAGGAAGTGTATCCACATGTAACGCTTTCAAACTGTGTTCTCTAATTGTGACCTTCTTCTGAATTTAGATGGCAATAGCACAATTGTTGCATTTTTTGGTGTAGTTTCTCTGAAACCGAATTAGAACTTGCAACTAACCGGCTCCACACTTTTTATGCTACATTTGCCCCATAATGTGTTGATAACAATAATACAAGAAAGAAGCACTTGTGGCATTTGTAGGTTTCTTCCATAAACAAGGACTTCTACCGTTCATTTTCTCCATTTCTTCAGTTCATTTCCTTCCCAGTAAGTCGAAGAAATGATCAAAAAGGGAAAAGGCTGGCCATGGTACTATGTCATGAACTTTCACCATGACATGAGTTTACTCATGAAAATATCTTCATTGGATAGAAAAGTCAGGATCTACACATTGCTTTTTTTTTTTTTTTTTTTTTTTTTCCCAAATGATACTGCTTTTCTTCCTCTGAAGTTATGTTCATTCCTAAGAATCTAAGGAAAAATATTAGTTTTTTTTTAACAGTTTTTACCTTTCCAATGAGCTGTTGCTACTATGAATTGTTGCTACTATGAATGTACTATTGTTCTATTTTTTAGCCTACATATGAAACTTGTTTTATTTATGGACTGCATATGAAATTGATCTGGCCTATTTTAATCAGTGCAATACTACAGATTTAAGGAATAAGTTCTGGCTGTTTGCAAACTCTAATAAAGTGGACGAGTGTATGAGGGATTAGCAGCAGAGTGAAAACTCTTACCTTTCTTATTCTGGATTCTGGGTTCAGAAATTTCATCATTTTTCTACACTGGTCATGTCCACTGGGAGCTATCCTTTGGATCACAGAATCATGCTGGCTGGAATGGACCTCCACAGACAACTAGTGCAACCATATGCTCAAAACAGATCCAATAAACAGATCCATGCTCAGGCCATGTCCAGAAATGTTTTGAAGGGTTCCAGTACTTTACTTCCCTCACAGACAAAGATTTTTCTCCCTTGTCTTTTTGTTCATATATTAATTTCCATCTTCCCAAGAATTTGGTGGCTCTTCCAAGTTTGCTCCAGTATGCCCATGTATTTCTTGCACAGTGAGACCTGAAGAGAACACTATTCCAGATGTGATCTCACAACAGATGTCAACAGAGGGGAAGGATCACTTCTATGGAATTTCTGGCAGCACTCCTGATAATACACCCCAGGAAGTTCTTGGTCTTTTTGTTGCAGTGAAGGCAGAATTCTGAATAATGTTCAAATTCTTGTGTAGCAGGACTCTCAAATCCTTTTCTGCAAAACTGCTCAAACAGTTGCATAGGATTATTGCTTTCTAGATGAAGACTTAGTATTTGTCTTCGTTAGACTTTATGAGGTTTCTGCTAGGTCATTTGTCCAGTCTGTTAAGGTTTCTCTGAATAACAACCCTATTTTACACAGCACTGATCTTTCCTCACTGTTTACAGACAATGACTTGCTGGTCTTACTCTATCCCATAATCCATGTCATTAATGAGTTTTAAACAACATTGCCCAAGCAGCAACAACTGAAGGACACCACCTGCAGCCCAGCACTAGTTGGACTTTGTACCACAGACTGCAGCCCAATGCTCCAGACGATTTTTCCAGCCAATTTGGTTGGTCTACTTATCAGTCCCCTATTCCACTAATTTTTCATTAACATTATTATGGACAGTGTTAAAGTCCTTGCTAGAGTCAAGTTATACAACAATCACTGCTCTTTCATTAGCCTTACAACCAGCCATCGGGCAAGATAATCATGATAATGAGGCATAATTCCTTTTGGCAAAATTGATACTGGCTGTTCCCAATAAGTTTCTTGAACTTTATGTGGCTGGAATAGACTTCGAGGTGTTCTCAGTCACTAGGTTGAGACTTACCAGCCTGTAGTTCCCTGGTTTTCCTTTTCACCTTTCCTGAAGATGTCTGTGACATTCATGATGTGAGCATTCCCTTCATAAGTGCATAACTGCAGATGAGGTCATTCAGTAGAAATCCCACTATGGATGAACAACAATTGTGTCCCGCATAACTGTGTGTTCAGAGTAAGAGTTTGTCTCATACAACACAAAGTTCAGATAGTGCTTGTAAAGAATACAAAAGACACTAGCAGAACTTCAACTTCACAGTCTTGGACAAAGAGATGAAAAAATTATTTCCATCAAATTGCAGACCTTAGAAGTATAGACTTAAATGTTAACAAAATGTGTAGAAAAGCTGGGTTTTGATCCCTAAACAGCCCCATGAAGACTTCAGATGATGAGAACATCGATTTAAATGAATTGCTTAAAAGCAGTGAGAGTACAGACATTTGTTTTTACTTCTTTAAAAAGTTATTACTTCTTTATAAAATAATAATGCAGCATGTCCTCAGCTTCTGGATCTCATGTCTTCCATTAATTTTATCACAGTTTTTGAGTCTAGTGTTCACAATGCACTTCTAAATGCTAATTGTTAATAGAATTATATTTTTAAAAGAGTTGTTCCTGTTTTTCTTCTTTCAACTAAATTTAGATTAAATACAGGCAAGTTGCAGATATTAAAAAAAAACAACAAAAACAAACAAAAAAACCCAAAACAAACTTAAACAAACAAAAGAAAAAACAAAACTTCCCACATTTTAATCTGAAATACATGCTCTGTTAACATCTGCAGCTGAGAAAGTTTAATATTTGTGTGTTATCCAAATTTTACATGTTGTAATGGTCCGCTACATGCTTCCTTGACTGCAGATGAGCTGCTATCATGAAAGAATTAGCACTTCCCCTCCATGTTCCTGACTTTATTCCACATGCTTATCTCTTACATCATTTTCAAATATATTTTAGACTACATAACTATCCAAGGATATGTCACATATTGCATAGACACATATTCCCTTCTTGGTATACTCACTGGTTTCTTAGTAGTAGTAATGGAAGTTAAGTGCTTGCATACCACTGAGAGCAGTCCCTGAGGAAAGAAAGATAGCTGGGTAGAGCAAGTCTCACTGTCAATATCACAGGTGTCGTATATAGAAAACTATATAGAAAACAGAAAACTGAATGGAGACATGATCATTTTGCTATTTATTTCCCACGTCTTCACTATCCATAGGAATTATCTCAGAGTTTAAATGCCACCTGAGAGCACAGGTTAGGAATACGTACTTTAAAGACACACTTTGGTCTAATCATTTTAACAGAATTGAAATATACACTAATTTTTATCTGAGTGATAAAAATTTTGGTCAACACTGATAAAAATTAATTACTTTTGTATCTTCAGTCCAAAATTTTTTTCAAGAGGTTTGTGGAGCAATGCTGTTTCACCAGATTTCCTCTACAGTTTTGAACAAGTTACATATATGTCTCAGAACCAAATTTTCATGTAGCTGGTCCCTTTGCCAAACCAACTAAAAATTCATAATCCAGAACCATTTTGGAGTCCAAGACCTTTCTGTCTGCAAAATGTGGAAAGATGTAATAGTATTGAATGGGATGACCAGAGCATCCAGGACTCATAGCTTGAAATTTGGAGGAATCCAAACACAGCTTTCCAAGACAGAACCACTAGATAGTCCTGTGAAAGGGTTCCATCACTCCTCACAACTTATAATTTTTAAGTAGGCTAACTAATTAATCTGTTGTCCTTTCCATAAGCTTGTAGAAAAAATTATGCTTTTTGTCTGAAGCAGTACAAACTCAAGATTCAACCCCTTTTGCGAGGAATTATGCAGTATGATGCAGCCAAGATTACTACAGTAGTGGCCTGAATGCTGACTGTTCATACACCTTGGAGGAAAGTCCTATGTCCCAATATTTAGATTCATTTTAATGTTCTCTAGTCCTTGGAGAAGATATTCAATCACAGGTATTTCCCCTATTCATACCCTAATTATTAATTTAAAAACAACTTTAGGCATAGTTCACCACTGTACTGTTATTCAAGTAACCATATCACCATGTCTGTGGTCTTTACCACTGGACCATTATCATCTGTGCTAGTGACAGACATGATTTATCAGGTATGCAAGTGAGTGTGAAAGAGTAGTGTTTAGTCTATGAGTTCTTGGGAGACTTCAGTGAGATATATACCAATCTGCTCAGAAATGGTTGAGGATGAAACTCTATTGACCAAGCCTCAAATGAGAAAGCTGTGTGTCTCCTTACTTCAGACTCCCTTTGAGGTCAAATGACAGCTAATATTGAGGATGATGGGTAGCAGAAATCAGTGTGTCTGTTTACATCATTGTGGCCAAGTGTAGCCTTTTATTTATCTGTTACATTATGGGGATATAGTCAGTAAAGTTCATACTGATTTTAGGGAGCTTCTGGAGCCGATTCAGTATTCATTCTCTCAAAAAATTTCCTTCATTTTTGGCTTATTCTGAACTTCAACGATAAAACAAGTATGAAATTTCGAGCTGAATAGGAGGTGGAGCTTTAAGGTAACATCACAGTGTAGCCATTGTTCTTGTGTTTGTTTCAAGTGCCTTTAATGCAGAATAAATTAAATCATGTCAGGACAACACAGCAACATGTCAGTGGCAGAGTAGAGTAAATGTCATAGGGATAGTGAAGACAGATGAAGGCAACTTAAGTGGGCAACTTAAGTTTTGTGACAATATCCTTCCCTACTAGGAAAAAAGGGAGAAGGAAAAAAAAAAAAGAGAGAGAGAAAAGCAGTTCCTGCCTGCCTCGTAACCCCCTTGTACACAAAAGCACTGTGAAGAATGGAAGTGCTGTCTTGGTAACAGGAAGAACAAAAGAAACAAAACCCCCTGTATTATACAAAACCATAGCAAGAAGAAAGTTTAATATATTTCCTAAGGTTTGAAGAAGGAATAGCAGATGTACACTGAATCACAGGTCTCCATTTAGGATCTTAGTGATCTTTAGAAATACTCTTAATATACTGACAAGTTTCCTACAAAATCTGCATAGAAGTCTTGCACTGTAAGATATGCAGAAAATGTGATGTTGCTATGATTCCCATGGTTTTCTGTAAGATGAGCTCGAGAAGTGGTAGATGTTCTCAGAGGAAACATTTAACAGCTGTGGTACAGCCACAGCTCATAACACGAAGAGTTGCTAGAATGTTTTAAAAATGACCAAAATGCCAATGTGAAGGTTTCTACCATTATTAACTTACACTGAGTCTTTTAATGAGTTAGATTCACAAAAGATATTTTTTTCTAATACGTAGTCCTCCTCATTAGCCTGTGGATACCTGAAAATATCCTTCTTAGCAGCTGGAAGCCAAACAATTCTTTCAGGTTTTAGTCTAATTTTTGTTTCACTTTATGCACTCTGTAAATGATCAAAGGTGAACTCTCATATCCCTGATATAAATGTCAGCATTTCCATTTTACCAGAAGTCCTGTCTACATACTCCCTAATTAAACCTTAGCTCTACACAAATATGGCACTGATTCAATTGCTTTATGCTTTCCTATTTAACCAAATAAGGAAAGCTAAAGAAAACATTTTCATTTTCATTCAACAGACTTGTCATAAGCTGTAGGCATCTATTTTGCCTGTGTTCACAGAGATTTACAGTAGTTTAACTATACATACTTGAATTAAAATGGAATGTCTAGCTTCTACTTGACTAAAATACTGTATCCAAAATCCCTTTCAAAATAGAAATATATTATCTTTTTAACTTGCTATACAATAGAACTTTTATATATCTATTTATTTGATCTCCATAGCTATGAAAACCAGGTGATCACCAATAACACATTAACCCCCTCTGAAGTGGGAAAACCCTCTGATTGCTCTTTTAATAATGGAAAGCTAAGAGAAAGTTTAAGAGCTAGCCCCAGAAAAGGGATCTTGGCATGTGGCCACCAAGCTCAAACTGAACTTCCTATTCTATGCCTGGAGGAAATTATCCATTTAAGAAAAAGATTCATAGCAGTCAGCATGCTGAACCACGGACATGCTTAAGCTGAAGCACAGGAAATGATGGAGGAAGCACATCATTTGACTCTCACACCTCTTTTTGACATTGATAAATCAGCTCTGTAGACTGCTACATAGTATGGAAGCACATGATCTAGCTCTGAGATACTGAAAGTATCTCAGCACAAAAACTATGTGAACACTCAGCTCTCTTTAATGATGACACTGTCATGAATATTTTAGCTTTTTCTAAACTTCACATTAGAATATATATTTAAGGCTGGAATTCAAAGCCTTGAATCTTTTGCTTAGATTAAAAAACTGAGCTGCTTCCCTGTGTAAGAGTAGCCAATTTCCCTTTTCTTTAAAATATGGCCAGTGGTAAACCTGTATTTCATTAGAGTACTTGAACTCAGGGCCATCCTCATCACTGGAACATTCAGTCTGGGTTGTTTTGTTTTTTTCTATCTTAACCTAACCATAAGCTCAGAGGGCACGAATTCTGCATTAGAATATAAAAAAAATCCTGAGAAAATCATCTGTAAATCAGGACTCCTGTTTTCATGGGAGAGCAGTAATCACTAGATCAGAGGGTAATATTCTCTTTCACTTTACCTCCTAACATAACTATAATTTTTGCATCATAGTGGCACCATGTCAACAAGCTGGGTAGAGTTTTGAGGTCACTAAACAGCATCCTTACCTGCATCTAGCAATGTGTTCTTTCTATACTGCTTGTAGGTAGAAGGAGAAGCTGTTTTTAGTGTTTTGTAGTGACATGAACTTGAAGGAAAATCCTGGCATATATTGTTCATCTCTCCCTTTATATTTGTGTTAAAGTTATTGAGATAACAAAACATGAGAATTGGTCACCAAAAAAAAAAGAAAAAAATTATAATAGCTAGACATATCCATATGTGTATTACAACTATATATGGTATTTAATATTCTTCCTTGTTCACATTAAACAGAAATTTGGCTTTCAAAAGCATGAGTCATAAAGTCCCTGTTTGCCCCCTGCAGACACCCAGTACACACTTAGTGATCAACCTCAGCAGTACAAGGAGAGCAACCAGACCTAACTTTTCTTTACATATTTCAGGAAGGTCCTGAAGTCTCATTTTCAGTTTTAAGAGTACTGTTTATAGAATATGTAGCTCCATTCTTAATAAATTTCAGTTTCATTAACTGTTGAGATGAATGTATTTCTTTCAGATGTGTAAATTATTAAAGTAGATAATTAAATAATGTAAATAATTAAAGTAGGTCTGTATTTTTCTGTTTATATGTGCGCATTCATATGCTGAAAATATTTGTGTACTGCAGCTTTTTAGAACACATCTATATTTTTAGATATATTTTTCAGTTTATTAGATATAGAATCAATTTCATTGATTCTTTAAAACTGCACTAAGCAAAAACCATAGTCATAGCTTTATGACAACACAGATACACATGAAAGCATACTGCACAAAGGGATGGCTGCACATCTTTTTCCTATGGTTAGTTCCCTTGTAAGATAAATAAAAACTTATTCTATTGGCTACAAACATGGGAATGAAAGCAACTATTTTTTAGTGACAGAGACAATTTACAAAACATACATTTCTGAATTGTTTAACTATATAGTGTATACTAGGAATTAATTATTCTGTGTTATTACAACATAACTTGTGGGGGTATAGACATGGTTACTACTGGTACATCTGTAAAATTATTTGCACTAAAACTTAGCTAATGGATAATACAAACATGTTTACAGTTTGCTGTGTCCTAGTGTTACAGGATTTTTTCATCTAACTATACACAAAATAAAGTAAAGTAACATCTTGATATTTCTTTTTTTTTTACTTAGTGCGCTTAGCTGTAATTCAGTTTCTGCTTTCTAACGAGGAGGTTTTGACTGACAAGGGGCTTTCTACTGAGCAATGGTGGTATCTGGGCTCCCAAAACTGTTGTCTTTCTCAAAGACAGATGGTAAATCTGTCAGCAGTAGCATTGTGCACAACAGCAGCCCAGATGCTTTAAAGCTTTCTGTGTGAAGCCTCTCCACTCCTTAAGAGTACCAATGGGCCGCTTGCCAGAGAAAGGTTCCCAAGGCAATTAACTGCCTCTGAATTCAACTCCAGCTGTCCAGGAAGTCAAATGAAGGCAGCTTGTTTGGTCATACAACATTCAATGTGAAGAGTCGTCTTCTTTATAATTAAAGTAGCCTTCTATATATCAGCTCATCTGTGCTCTAAAAAACAAAACAAAACAAAACAAAAAAACCCAGCAAACCAACTTATGTGACCTTCAGTGTTCAAAATAGAAATTTAATTTTATGGTACCTTGTATTTTTTATTTCATGAAAACTATATTCTTAGGAATTACTACTTTGCAACTTCGTGTGTGTATTTTTGCCACCCACAGGACCTTGGAGCTACACTATTCGTTGGTCGCTTAGTGCAAACTAAATGAAAAAATCCACTGTGAAACATTTTCCACTGTATTCTTCACAGCTGAAGACTTTGCACTTCAGCGTTACTGGATCTATGCATCAATCCCTAGTATGACTGGGACACATTATAATTTTCACTAAAAAGTGGAAATTATATAAAGGTTGGATTTTTAATGGCCAGACTATCAAACTGAGTCCCCAAAAATATCAAAATAATTGAAATAGAATTTGGAGCAGAGCCCATCATACAGTACCAGTACAGAATTATTATATCTCTGCTATGCACCATCTTGAAGAACGTCAACAAAAGCAGGTTTTCTTTCAGTGGGTGCAGTATTGTTTATCTTGTAAGGTTTTGGTAGCCCAGGAGCTGCAAGGGTGGCTTCTGTGTGGAAACACCAGGAGCTGCCACAGTGTCAGAGAGAGCCCACTCCAGCCAGCTCCAACACTGACCCAACACTGGCCCAACATGAGCCCATCAGTGAGGCTGGTAGCACCTCGATAGTAACATGAATTAAAATGGTAAAAACCACTGCACAACAGTGGCCAGGAGAGAGGAATGAGAACATGTGAGTGAAATAACCCTGAAGGTCAGTGAAGGATGGAGAGGAGGTGTTCAAGAGCTAAAGCAGAGATTCTCCTGTTTCCCGTAGTGACACTGATTGTCCCATTGCAGCTCATAGAGGTCCACACTGAAGCAGACATACACTTTGCAGCCTGTAGAGAGCCCTACAGCAGAGCTAGAGAGTGTGGCCTGAAAGAAGTTAAGCCCATGGAGAGCCCACACAGGTCCAGGCTTCTGACAGGAATGATGGCCTGTGCAGAGGAGCCCATATGAAGAAAGTCCCCTGGTAGGACCTGTGACCTCACAGGGTACCCATGCTGGAGAAGTCTGTTCCTGAAGGACGGCACCCAATGAAAAGAAAAGAATCCACACTGCAGAAGTTCATTAAGAACTGCAGCCCATGGATAGGACCCATGTTGGAGAAGTTAATAAAAAAAGAAAGGAGTGTCAGAAACTAAGCATTATGGACTGACCAAAACCACAATTCTCCACCCTTCTGTGCCACTGAGGGGAAGGAGGTAGCAGAGCTGGGAGGGAAGATGACCCTAGGAATCATAAATTTACTGTGATTAATTGGCATTAAATTGAATTAATTTCCCTCAGCAGAGTGAATTTTGCCCATTCTGGTAATTGGTAAGTGATCTCTGTCCTTATTTTGAGCCACAGGCTTTTTGTCAAATTTTCTCACTTTTTCCTCTTGAAGGAGAAATGATAGAGTGGTTTGGTGGGCACCTGGCAGACAATGAAGGTCACTTCACCGTGGTTAGAGATACAAATAAGTATGTTAAAATATTTCTTGAAATATGAATACTTTTATAGAGATGTTAATTTTAAAATGCATATAATAATGCTAATACATAGACAAGAACTATTCCAAGACTATACAGCAACATCCTGAAGACACATTTCATTGTTTCAAATGAAACATATTTATTATAACATCAGGCAGTAACCAATACTCATGGACCATGGTTTTGACTTCAATGATCCCTCAAAAGCAACAAAAAAATAAATCTTTAATTTCATTGTCTAGAAAATAGGAAATTAAGGTTTCTAAAAATTTAGTATTTTGAATAAAGTTGATGAGTTTTATTTTTTCTTGCTTCCTAGACAGTGGAAAAATGAAAATATCCCTCTCATGCATATGCTTCTAAATATTCCAGAAAATGTAATTTCTGTGTGAACACAAACGTAGTTTAAGAAGGCATCAACCAAACTGGAAAAATATAGAAAATTTCTGTGTAGAAATTATTTTGCAGATATAAAGAAAATTTAGACATACATCTGCATATCTGTACGCATATATATATATATATGTTTATACAGATACATATTCTGACCATAAAAAATTAGGATGTTTCAATCTGTGGGTCAAATCAATTCATTAGTTTGCTGATCCTGATTAATAACATCGCCATCAGCATAGTACCAGACAACTCACTTAAAGGAAGGGAACCTGTTCAGACCCTATTTGCCTTACAGATACCAGCCTCTTTATGAAAACACAAGTCTATATAGAAAGTTTCACTAAGGTAGTACAACCTCATAAAATGTCCCAGTCAAAATAACAATTCCACCCAAACAAAATTTACAGAGCTATTTATTCCTGCAATGGAAAGTAAAATTGATACTTGTAGGGAAAAAAAATCAGTCATACCCTCTGTTTTCTCTTTCAAACTACATTCATCTGTAATCAGTTCACAGGAGAGAGAAAATACTTTGCAAGATCATGGAAGAAAAAAACCTTAAATAAAAAAAATAAAATTAAAAATATTCTGATTCTAGATAGGGTCAATGTTTGAAAATTTTGTTCAAAAAAATAAGGAGATTGCAATATGCACAAGCATTTATGCTATATAAAATCCTCCAGAATACAGGATATATGTATGTATATATGTATGTAGCTATATTATGGAGGAGACAAGATGGTAATTCAATATGTAAACTCAGCATCTGACGGTAGATGCTTTCTCTGCCCACAGTTATGCTCAGGTTAAAGTCCTCAGAAAAATAATGTTCAGAAAAAATTATATTGCAGTTATTTTAAGAGAGTAAGTATTAGTGTTACAGAGATGAACTGTCTGAGATGGAGAATGTGGTAATGAAGACTGGAAAAAAAGAGTAGTTCCAAAATCAGTAAGCCAGAAGATGGCAAAAAGGTCAAAGCTAGGAAAGAGGGGATATAAAATATATAAATAGAGAACATCCATAAGAATTACTTTTTGGCAGGAAATAACCAGATAAATTATTATTCCCGTTCCGGGAATGGAAGGGAGGATGATAACTCTTGAAGCTGACATGGTGATGGAGTGATATCAGTCACACAACAGTGATGTTATCAGAAGCAGAAATTGAAGGGAGAGAACAGTCCCAGGCTCTCTTCTTTTCCCCTACTCTTTCTAGGAAAAGCACAGCTCAAGCACTTAGATGCTTTAGATTGACTACAAACTAACACTTGGTATGGAGATAACACTCACGTTGCAGCATAAAAGCCCATGATTGAGGCCTGATTGAGCCATGACTGAGGTTTCAGACACAGTGTAGGTACAGAGAAAGCTAATTTTTGAAAGCTAATTTAATCACAAAGTAATGATACAAATAGTAATGAAAGTCACAAAAAGGGCAACCGCACTTTTCCTGGATGTCTAAATCCAGTCAACACTGTGACCAAAATTATTTCCTCTGCTTTCAGTAAACAACTGATTATCTGCAGTCCTATCTTAACTGACATATTACTTCATTCACCTAGCCACTATAATAAGTAGGGTCTGCTGCCCTCATAACTGGAGACAAAAAAATACCAGCAAATCAACTCACAGTCACAGTTCAGTGTGTACTGATCCTGATGAAATATTGATTTTAGAAGCACAGGCAATTTCTAGTCCGCGCAGCAGTCTGGTAAGATGTACACCATAAGAAAGTTGGAACTGAGCTTTCCAAATGATTTTATGAAGCATCTACTTCTCTTTTATGCCTCACATGCTTTTGTAGATATGAGTTAATAACTCAGAATGTTGATATTCAGTGAAAGAAGAGGTTGTTTTGTCATCATTTTTTTAAAAAAGAAATGAATATGTGTTAGCCCTAATTCTGGTGTTGTAACACAAAATGCGATTAAAACAGGTCATCTTTTGAAGGACACAAGGAATATAATGTATTCCTTACATTATACATGTATATATGTATATGTATATCATATCCTTGTTTATCCTTGTATATCTTATCCTTATTTTATTGATCAGTTACATTGCAGACATCCATAATACACACTGATGATGTCAAAGCTGTATGTCACAGTCATTAGAATATAGTTTTAAATTTTAAATATTTTAATGGATGGCCATTGAATTAGTCTGTAATGAAAAGATGGAACATAACAGTGTCTTAAAGAATGATACAACACAAGTATAACTTGACATGTGTGCTGTTACATACATCCTTCCTCCGATGAAGAGCCACTGCTGTAGAACTGACGCTATGCTGAGCCTCTCAGCATTTATTGTTGATTAAGCTTAACACTGCAACTAAGGACTTATGACCCTGAAGGAGGTGGAGACATTTGCAGCTTTAAGTAGGGCACTAGATATGAGTCTATGTCATCAAAGCTGCCTAAACTATGATAAAGCTAACTGATTGCCATCACTCTCCAAAGGAAATCACTACAGTAAATTTGCGAAAGTAAAGGGAGGAGAAGAGGGGGAGAGGGCAGTCTTCTGATCAGCTGGATAGAAGACAGTGTAAATAATTAAGCCAGTCATCTAGATTAAATTCTTAGTGAATATCAATATTATTATTTAATGCTTTCATTAAAGGATTTTCTTTACAGGAGAAAAAATAGGGGAAATACATGTTAGAAACTGTCCTTAGTTCAAGTTCCATCTCTAGTAATGTTCATTCTAGAAATTTCTCCTTCACCAGGATTTTGTAGAGTGTAAGTCAGCACAGAATATACTAGTAGTTCCAAAACATGATATTTTTGCTAATAAATGGTTTTTTAAAAATACACAAAGTTATTAGATGTCATGAGCCTAATTTAATTAGTCTTCTTTTTCAATGTCACAGACTATCTGCATTTTTACCAAAGGCAAAACCCTTCAATGAGTGAAATTTAATTTACACATTACAAAAATTAACAAAACATGACATTAGAAATACCTTTATCAGCCACACGATCTAGCCCTGAAAGTTGAAGCAAGCTTTTGGCTAAGTAAAGAATGTTAAGCATCACAAGAGCCTGGTAATTCTTCATGCAGAATTTCAAAATGCCATAATTTGGTTTTATTCTGAACTGGAGCAAAGTCAATATTTTTCATTCTCCTTGAAATCAACATCTGAACAGAAAGAATTTGAGAACAAAAACTTTGTAGCTTCTATTAGAAAACAAGCAACCGAATAGAAAAATAATGTAGCTAGCTGGCTTCCAAACCAACTCCCAAGGAATCAAAACAATAAGAGATTCCTCTTGTCCACCAGCTCTTTCTAACTCGAGCTTACCGGTTTAGCTCATAGCAATCAGCATGTTTTTCTCATGATATGTATGTTTAAATTTCTGAAAAACAGCAAGCACTAAAAAACTATCTGTATTACTAATGATGTATTCTGAAGTCTTGGGAGAATACGATACTTTTCAGGATATACTTTTATGTCATTAGCTATTGCATAATTGACTGGAAATGGGTCTGACTTTTTCTGGTGATGAGGATGCATTATAAGGAACATTGATAGTAACTGGTAGGACTGAATGTGAGAACAGTTTTACTAAAAATGAGAGAGGGAAGAAACTGATTACACCAACTAGCCCATAGCCCAGCCAAGGAGAAGTTGTTCTTTACAGTATTTGGTCAAATCTTCTTTAAAGAAGCCAACAGGTATTTTAAAAGGTTCTTTCTTTCATCTAACATAGCAGCAAAGAGTGTCACATAATCCCATCACACTCTTGACCTGATCTGTTGAGTATTTTAATGATTTATTTACATAAAAAAAATATGTATAAAATGGATTTCCTCCCTCCCCCCCCAGTTTCATTTAAGAACATTGTAATATGGCATAATCAAAATAGTTCCAAAGGTTTCCACTCCACCTTTAGGTAATGACTACCAAAATTAATGTACTGGCTTGAGATTACAGATTGTTCATAAATAATGTTTCTGCTTGTTGTATGCAACGACAATTGGGAAATTGTCCTGTCATAACAATTCAAAATGTTAGTGTATAAATTAAGACTCACAAATGAAACAACTGAAATAAACACATGTTCAAGACATGTGGCTAAATCATTAAGCTACTTTTGGAAATGTTTTAAATCATTTGTATTGATTAATTGACCAGACCCTAGGTGGGGTAAATCAAAATAGTGTTAATGGCTGCAATGCAGCTTGTCTTCTGATAAAAAGAGGAGCTTTCCCTGGAAAAGTCATGAAGTTTTCCTCCATCCCCCAAGGCAGGTCCTCAACTGGAGTGTTTCATCCATTTTTGGACAGTGAGCTTTAAGATGTTATATTCCAAAATGCAGTTTGAGGAGAAAGAAAAAAAAAAACAAACCCACAACCACAATAAAAATGAAAGAATATTGTCCCCACAAAATAATTTGAAGGAAATATTTATCCTAAAGAAGAGAGGTTTACAGTTAAGCAAATATGGCTCCAAAGACCATAGGAGCAGCTTTATCTGTGTTCATTACATATGAGAAAAGGCAAGATCTTTAACTGCAGAGAAGAACATTGAAAAAAATTTCCTAAAGGAAGAAAACTAAAGCATGAGAGTAGTTAGCTGAGTGACTAAAGTATATGCCATTGAGGGTTTTAAAAAGGGATTAGGTAAATATGCACTAGAAACTATATAAACATAAGAAATCCTGTGTTGTATCAAAAGAGTAGATGAGATGACCTTGAAGTGATCCTTCCAAAATTTTTCCATTTCTCAACAATTACTATTTAGCCACTTATTCTTAAAAGCAAATTTGATTGATTGTACTGGAAGGATTTTTTTTCCCCAATTAATACAGACATAAGCACAGACAGCAAATTTTGAGACAAGTTCTCATGTGTTCTGGTCTTTGTAACCTCTAGGAGAAAAATGCACTGGAAGGGAAACAATATAAATAAAGCATATTTCAGAAGAAGCCACGAAAATAATTCTTGGAGGAAATATTTCTAAGGTGAACAATGGTAAGCATAACGAACCTGAGAAGGTCATTCCTTGTCATGTTACATTCCTCTTTGACAATGAGTTTGGTGTGAGCTCAAATGTGTCTTGGTTCTGTAATTGGACACTGCTGAAAAGAGCCTGGCTCCATCTTCCTTGCACCCTTCCTTCAGGTATTTATATTCACAGATAAAATCACATTTGAAATAGGCTACAAAAATCCCGTCCCCCCAGCCTTTTCACATGGGAGAGATTCTCCAGTCTCTTCTCTTTGTGCTCTGTTATTGAACTCGATTGAATGTCTATGTCTCCCTTGTACTAAGGAGCTCAGAAATGGACAGAGTATTCCAGGTGCAGCTTCAGCAGCAAGTTGAGAACTGCTGGAAATAGTTTCCCAAATGGAGCCCACGATCATTAACATTCTTTGACACAAGAGCACACTGGTGACTCATGTTCAACCTGGTGCCTACTCCAGCCTCCAGGTGCTTTTCTGAAAAACACTTCTCTGGACAGTTCGCCCTCAGTATGTATTGGAGCATGGGATTGCTCCTCCCTAGGTGCAGGACTATGTATGTACTTCCCTTTATTGAACTTCATGAGGGTCCTATCAGAATGTCAAGGTCCCTCTAGATGGCAGCATGGACCTCTGATATATCATCCACTCCTCCCAGTTTTGTCATCAACAGACTTGCTGAGGGTATACTCTGTTCCATCATCCAGATCATTAATGAAGACACTGAACAAGACTGGATGAAGTATTGACCCCTTACATCACTAGCTACTGGCCTCCAGATAGACCTTTTGCTGCTGTTCACCACCCTTTGGGATTGGCTGCATGGACAGTTTTAGTCCACCTCATTGTCCTTACATCCAATCCACACAACAGCTTGTCTACAGAGAATTTACAGGAAACAAAATCAAAGAGTTTACTGCAGTCCAGACAATATCAACTGTTTTGCCTTCATCTGTAACTCAAGTAATTTGTTAGTACCTACACTGTAGTT
Source organism: Calypte anna (assembly GCF_003957555.1). Lineage (NCBI taxonomy): Eukaryota > Metazoa > Chordata > Aves > Apodiformes > Trochilidae > Calypte > Calypte anna. The sequence continues at coordinate 69,711,363 of NC_044244.1, read as the reverse complement.
TACATTGCATATAGTTGGCTGTTTTGCTGACTCAGAGGAAACAAGAGCGATGGCAACCACATCTAAGGTTTATGGAAAGCTGCTTGCTTGTATGAGATACATCTCATGCTTTTGCAATAGAGCTCTATGGTCTCGTTTCCATTCCGTGTGGCTCCATATTTTACAGTACTGGCTGATCTTTGGCTGACCTACAGCTACCACACTGTGTTTCTGACACCAGTGAATCAGACTGATACTGGATCTATTGATCAAATGCACCTGGAATATGGGGTCATACAGTGGATGCAGAGGCAGTACAGCTGCGGGCTGTGCAGATTGCAGGGTTTGGCTGCAAGGCACACTCCCACTGCCACCCAGTCCTGGAACACACAGCTCCCTTGCAGTGCCTTCCTTTGCCTCACACTGATGTTTTTGCAGACTTTCACTAAATCAAGTTCCTTGGGAAAGTGGACAACTGAGGAGAGTGGACATTAATCAGAAATAAGTTGCTCATGGATTCATGAGTATTGGTATTCTTAACTGTAACCCAGTAATACCTAGGAGCTTTCCAGTCATTGACTAAGAGCTCTATTATGAAGAAGATGGTAATCATATTTTGCAGGAGAAAAAGTGAAAAACAAAAAACAGAAAGAAAAAATGGGAAATAAAAATAGAAAATAAAAAAGGAAGGAGAGGGAAAAGGAGAGAAGAAAAATGAAGAATGACAAAGAAAGGCAAAATTGAAGATGAAGGAAAGGCGGGGCAAGGCAAGCAAGAAAATTTTTCACCATGAGAACAGTGAGACATTGGAATAATCTTCCAAGGGAAGTGGTGCATTCCCCACATTGAGTGGTTTTAAGACTCAGCTTGACAGGGTGCTGAGCCATCTCATTTAAACTATATTATTATCCCGAAAGGTTGGACCACATGATCCTCAAGGTCTGTTCCAACCTGGTGTTCTATGATTTTGTGATTCTATGACTGTATGATAACATTTATTATTTTACTTGAACTTTTTAATTAAGAGGAATCTTCTGGGGTTTTTTTCAGATCAGTAGTATAAATTTCATGCTATAGTCTTACCAGAATAAATGAAATGTGGAATAAATATAGTAGATCTTTAAGAAGAGTCACTGTATAAAATATGCTGAAGTTTGAGGTTGAATTAAATTTGTTTTGTAGACTATTGTTTCAAAGAGGGTAGATTTTTTTAGTTAGTGATTAAAAATTCTCAATAAACCCTTTTTTTTTTTAACAAAACAGTGGAACAAAGTTTAGGGGATAGCACTTTTTAAGCTTATACTTTTTTTTTCTACTGAAACAAGAAATTTGGAATCATTCTTAGTTTCAACAGACAAGTAATTTTATTTATTTTTGTACTATTTGTCATGGCCTCTGTTCCAGCACTGGTGAATGTGTGAAACTGGAATAAGGTACACTCCAAATATATTCAGAGTATAGATCATCAAATTTTTCTCTGGTGGTAAGACAACTGACATCAGCTGCTACACAGGACAAAAACTATCAGACTGAATTAATAAAAAAAAATACTTAAAGCTATCTTGAAAAGCTAAGTAAAGTTATAACCTGAAAATCACATTCATGCAAGAAAAATTTTAGTAGAAATATCAGGCTTTATTGCCATAAGCACATACATGTCTGCATTGATTTAAGACTGATCGGTTTCAAATTGGAGCCTAAATGGTTTTGTATAGATAAGTGATAGAATATAACATGTGTGAAAATACGTTAAGTTTCAAATAAATTTACTTGGGACTTACTCCCCTAAAAAATCAACAATAATATCTACAATATTAAGTTGAAATTTACAAATCAAATCTGTTTAGATTTCTTTTTAATACCTTCATTATCATCATGTGTCACGAGCTATTCCAACAAAACTGCCAGTTTTCTGCTTCAGTAGGTCTTGAACTCATCACTTTAAATATTCTATTAGCACTAAAGCTTTCTGAAAGTCTAATTTTCTACCCATAAATTTGTTTCCCCTCATGCCATAACATCACGGATATTTTATATAATAAATCCTGAAGTCTACCTGAAGGCAGATATAACTGTTATGCAGTATAATCATAATAAAGGAAGTTCATTTATAAAACCATTTTATTAAACTTGGTTTAGTCAAACAAAGCAATTATAAATCAGGTAGAGAGTCCTTTACTGGGATTTTACCCCTTTAACAGATAAATTATTGCATACATACAACCTCAGATTGGAACTGGCTCTGGTCTGAGCATCCAGTCAATAATTCCCTTTCAAAAAGTTTCTTTCACACAAAACATTGAAAAGAAACATGCTGGTGGGAGTGGGGGAATTTATCTTATTTGCCAACAGTTGAGCTTGTATATAGTTGTCTTACTATATTTAAACTATTACATTTAGCCTGCATTTATATTGCCATTTGCCAGCTTAAAATGGTTATTTGTCTTGTTTATCTACATTAGCTTTACAGAGGAACAATTCATAGCTTTGTTGCTGTACACTGTGAATAGAAGCACACTGATATGCAGAATATTCACTGACTATAGATTAAAATAACTAGCATTTTAAATTAATGCACAATGGTAGAATCAGATATAGGCATAAATTTTCTCTTAACTCTATTAAATGTTTTTTCACTTGCTGATATTAAACTTTTTTTTGTCAGTAAATAAAGCAAATATTCCACCCTAATGATTTCCTAGCTCAGTTAAGAAAAGAAAATTGTTCAGGTGATCTTATCTGGAATGAATTATTAAAAAAATAAATATGCTGATACTTTTTTCTTCCCCCTCTCAGTAAGAATTACAAGGCGCTAAAATGTTATATGGCCTGGAAAAAATGTTCACAAAACCATCTGTAGCTTCTGAGCAGAAAAAGAAAATAAATTCATTTGCTGCAGTACTTGAAAGTCAGAATAAATGATTCTCAACATTATACAAATAAGATAGGGGGAGGAAGTTGTGCAGTAAAATAAGTGCTCCAAAGAAAAAAGAAACTTGATAGAAATCTTTATGAAAAATAGAAAGAGGTAACTTTAAAAAGGGCTGTAGAATTCCCATACACATAACAGAAGACAACAAATGAAATATGGTAACCATCTTGACCCCTGGTGAAGATAAGACAGACAGTCTTGGAATTTTATTCATTAATTTATGGAACATTACCAAATATGTTGCAGTCAGCAGGATACCTCTACAGATGCAAATAAGTGTTCAGAAGTAAATTTACACTCATGTATCATGATCATATATTTCAAAGCCAAGCAAACTCAATACTTAAGCTTTTGTTCACATGTTTGGACATGGTATGCAGTTCATAAATAGCCAGTAGGGAAAACTAAATTTCTCCAAACTGTTATATAAAAGAATGAAAATCTATATTTACACTTGCATATTTCACCTTCATTGTCTGATTGCTGTTGTTCTACCTGTTCACAAAATATTCTATTCAACTATCATCCTCTACATGCTTCTAACAAAAGAAACTGATCTACCAGCTACCATTACAAACTAATAATTTGTAACTTTTCCTAGCTGTTGTAAAAAGTGGCATTACTGTAAAGTTTTAAAATTGCTTTTGAAGCATTAAGGATGGTCCCATTAGAAATGTTAAGCTTCCAGAGGAAACCAAAGGAAACATTTCTTCCTGATCCTAATTTTTGAACAAGTTGTGTTCTGAAACTTGATTGATAGCACTTAAAATTTAATCCTAGAGGTACTAGGAGAATGCTTTTCTCATTTATGTAATGTTGGAATATGTTTTTCAAATTTACTAGGCTGTGTACCTATTTCCTATCTTGTGTTTATGAGCTCCACACAGTAATTCCCTGTGTAAATATTTGCTTTCCTCTAGGTTTTATAATTAACTGGTTTAACATTGAAACCATCTAATTTTTTTAAAATCATGGATTGAATTAAATAGGTGCATTGGGTTGACTTTTATGTTGTTTTTCATTACTTTGCATATCACCCCCGAGTGATTTTATACATGAAATACTAAGGAAATATGCCTAGAGTTCTTGAATCTGAGAACTGAATTAAAAGGAAGTCTGAACAAACAGTCAGAAGTGTTCAGTCAGTCTTGACCTCCTTTGAAGTCAATGAGGCTTTGACCCTTGACCCCTTGGGAGCACAGTGAGAATTCTTAAATGACTGAGAATAAGTCATTTAATGACAGAATAAGTACCACGTAGGTTGTGGCAGGAATGTGAACAACTTACAAACTGAATAAATGATACCTAAAAATGAGTGGCTAGTTCAATTTCCCTGCTTTTCAGTCTCCAGAAACTGTAAGCAGATTGCCAGCATTCTGTCTACTTAGATTTGATACTAATGTGAGTATGTAGCCTATACAGGAGTGCTTGATTGAGACAACCAGACTGTAGTATGGCTAATTATCAGAATGGTACCTTTCCCATAGTTGTTGTTTAGAATTTCCCTGTGAAGTTAATTATCTAATGTTTGTAAGATGTTTAAATTTCTCAGTAAGAAAGTATTATAGGACTGCATATTGCATATGGATACAGATATGTATGTAAAAATTATGTTTATGGACAAGTTTCCCTGATCACTGCTGATGGCTCTTTTTTGAAAGAGCTTTCATTTGTTTAGATGTTTAAAACTATTTCGGGTACAAATAATTCAGGCTAAACTACATTCTCTTGCACCATAATTCTTAGAATGTTTAACAAACCTGTGCTGCTGAGTAAGTTTAGGGATCCTAATTTCATCAAGTGTAACCAAACAAGTCCTGGGATAGCTCTTCATCATTTACTTGATAATCCATCCACTGCAGCCTGAAGAAGGCAGTAGGATTCAGTCCTCTGACAAACTGTATTTACCACATACTCCACACCAATTGCATCAGCTTTAGCTTTATTGGCTCAGTGCACTAATGTAGCTTTGAAACAAACCATTCACTCTTACTATAGGTTAGTCAAGTTCACAAAGTAGATTTGATACTCCCGAGCCAGATTCCTACCAGGGAAAAAGCAAACAGAAGTTCCAACACAAACACACATCAATTATGCTCAGACCTCTGATGGGTATACATGGGTCCAAGGTAAAGCTCTGCCCTTGAACAGCTTCAAACAGCACAGTGAGAGACATTCAGAGGATGGAAATATTCCATTTGAGCTCAAACCTTAGCTCAACCTATGCTGGTTATCTTGGTATAAGGTCTGTTTGAACACTGCTCCATGCATCAGATGACACTCCCACACAAAATTAGATTATAATTATTTACCTATATACATAGATATGACCCTAAAACATCCTAGACTTTGGGATCAAGATTTTCAAAACTTCTTGCATCCATCTCTCCTTTATGTCTCTTCCTCTCTTGAGTTTTCTTGTTTACCTTATTTGTAATTTACCTGCAGGTGGAATTAAGTAATAGGAATGTCAAAATATTTATCTTGGCTTGCTCAATTAGTCAAATCTATTTACTCAAAATTTTGGTTACTTCAGATGCTCTTTTTTCTAAAATGCATCATCTCCATTGTCACAGTTGAACACAGGCCCGACAATTAACCGAATGACAGATGCTCTTAATTAATCCCCCTCTCCTCACTGATAAAGAAAGTAGAAAGAATAAGGGAGAGAGAGTTACAGGCTAGGAACTAAATTACACAGCTTTAATGAAACAGTAATGATAAAAAAGGAAAAATTATTAGATATATTGAAATATACACAAAAAGAATGCCACATTCCTTATTCCTTTCCCCCAGTAATACTCACAGCAACACCAAGGCTGCAGAGCAGCCCTGGAAAAGACCCAGGCTGTACTCCTGGAGTAAGCAGCAGTCAATAGCTGAAGGCAGGAATACACAGATTCAGGCTGGCACAGATCAGGAACACAGGAAGACAAACAGACTGAATCCTCCCAGTATGCCAAAGAAGGCAGGAAGAGGCAAAGAAGCTTAACCTTCATGATCCCTCAGATTTATACGGAGTATGACATATATGGGATGGAATACTTTGGTTCATTTTGGTCACCTGTTGTGTTCCCTCCACCCTAAAGGAGGGTTGCAGGTGTGGCTCCTTTACTCCCTCTCTCTTTCTGGGAATAAAATGTTCCCCAAAGCCCAGCAGTAGCCTTGCTTCTGCATACCATTCTCCAGCTGTAACTATGAACATTGTTATCAGTCCCTGAAGCAGACATTGACTGAGAAACTTCCTGTTAATTTCAGCAAGTGCAGCTACTTACAAGAGACTCACCTGAAAGCATAATTACAGGATGGAAATTAGCTCTATCCGGGCCCAAACCAGGACATCCATTTAAATAATTTCCATGCATATAATGGGTTTTATTAGGGCTTATAAACAGTCACCAAAGAATCAGTCCAGCATAGAATAAAAAAGCTTGAGTAAACATAGGTTGAAAAGTGACTTTGGCACTTTTAAAAGAAAAAAAGACATAATAATAAAATCAATTTAAATAGTATCCCTCATTAACCCTGAAGTCACCAACCTCGATGAATTATCACTTATGACTCATTACATGGTCCAGTGATTAGAAGTACTTGTGAAGCTTCTTTTTTAGATAACATACTAAATACCAAAGTTGGTATTTCAGGCAGAAGCAGAAAATATTGCAGAGTTCTGGAGAGTATAAGCTGGAAAAAGACAGGCTAGCAGGAACAATACAGAGTTCTAACAGCTGGAGAATTAGCTTAGAATGCTTATTAAGGAACACTATAATGTTGCTGGTGATTTTTTTTCCTTAAACTTTAGATCTGACCACTTGAGATAGGTATGAAATCCTTGACATGTAAGTTATCATGTTAGATGCACTTTTTGTTTTTTTCACTGTTTATATAAAAATGTGTTTCGAGTTGAATGGCAAATTAGATTAGGACAAGTAGATGGGTGTCACATTTGCTGGTATCCAGGCTGGCCAAGTGCAGGCTTAGAGCATCAGTCTGCTTTGGGGAAGCAACACCTCCCTGTGCTCCAGGCTTGGAGGAAGAGAACTCAGTGCTGTAAATACAATTTCCCCAAACAAGTAACTTTTAGCAGTGATAATAAATATGATCTTACCTTAAAGTTTGGGATTAAAGATCGACCTTAACTGCATGTCATATTTACATATCTGCTATCCCACTTAAGTCTGAGGCTTTTTTTTCTTTCCTATCAAGTTACTCTATACTTATTCACATTACAATACTGTCTGCCTTAATATTTTCCCCTGATGTTGAACTATTGTTCCATTTGCTGTTGTGGATGTCTTGTTCTTTCTTCTCAATCAGTGGGCCTGTGAGCCAAACTCAGAAGTGATATGTAAGGTGCTATAAGATAGACAGCATAATAATCACTTGAATTCCCTCTATATTTCATGCTCTGCTCTTCATAATGTTAAATGCAATGTAACACAACATAACTCTCATACAAAGTAGTGGAAAGGGGTTGAGTAAGCTAAAGCATCTCCTTCCATAAGTTATCCTTTCTCCCATCTGTTTATTATGTGAGTTAACTTTGATTTAAGTACAGGAGAGAGACTAAGCTAGTAGACATGAGTGTAAGGTAATTCTCTGTGAGTTGTGGGTGCACCAGAAAGTTCATAGATAAACCACATAGAAGTATAGGCTCTGTGTGGGCTAGTTCAGCTCAAAGGAAGTTGATCTATGTTAATCACAGGTCTGCCTGGCTCCATGGATTTATGAAGACACTATGCTCCTGAATCAGCAGAATCAAGCCACTAAGAACTGTTTTTTGTGGGAAACGCAAATGAGAAACACACTGTCCCATGCTGACTCATGGGACACAAGAGACTCATGGGAGAGAAGAGACACTGCTTTGAAAAACCTATTCAACTAGCTGGGTTGTTTCCATTATTGTCAATATATCAACTTCTGATCAAAGTAAGGGAGCTGACTATAAAATATACTGTCTGTGTTACTGCCTGATTTTACCTTGTGTATCACTTCAGAATTCAATCCTTCTCCTTCAATTGAACTACTTAGAAATGCTTGAGAAACAAATGTATTTTGATGGAAGTCTTACCTGTTAGGCAGAATAAAACCTCCTCTGCTTATCTGCTTTTTTTTTTTTTTTTTTTTTTTTTCCTGAGACAGAAAAAGGGGTTTATTTTCTGCAGTGATCAATGTGAGCCAGTGCAAATTCTCAGGACGCAGAAGAGACTTTTGTACACAGTATTTGGTGACAGAGAGTGTGAACAAAATGGGAATCATACCATTAGGAAACCCTGGATAAAATGTAGAAATGTGTAGAAGTAAATATATAAGGAAGGGACAGTAGAAACCGTTAGCATGAAGGCTGAAATAAAAAAGGAGTCAGGTCAGAAATACGTTGTTAATGTTTCTACTGGGAAAAAATATATTAAATCGCAGAGAAAGATGCTAGGTTGCTAGGTACCTTCTGCTTTAAAAGTTACTGGAAGAAGTTATAGGCAAAAGAACTCTAATTAAAAAAAAAAAATAGGTCTGCAAGAGTAAGTTTCTCACTGCAAGTTCTCACTGCTGTAGTGACTCTACCCTGTCTGCCTGTTTCCCCTAGATATTCACTGCCTTCAATTTGACAACCCACGTTACACTGCAGAGTAGCTTATGGGAACTGCATTCTATATTAATGGGCTTTCCATATTCAGTATTCACTGAAGGTGGATGTGTTTGCAATAGACTCTTTTAACTAAACACTCATTGTCACAAGAAATTGTAAATAATGTTTTTATTATTCTAACCTACTGTGGAATTTTTAATGATCAAAATTTCAGTGTTGCTGTTATGACCATATTAAGAAATGCACATCAAAGAAAGAAATGGCACTCTAGAACCCACACAAATTGTCTACACATATATGTATATATATACACATATATATATGTGCACACAGTCATAGAAATTAATAACAGCAAGTCCTGTTGTATATAAAGACACTTGAACAAAAATGTTGTGTCTAAATTAATTCCATCTTCTGTACTACTCAAATTTCACTCCAGCAGTGACCATAAAACATGTCTGTGATACAGAAAACTTGTTCAATACCTGCCTTGCACAAGAATTCTGTAGACATTGCCTACCTTGGAATTATTGCTGGAGGAGTACCGGTATATTAATTTAACAAGCAGTCTTCTGCTAGAAAACATGATTTTTTCTTATTTTAAACTTGGATTCACTGTAAAAAAAATGAATATTTCCTACTCAGCCTCAGTGCAAGCATCATGAATAGTGTAAGTGAAGCTTCTTTTTATCTACATTAGAGAAAAATGGTATAAAGAAGTTTGAGGGGTTTTAATGGGGAAAATAAGGAATCTCCGAATACTCTTTAATAAAAGGATACACTATATGCTACTTTTAATAATTCCCAAGCAACCTTTTGTCTGCGAGTAGAGACACACAAAGTACTAATCTGGAAGCAATATCAGACTAATGAAAACTGACATTTTGTGTATACAGCAGATCTGGAATTTTGCAGAGTCAGGATGATGAGAAATTCAGTCTCCTTCACTGACTTGGTCATGATGATGTGAAAAGTCTACTATTTACATAAATGCATGCTTGGTTTTAATATTTCTGTTAATATAACTTGTTCTTTGCATGTACATTATCCTTACATAAAAGAAATTAAGGCCATCTAGTATTTTACAGGGTATCTATAGGTATTTGAGCTCTTTAATTCTAAAAGTTCTTTCTCCTATGTGTCAGTCCCTTAGCACACCTTAGGTTGGGAAGTGGAAAAACCCCATTATACGCTCTGGTTCCTATTCAGTCAATTAGTATACACTGAGGATTTATCCTTCTGTGACAGACCTACCCATTATTGAATTTATGTCAGATAAGATGTTGTATTTATATATCCACTGGGAGCAGAAATGAAGACATCAGCCATAAGGCACACAAAGATTTCTCTTCCCTATAATCTCAGTGAAACAGCTGCTATTTGTTTTTATTGTGCAGATGCTTAAGCAATCCAGGGACCGATTTACCTGACTCTTCTAAGAATACACAGTCATTGCTTCAGCAGAAAATATATGCAGCCAAGCTACCCAACTGCAAGAAGGTGACAGCTGACAATATTTTGCCAACCTATGTCATTATCGTTGATGTACAAACCACCTATGTACCATTCCAGCAATTATATATGTGAGTTAACAATAGGTTTGGGCCAATGTTAGTGAAACATAAATACTTTCAAACTTGAAATATTAATTGGTATATCCCTAGAGGTTTTTCATCTCAGGAGTACTGGTTTGTGTTCAAAATTAAAAACCATTTCCATTTCCAATGGAAAAAATTTCCAATTCTAAACTAATGAATACACAGCTGGAAAACAACTTTTTTAATGGTATTGTGCCATTTCATTTTCTGGATGTATATTTCATTCTGAATATATTCAAATAAGTTATATGAAGGCAAGAAAGAATCTAATTGCCAGATGTTTCATTCACAGTACTCTCTAGCCCAGAGACAATTAAGTCAACTGGAGAAGCTCACATTGATTCATATACATGGACTCAAAGTAACTCAAGATTTCCTTGTGCCAAGAGAGTCCCTGCTTGCTATCTATGTGTTTCTTTGCAGCTTCTTCATACAACTCTTGTACTGCAAAAAAGCGATAAACAAGGTGCTACCAGAAGTGAAAAAAACTTAAAAAAAGTTAACGTAGATAAAATAAACTAAATTGCAAGAGAGCTCCCATATCATTCGACAGGGCGTTTGGTTACTATCTAAAGAGGTAAGTGATTAGCAGATCCAAGTACAAGGTCAATTTTCTTGCACAAAAACAAAACAGTGGGAAGCTACAACGTGACTTTAATACCATATTGAACAGTTAAAAAACGTTCATATTCTGAAGGATTTATTCAATTACAAGAAAAGAGCTATTAAAATAAATATAGCATTTTAGTTCACCATGTGAGAAACTCCTATTAAGGACAAATGTTTGAGTCAGAGAATTTCTTAAGCTTCAAAAATAAACGGTATGGCTAAAAGGAGATTCCTTAAAATGCACATGGAAAGCATTTGATTCCCTTTCTGTTTTTACAGATGCAAATTGCATTTGATTTAAACTCGTAAAGAAAGTGGAGAATTCAGGTCATACTATCTAACCAAACAGTTTGAAATTTATAATACCCTTTTTTGTAGTTTAAATTATTTTTTTAATCAGCAGAGGTAGCATTTACAATAATACAAGGCAGTTAAAATCATAAGGAAATGCCCTGTAGTAAAAATGATTGTCCCTTGATTGGATTCTACTCCAGGCTACATCTGTTCACATCACTTGCTTCCTTTTATTTTCAGGAACCACAATAGCAATCAAATCTCAGACATAAACAAAAAATCACTGTAACTGAAATTATTTCTCTTTATGCAGAGGGTAGTCCTACTGTCTTTTCCAAAGCACAGAGAAGCTTTACTTGCCATACACATACGTAGAAGAATCATAATCCTTCATTTTTCTTTCTGAATGAGACACAAAGTCTGTAGGGGGATGTTAGATCAAATGCTGCGTGTACTCCCCTGCATTTCAACTCCCATCCTAGCCCTCTAGGTTCTACTTTGTACTTGTTTCTAAGGAAATATTTCCAGGCTCAGATATCACCTGCCTTTAACATTATTCAAGTGTGGTCTTTTGTTATCTGGATGATCTGAACTAAATCTTAGAAAGCGTAAGATGCCTTACCTTATCTAACATCAGTATCTAACACAGGCACTCTGTAAACTATTATGAAAATTCTGTTCTTAAAGGAATTGCAAGTCAATTTTTAGAACTATTCAAATTGCTCTAGACTACTACCAGTCCAAAATAAAAATAAATATGCTAACTGATTGTAAATGCTGCAAATTCTCTACCTCTAGCTATAGTATAATTTTAATGACTTCACTTATGGGTAAAATAAAGTGTGTTTTAGGATGTGAACATTTTACTTAACTGACACATTTTATTTTTCACATGTTCTGCAATAACTGTCAGAGACTACTCTTTTGCTGTGGGATTAATCATCATTAAACACTGAACCATAAGAACATAAAAGTAACTTGTCAGACATTAACAAGCTCTATAGATTTAGCAGAATCACAGAATCAGTGTGTAGGACATTTTTAATGGCCACGTGCCATTATAAATATATTCAAATCTTTATTCACAATCTATGATTAATTCATTTTACAAATGTATTAAATCCACTAAAGTAGCTTGTTCAAGAGATTGCCAGAAATTAGATAGCTGACAAATGACTAAAGAATTAACTTGTTCATTGAATGTGCTCAAAAAGTAGGAAATTGTCATGCTCATAAAATCCATTAACTTTAGTACATGGCATAGGTAATCAGAAGTACTTCCAGGACTGCCCGTTGTGTGGGCCCTGTCCACACACACACACCAAAAAAACCCAAAAAACAAACAAGCCAACCCCTGCCACCACCACCACCCCCCAAAAAACCCAAAAAACCAACAAACCACAAAAAAAACAAAGAAGAGAAAACATCTCTTTTTACATCTGCAGGTTTTTAGACCATGCCCATGTTCTGAAGGTGATCAGGTACTTCAGTAGCATGTATAACACAGACTATTAGAAAACATGTTTAAAATGAGCATTAAGGAAACCGTGTTACCTACTTAAAGAGTGCCATTACATTTCCCAGGCTGCCAATAATCCTTTGTTGATCAAATACGCATTTCAAGTCAGATTTTTTTACTAGCTGAAGGCTTCATTTACAGCAGATGCTGAAATTAACTATGTCACATTCTTTCCAGGCTCAGAAAAAGCTATGTCAACAGACACTTATTTCATGGAAGTATGTTGCATAATGACTCCTTTAAAGAATAGGGAGTATGCAGCAGAACATGCAGAATGGTAGATACTGAATAAAATATTTGTAAGTTTGGTAAATAAGTTTAGAAGAGTCCTAATGGTACAGAGGCAAACCACAAGCAGCTTGCACCCAGAAGGTGCCAGAGTAGGCCAGAGAATAGGCACTGTGTAACAGTGAATGCTGACAGTGATCATGGCAAGAGGGCTTCACAGTATGCAGAAGAAAGACACGAACTGAAAGACTCTGGAGATTCAAAGGGCATGGATCAAACTGCAGCATAGTGAGAAAAATAAGTCTGTTTTGATTATACTGTTTTGTCTCTGAATTTGTTTATCTATGTATAATAATAATAATAATAAGTAACTGGAATCACCAGAATATGATTTGTGTTTAGTATTTCACATTTGCTTCAGAAAAGTTAACTCACACAAGCCATAATTTAGACTCAAGGGGTTCATAAACTCCAGGGGATATTGGCATTCCCAGGTGCCAGGGGCTGGGTCATGGGTTGTCAGATCTCAGGCAGGTTGCCTCAAAGGATGAGCCCTCTGCCCCTGATGAAGGGCTGTAAACACAGGGAAACTTGGTTTGAGAATCACAGCAGCTTCAAGAGTGCCCAGCCAGGGGGGACTTGGCTGTTGTTCTCACAGGGTCCTAATATCCCTGGTTGTCTCAACACATTGCACTCAGGGAAAAAAACAAGACAGCCTTACATTACAGTAAGAACACAGGATAGCCATGGAGATTAATACAGTGGGTGTCCTTTTAAATGTCAGTAAATCAATTTTCCACAAATCAATTCCCATTGAAATTACATCCCTCTAGCTTTCTGTTCATTCTGCTTTGATCAGTAATCCTATTTGCTACTATTCTCAGTGACCCTTGGGATAGGCAACGCTTGTTTGCTTGCTCTGCTCATCACTTGATAGTAATGAGTTGCCCTGCACATGTGCACTTTTAAATCCAATGTTAATAAGGCAATCACTTGTCACTTTTGTCAGTCACATTTGCTCCTCTCACTTGATGTTGTCATGTGGCATACTTCAAGAGATGAATTCTATTTCATGGGAGCAGGTGGAATTTCAGTATTTCAGTATATAAAGTTCTGACTCACATATATCACATATATTTCTCAGTTTTGGTTCATCAGGGCCACAGGAAAGGGGCCAAGTGGTGTTTACTTTGTTTCCCCAGATCCAGAACACTATGCAGTCAAGACTGTAATCTCTGGGTTTGCAAATACAAAACTGAGAGACAGAGAAAAAACACAGTATTTTATTGGATGTAATGGATAATCTCTACGTGCTGATGGATTATGGATGTGCAACCAACTTTTACACTATAAACCATATGTATGTTGAGGACAACACATAAACATTTTATATCAACAATTTTTACATTAAAACAGGTCTTCTGCTCTATGAATCTTAAACCTAAGGGAATTTCTGTGCTAGTTTATAGTTGTGTCAATTGATTTGAAAAGTAACTTTTTCTAACTGCATTCCTACCCTAAGCTGTCAACCCCATAAAATACCCTCAGAAAACAAGTGGCAAATAATGCAAACTGTTCTTTTCCTCAAAGGGACCTGAGAACTCATAAGAGAGACTCAGCCACTTTCACTGCATGAAAATTACCCCCTGTACATGTAAACTAGTTTCTAGTAAAGCATATGCCACACAATAGTAATACTTTAGTAAATTACTTTTTCCTGGTGTGCTAGTTCAGTTCAGCTGAATTGGTTATAGAGAAACCCCACTGTCCCTTATCTTTGTCCTGCAAGGCAGAAAAACATGCAGAGATCAGTGAAATGCTTGCTCAGGAGAGGTTTTCTTTGTTTTCAGTGTTATGCGCGGTACAATCCAGAAATCAGTCCTTATTCATAACTATAAATCACTATATAAATATTTATAAATAATGGACTATTTTTTATATCTTGAATGATTTAAAAATTTACTTAGTAGCAAGTATATTTCTAGCAGAGCAAAAATGTTATTTTAAATATATTCAAATATTTAAATATATATAGGAAAAAGTCTATGCTTCTTGCTTTTGAATTATGCAAGTCTATTTAGCTCTTTAATGCAAACAACTAAGCAATTAACAAGAGAAAATATTTGTTCTAAAAACATCATGTGCCTCATACTCGTATTAAGAACAATAGAATTATTTTTTTTTTTACATTACAGGAGCATTGTCCCAGACTTCTATGAAGTGTGTATCAAAATATCATATTATTCCTGTATTTCAGCCATGAAAGATTATTTTATCTAAAACTAATAATTTTACTATTAATAAATTCATATATATCATTTCCTCCTACTCTTCCTCTGAAAGACACCACAGAAGAACTTAAATGGTTTGTTTGAAATGAGAACCTTGAAGCTATTACTAAAGTAAAATTTTATCTGAGATCATTTTGAGCCATCTGTAAAATAATAATTAAAAAATTATCTTATTTGAAATTCCTCAGAAAAAAATTAACAGAATCTTTGGAGTTTTTGGCATGTGCATTATATCTGTTCATTCAAAAGAAAATACCATGGAAATTTAAGTCCAAATCTACAAAATAACTCCATCAGTTTTGTCTTCACATAATTTCTCCTTTTCTCTGACACTTGCAAGGGGGGCTTTTAAATTTGAAGGTCCATCTTTAAGGTTGTGCTTTTGTAAATTAGCTAATATAAGGCTTTTCCCAGTCTGTAGCAAATTGTTGTATTGTGTTGTATTTCCAATCAATATATATACCAGTAAAAAAATGGGATATTATTACCCGGAGGCAAGGAGAAGGCATATTTTTTGCCCTGAAATTTTAGGTGCTTAGCAATTTTGGAAAAGATTTTTTTTCTTTATATTACAACATCACTGTCTTGGGTTAGTCACGTAAGTCACATAATTCCATAAATGCAATAGCACAGGTCTCTAAATCTATTTAACTAAAGGTTGTCATTTACAAAGCCTTAATGGAAAATGTTTTTACTAATTCAAGAACAAAAAAGTACCACATGAAATTGTATTCTTAGTGAGAAGTCAGAGTATATTTTTTTCCATGTGGATCATAATGGATCATGTCTCAGTCTTCATTAGCACAGCCTAAAAGAAACCTGTATCCTACCCAAAACATCCACCCAAAATCAATAGAATTCAAGCCTAAGTAATCATAACTTTCTTCATTTCATAGCTTTTGGTCAGAATTAAATTTTCTCTCACAGCACAGGAGAACACAGGCTATATTGATAACTCATTATAAACACAATGAAACACTGATCTTACAATGGTTTTATGTAAATAAATTGCTATACCATTACTACGCCTTTTCTGCTGCTTGATGATAAAGACTTCAGTATGGGAGAGACAGTTTTACAGCATGATTGTCTACAAACATTCATCAATCACTGGAAATCCAAGCATAAAGAATGATGGAAAAAATTGCAATGAAACATCACCACAAGCCAAGCTCTGACCTTTTTCCTCATTTAGGCAGGCTTCTACAGAAGAGAATGGAATTCAGAAATGAATCACTACCTACAGCTCAGTGTGTGGCTTATTCTCCAGTGTCTGCACTACAGTTTGACTTGCATTGCTTTCCTTTGCATTGGAAATGGTGGTAGGACTTGCAAGCTTATATGCCTTGGACTTTTTTCAGGTTATCCATATTGAATAATGTTACACCATTTCAGAAATGTTACACATTTTAGTCTGAGGGCTGTTGTATTTTCAGGAAATGCACTGTTACCATTCATTTGTATTGAAAATGGTAGAGGTGCATTGTCACCTTCAGCTTCACTGCCACCTTGATTCTGTGAAGCAGGAGGCTCCATCTCAGTACTTCCCACTTCCCACTTTTACCAAAGGTCTTGACCCTTTGACCCTATGGATCTAGTGCCAGAATCAGAGCAGACTTATGCTAATAACAGCTGGACCAAAGACATGGATAGGATCATTCCTGGCAAGCACAGAGATTTTATGGAGATTAAAGGTGTCAACAGGCCAGACTTCTGGGAAAACACAGCCAAGAGAAACAGGTGGCAATCATTGAAAAAATGGTGAATTCTTATCCAAATTAGCAGAGATTGGGTATATGACTCCAAGAGTACTCAAGTTAGCCTATAGAAGTGAAATGCAGGAGATTTACATGGAAACTTCTGCTGACTACTGGCTGCTGAGTGCAGACTGCTGTCTGCAAACATCCCTGACTTGGAGGTGATATCTGAATGCAGTTCTTCAGCTATCTTGTTGGCTGTTTTCTGCTGGATTTCTCTGCTAGAACTGTTCCAGCCTGCAGAAATAATTTCAGGTGTACTGCAAGAAGGATTTGAGTCTCAAATTCCAGCGTCCTGTGTTCAAAGCTCTGAGTTACAGATTCATTCCCTTTGGCCTAAATACTATTTAATTACTTGTGCAGCTCTAAAAGCAGTGCCAATAAAAAAAGTTGAGAGGATCTCAGAAAAAACCCTGAGATTTTGGTGATTCATCAATGTAGGACTGTAGGAAATAGGTGTAAATAGGAGGTAACATAGTTTTGAGCCAGAATTACCTTCAGGCAAAAGAAGAGATCTACTTTATTAATTGTTCTGACATGACTTACCTTTCTGCATACTGACTCTTTCTCTTGGGTTCATCAAAACACCTAAATTTCATACTCCTGATCGTCATCCTACCTAGTTCATTTTCTTCACTGACCACCTTGTTCTTTTGAATTTCTTTCTTATATGAACTGTGCACTGTGTAGTGATGGAGAGGACCTCGTTTGAGACAGGCACTCCTACCAGACAACAAAGAAACTTTAAATAATAATAGCAGGGCAATCAAGCTCTTCACAGTTAAGCATCTCTGCAATGATGTCACTAATAATTAGTGTGACAGCCACTAATTGCTATAAGATGCTTGTATCCTCATCTCCTCCTGACTTATATGGGTGGTGCAGGTGTTGAATTCCTGTTTCTTCAGAAGCTGTACTCAATTTCTCCAATCACCTTTAAGGCATTTGGGAAGCAACCTGCATTTTAAAGATCAAAGATGGATTAAATCTCCTACACAATGGTTCTGGCACAATGATGACTGAAAATAAGTTTTTGTAACTTCATTGTAGCATTTTTGTAACAAAAGCTACCAGATAAAAAAATATTATGTTAGTGTTCCACCTCTCATATCTTTCTTATACTGGAAATACTGCCAACACAAAAATGAGCTGAAAGTCCAAGCTACACTGTAACTTTATTTATTTACTTACTTACTTATTTCAGTTATCGCTCTCCCTATTCATCAGGTCAGTGACAGATTTCACCTCACTGAACCAGCTGCATGATTGTTGAAATCCATAAAGCACCACTTGGCTCCATTTCTGTCAAAACTACTAAATCACATTTGCTCAAGTTCCAAAAGAAATTATTCATAACTAATGTATTGATCTGTTCATTTTAGCTGAAAGACTAAAAAGACATAGAAAGAATCTCTATTGTCTTCAGATTTATAACCCTACAGTAATGAGATGTTTGAACTTCATGAGAGACAGACAATGTTTTTTATAGACCCATTATTTGAAGCTACTGTGCTTTAATGCGGTATCAGGAATAGAATTAAATGGTTTCCTTTTATTTATCTTACTTGAAACTTTCGCTTATCTGTGCAAATGGGAGATTGAAATACGGATTTCCTTACACATTCCACAAAGGAAAGCCACTATTATAACCAGCATCTTCCTTCTTTAGCAGAAAAAGAGTGTATATCACATCTGTATATTGCAGTCTATTTTCAGATAAAGTATTTCAGCAAAATCTCATGCTAAGTTCAGTATCTTTATATATTTCTGTACACCCTGCATACCATTTCTTGGAATAGTCAGATGTTATTTTTAAAGTGTTATTAAATGAAATATGTGCATAAGACAAGCTTGGTCCAGTCAGAAAATTTTCATTCACTCCACTACTTTTTCTGCAGAAAAGAACTGACCACCTGAACAACGTGGGCCACTTCTATAAAGAGTATCTCTTCATTTGCTGAGAGGGTGCAGTTAAAGCCCCATACATCTCTGCCAACCCCAGATAGGAGGATGGGGTGAACTGGAATCCTGATGTATTAGCAGTTTAATTTCCAAGACACAACACTGTAAACAGTATTTACTGTAAGGTCACAAAAAGTGATCAAGTCCCAGTTATTTATGAGGTTAAACTATGTATAATTGCTTATATCATGGACTGATGCTGAAGAGTAAAAATCTTTTCCACGCCAGCAGAAATAGAGGAGGGTGGAGGGGGTAACATTCCTAGAGGAATGGATCTGCAAACACCCCTCACAGCAGCAACAAATACCTTTGTGACCTCATCACCATGGGCATTTTAGAGATTTTAGCAATCTTTACCCCTGATAACTGAGTTTTCAGTACAGCCCTAAATAGCTTCTCTATTTGATTTTGGGATGCCAGACTCAGATGGTGTTAAATCTAATACATTTGGAATTTGACCCAGTGTGTTTTGGATCCAAGCAGTTTTAGAAATCACAGATTGCCAGTAGAAGACTTTGCATCCAGTTGCAATGAGAGAGCAAATGTTGTTTTATTTGCATCTAATCTGGCAACCTAACAGCTGAAACTTTGCTGCAAGCTAGAACTATGATTTAAATAAGGAAAAGATTGTTAATTGTGTCTGATATGGGAAGCATCCACAGCTGTTTCACTGAAAAAGAATGAAGGATGAAGCACAGAAGGGAAAAAGGAAGAGAGGGAGGTGGCATTCAGTGGGCAAGGATTACAGTGCAGTCATTCCTACACTTCTTGATATGTTTTCTGGCTTGAAATCCCCACAAACTATTCCTGACGACACAGGGTGGTGGTGAATTTCTTAGATGTCAATAGACTCAGATTCTATTTTTTTTGCTACTAAGGTTATTACTATATACAGTATAGTTATTACTATATAGTATATTACTATATACTATATATATATAGTTATTACTGTATATAGATATAACTACTATGGTTTACCAAAGCACACTGTAAGCTAAGTGGTGTATATTTTGAGGGTTTCTATGACTTCTGGTATTTGCTTGTTGATATGTAACATTTGTCTCAAGATCAGTCCTTTCTTGTCAACATTTAGTGAACAAGGCAAGGGAGAAACTACCCTGAGTTAAAAAGTTTCTAATAGCCACAATATATGTGATAGTCTGTTTTTATGTATTTTCCTTCCTTCTTTCTACCCAACATGCATTCTGTGAACATACAATTAAAAAATAGAAGGGCAAGGAAACAGAAGACTTAAGAAACAAATAAACAAAAAAAATAACAACATTAATGATCCAAGACAGCAACCACTGAACAGAGAAATATACTTTCTTATAATTTCTCTCTTGTTGATTCTTCTTTTTTCTTTTTCATTCTTCTGAGTTTATTTACTCCTTGCTGACTGATCTTTGGCTAACAAGTAAGATTAGAGCCATCCTCTCTCTCACATACTAACGTTACTGAAAAAGTTATTTTCCAAACTGAATAACAGCATCACATTCAAAAAGGCTGTTAAAGGATAAATCGCTGCTACACATGCATAAAGTATCAAGAATTACGTTTTCACATCTTAGGTTTAATCTGCTCAGCCTCCTGTTTGTGAGACCCCTGTAAGTGCAAAAGCATGAAGGTTTCCCCTCTGATGCCAGGATTTCCATCTAGCACCTTACCATTCTGCAGTTCCTGAGACAGTTCCACCATCAAGTCTGCCAGAGAGGCTTGAAACCCTGAACACAGCACATATCTTGCCTGCCAAAAGTCAAGATTATGCTTCAATCACAGCTGCCAGGCTTCTTCACTTTCCTCATTCTTCCCTCTTTCATGATATATTTCTTCACTGAGTTACTTTAAACATCTGATTACTATTTGTAAGGATTCTAGTGTTGCAAATGGGTTATTCCATCACAACCAGTCACCAGTGGCATAGTCAGAAGGAAAACCAAGTTATTGCAGTTGTGTGTTGTTATGTGTTAGCTGAAGTGACTGCATTCTCCTCGGGTTTTTTAACCTTGCAGGCACAATAGCTAGAAAAATCAATGTGGCAATGTGATTCTAGAAGTTGATATGAAGAGATGTTTTTTGGCCAATGGCACACGAGTTAGAACAGTCCCAAGGTGGAGCATTACCACTCCAATTGGCAACTGGTGACTACTGCTCCAGATTCCTGACTTACCAACATGTGGGGGGCTCTAATGCTGCAGTGACAGCTTCACAGCTCCCTGCATGATAGTCTGAGACCTATTGGAATGCTCCAATCTCCACAGCCTCACCTTCAACCCAATGACCACAGCTTTTTTTCTTGTGAATTTGGACTGAAATTGAAAAGCATAAAAATAGACAAAGGTTATTGGCAGTGTAGTCAGTAAATATATCAGAGATTTGGGGTTTTTTTTAGGTTAGTTGTACATTTTGCTCTTTTGACTTATGAAGAAGTCTCAGAAAAGTTCCAGTACTGCCAACTTGGATGCGTTTGCTGAAATGTTTATGTGATTTATGAACTGAGCTTCTGGCCTTTGACATTCATTTTTCAAAACAAAACGAATTTGTATTTCGCAGATAGTGCAAAAGTGAAAAGGGATGTCTTGCAAGGATTTCTCCTGCAAGGTTTTTTGTTCCTTTTCTTCCCTTTTTTAGCACAAGCTTAGTCACACTCTGAAAGGGAAAACCAAGGAGAATGCAAAGGGGGGAAAAAAGGAAAAAAAGGAAAATAGAAAGGAATTAGATTTCTTTTCTACCTTTGATATAGCATAAATAATTTTCAGACCATATCTCCTCCTCTGCAGAAAAGGGAAGAGACAACTAATATTTTCTCCAGGAAAAAGCAGCCAGGCTGACATATCATGACTTCCTCTCAGACAGTGGAGTCCTGCCTTCTCCTGAAGATGATCCTTATCATCACCTATCTAGATGATAGATGAAAGAGCTGGTCTGTAACCATTGCTTAAATCATCTTTTTATCTTCCCTCAGTCTTTCATACGTGGCTAGTGACTGAATGGCTATGCTTTGACCCAGGATAGAATGAATTTTCTGTATTGTAATTTTACTTTCAGCTAAGCCTCTTGTAAGTAGCTTCGCTTGCTAAAATTAGTGGCATATTTCTCAGTCAGTGTCTCTTTCTAGGACTGGTAACTCTTGATGTTTATAGTTATGGCTAGAGAATAGTATGCAGAACCAAACCCACTGCTGGGCTCTGAGAAACATCAATTTAGCTGTGTGGAACCCACAGCAGATCTCTTCTTGAAAGGTGTAGGCAGAAGATAATAGTAAACTTGAATAAGATTACTCTGTAGATAGAGCTGCTTTCCTTGAATACTTGGATATTTATGCAAATTGTTTGCTTAGATTTAAGTATATACATTATTGCTGTTGCTAGCAACAGGTCACATGCTTTGTACTTGCTGTGCAAAGCCTCAGGGCTAGGTCTTGTCTTAGCTTTGTAATTCAAATGCAACAAAGTGGTGAAGAATGTAATCAACCTGCCTGTTCTTTCTTACCTGGCAATGGAGTGGGAAGCACTTCTGTGAATGCTTTTTTCAGGTACTAATCCACAGTTCCCACAGAAGGACAGAACATGTTCTTGAATCACTGTCATTCTAAGAATGTCACTTAAAGTATCTTGCTTTTGAGCAACATAGCCAGTTAAATTTAAAGTAACAAATTGGTGGAGAGTGGACTCTAATTTGGGCACGGCAAGGAAGACTGAGACGGCAGGCTTCATTGAGGACATTTCATTAGCTTTTTGCAAACTCTGTGGTAATATCTGTCTACCACAGCACTCACATAAATCCAGACCCAAAACAGAAACCCAAAATACCCTAAAAATGTAAACCAAAAACCCAAAACTCTAATTATAGAGCTGCTAGGTAAGGGAAGGCTAGCTGGGAGCCAGGAGTGACAGAAAAGCAATGCACTGTCCCTAACATTCCCACCCAAATAAGCAAAGCAGAGCAGGTCTGGTGGTGGTTACTAATGCTGGCCAAAGTCCAGCCAGATAGGCAGCTCAATAGCCAGGATTCAAGTCTCAAGCCAGGCCAGGAAGATGAAAGGCATAGGCACAGCTGTGAAATAGCTCAGGCAGGGACCAAGGATGTAAATCATCATCCAAGCAAGGGGAGGCTCCCCCCAGCTCTTCTCACTTCCTCTGGGCTTTCCCCAGCAGTCAGCTCCAGAATTACTTGGCTGCATCGTAGCAAAACTGAGCTTGAGCATCAGCAAGCAAACCTTTAGGAGGGGAATATGCTTTAGACACTAAGAGTCACTTAGTTCCTCAGTGAGGACGTACACAAAGATCATTCTTCCAGAAACATTATGGTAGCAAACATTTTTTTTTCTCCAGCATTTTTAACTTCTTTCATTCCTGACACTCTCTGCCTATGTAGTTATAAAAAAGATCAAAATTGAAAATGTGTCATTAATTAGCACTACTCAGCTGCCCATAAAAATGAATCTGATAGTACTGATTTCAATCAACACCTTTAATAGCAAAAGCTAATTAAAAAACCCTGGAAATATGGTGATAATATCAGTGTATTGACTAGCATCCATTGCTACAGAAACTTCAGTGGTAACAACCTGTTGGCATCTTACTTGTAAGAAGTGATGTTTCCTGCTATACAACAGAATAAATATGAAGTAGTTATTACTTCATAGGAATAACTATAGCAAAATAGAGATGAAATATACATCAAACTGTTGAAAGGTCAGGCTTAGTTTGATTAAACCCCTAAAATATGAAACAAGGGAGAAAAAGAGGACAAAAAGGGATGAAAGGAAGACCTAGGAAACTCCAGGCCTGTCAGCCTGACCTCAGGGCCTGACAGGCCTATGGAGCAGATCATCCTGGGGGCCATCACACAGCACCTGCAGGATGGGCAAGGGATTGGAATGGGCTGCCCAGGGAGGTGGTGGATTCTCCATCCCTGGAGGCTTTTAATAAGAGACTGATGTGGCACTCAGTGCCATGGTCTGGAAACCACGGTGGCAGTGGATCAAGGGTTGGACTCGATGATCTCAGAGGTCCTTTCCAACCCGGATAATTCTGTGATTCTGTGAATGCTTATCCTGAGCTCATACAAGGCTCCAGACTCAGCAAATTTTGGCAGAAAAATACGCAGTACAAATCAAGATCTGGCTGGTTCCCAAAACTGCAGAAATATGCAAAAATGATAAATTGGACATGCTAGGTAAGAAAGAGAAATTCTAAATTTCAGGACCTGAAATTTTGTAGCTTTAGTATTGGTAGAAATGGTTATGAAACTAATTTCTTAGTGGTGTTTCTGAGTATGGATTTGCGTATGTGAAACATGAAAGTAGGAATCAGTGTGTGAATACAAAAACTGAGGGACAGCACTGGAGAAGTAATCTATTTGTGTATACATTAATCAGATAAGAAGAAATTCAATTACATAACAAAGTTGTCTTCAACAGCAGTTCTGCTAATTTCAATATTTTTGAGAATTTTATTGTTTCCTAAGTGTCCCAAAGGCTTCCATGCTGAGGAAAGGTAGGAACTTCTGAAAACATCCATTTAGCTCCTTTGAGATCAGAATTGTATTTGGAGTCCTTAAATAGCATTTCAAAGAAATTGATTGATCTTTCCCTTACATCTAAAGCACTTTTAAATCTATTTAACAAACATTCTCTTGATGACACACTTCAATACTATCCACATAAAGTAAAAAAATTACCTCTCTTCAGCAATATAGGCTGCTGAAGTTATCAACATTTTCTATGAAACTCAAACTTGATGTTTATCACAGTGTCAAAGAAAGTTCAACATACCTATCATCTTCAGCATTCAAGTATAAGCAGGCCACTCAATAGATGTAGAATCCTGGATATCTGCAACTCATAGTTTCATTCGTCAGGCAAATCAGACTTTTCAAACAGTAGAAGGAAGTCTCTGAACAGGAGGCTGCCCTTTACAGAACATTGGTACAAGTCTGCTGCAAGAGGAAAAGATTTCCTATGTCTGAAAAGTCATGGATATATGGAGTCACTGCTTTTTTTATTTTGCCCCTTACTAGCAAAATGTGGCAAAAATGAGATTTAATTCTGACTCTCAAGAATCTTTCAGAAGGTACTAATTAGCAAAAGTTACAGAGCAACACACATAAAAAAGGAAGGGAAAAAAGGAAAAAAGAAACACAAACCCTCCCCCTCCCAAAAAAAAATTATAAAGCATTTAGAATACTGCTATCAGTAGCCTAAAGGAAAATCAAAGAAGCAAACACAAAGTATTTATCTTCCAAATTATTTTTAATTATGTCAAGAAAAATTCATAAGTTTCTAATATGAACCCTGAGGAACATGACACTATGAAATTTTTTAACAAGTTTAGGTCTTTTTCAATTTTAGCCTATTCCAGATAGAGTGAAAAATAATCTGAACTGACTCAGATTAAAGAGATGTCTCTGGAAAGCAGTTTTTTCCTGTGTTTTGTTAATCTGATCACTAGTACAATGGGCCTTTGATTGATGTCCTTATTGATGTCCTTGATTGATGTCCACTTCAACAGTGATAATGTACTGAAAATGCAGAGACAAATAAAACTATGTCCTGTGTCATCTCCTCAGATAAAATTTCCCAATAAACTCGAAATCATAATTTATAAAAGCAGCAATATTCAATATTTTTGTGCTGTTTTTTGTAGTAGGTAATAGGCTTGGGGATTTGTAGACAGTTTTATTGCCTCAAAGATTTCCTTTTCCACTACTTTTGAATCTATGCTTACTGGTGTTCCTACTATTTTCCAGGAAAGCTCTAACTTCATTTTATATGACTCTGGATTTTCTTTTTTTATCTCACTGTCTTCTATAACAGCCATTATCCAGTTTTCTTCAGTGTTTCTTGTCTTTATGTAAGTATAGGGCTTACCGTTACAGTTATGAATAACATTACAGTGATGCAAAAACTTTCCCCCATCCCCTGGCATAAACCCAAAACTCAGCTTCTTACTGCAACAATACACAATTCAATCCTCACTGTATTCCCAAATTTGAGTTCACTTTTTCTCATTTTTTTAGCAGCCATAGCATTGAGATGTCATGCCTCTCCTCACTTTTTATGACTGAGGGGGAAAACATTTGTCCTGGAAGCCTCAGATACACAAATCATCAGGCTTTTTCACACAGCTTTCCACCCTTGAACCTGGCCTCCTGCTTCCATCCAATTGTTCTGAATTTATGGGCTTTGGGAAGCTCAACCAAACCAGTCCCCATGCTGTTTTGACACCAGCCAGGAATCACATCTACATATTTAGGTTTTGTACAGCAAAGGGGCAAAGGAGGGCAGAGGGGAGACAACAGGTTATCAGGGCTTCCCTTTATGATTCCACAGGGGAAGAAAAATAACACTATAATGATTTAAACAGCCTGATGTGTGTTGTCAAGGTCCATAGTCAGTATCAAAGAGTTGTATGCAATAAACCCCACAGCAGCTAAAAAATTCATTTTCCATGAAATAATACAGCATTATTCACCATTCTGATTTCATTCAGAAATCCAGTCTAAGCCCTATAGTAGGTGACCAATTTAAATGAGGTGAAACTCTGGGGATTGGTTATTGCTGTACACTGTACCTTGCAGAACAATTGTATACTAATGAAAAAAAACCTCTGTTGAATGCACTCCTTCCTTTTCTCTTGTCTCAGAAACCTAGTTTCCACAATATCAAGGTAGTTTAGAATTTAGCTAATTTTCACTATAAGCAAAGTAAATTCTTCTAATTTAGGAGTCTCCACAGTGTTAACTTGTGATGAACTTTAATGAAGTATTTATTCCAGAAAGTAAAAAAAGAGAAACCAACAAAAAAGCCCAGCAATTAAAATAACATAAATATTGCATTTATTAGAAATAGAATTTAAAAGCAGTACAACATATGCATATTAAGCCTACTTAATGTTACCAGAAAAATTATCAACCTGTTAGCAGAGGTAACTTCAGTGTTCCTCCCTACATCTGTAGTTAGCGCATCTCTGTGACACACAAGATGAGTTAAGACAGGAAACGGATTCTCACCTCTGTTTCAAGAAGATCTGGTAAACAGATTCCCAAACTCGGGATGCAGGGAACTACGTTGTGTTAGTGCTGCCCAGCGTGTCTATGCCAGCTCACTGCTGACAGGCAGCCTCTGTCTACCCCTCACTGATGCTGCCCACAGGAGGTACCTACCAGTGCCCCCTGGCCTGCTGGCACCCGGCACCTGCTCTCGTGCAGTCCTCCACAATCTGTTTCCTTTCCCTGCTGAAGACTAAGGAAGCTTCTTACTGTTCACTGTAAATTCCCATTGAATTTGGCTCTGCTTTGAACTGGACTGCTCTTCATCTCCAAGCAAAGCACCATGTCAGAAGAGGATGTGAGCTGAGCCAGGGAAGGGTTTATCCCTAGGCATTTCAGACTTTCTGAAATCAAATCTGAGCTAGCAGGATATGCAAACTGGTAATAATGCTTTCCATGTAACCAACTATTATTTCTGTCACTTGGCCAAGCAAGGAAGTTGAGGGTCACTACATTTTAATACAGGCTCTCTTAACTTTCAGTGTTATTAAGACTTCGTGAGTCACTCAAGGTAATGATTCCAAATGAGGGGGAAAAGTAATGTAGATAATGGAGCCTGCAGGCATGACTGAGATTTTATTATTCCTGGGAGACATTATACAGAAATGTCAGACTGAACACCTACTGAAAAGTGGTGGAATCAGTGTGTTTCTAAAAAAGTGAATAATGCTCAAAATAAATTAATTAAACTAACACTTATTTCAATAAAAAAGCCAGAGGGATTGGGGGTAGAGGGAGATGCTTATCTGATATTTACACTAGATATTATTTTCCTGTAGATCGAACTGAATGAAAAATAATTATCTATTGCTTTTACTTTTTGGATCCTGAAGTGGTACAAAAGTACTATTCACCCAAACTTAGGTGTGATGAAGTGCAGAAGCCCTTCTAGTAGAAAGAGGTAACTGCCACACCCCAGAAGCTCCCACTACCATGAGTCAATTTTTCCAGCCCATTTCTCCTCCCTCCCTATGAAAGCTCTCCCCTAAACCTTCAGTTTTGTTTTGATTTGTCTTGTCTTTTACTCACTAGGCAAATACATTTGAAGAGAAGAGATATAGTTAGGTGTCCTGGCTTGGAAAAAAACGTATTTTCCCAAAGGAGAGAGCAAATACTATCAGATGACTAGTAACTTAAATACACATTAGATACTTCAGTTTCAAAGTCAAGAAATTTAATTAATAAGGCATTATTACTATTACTTTCAGTAGCAAATCTAAGATCAGACTCACCACAGAAGTTTCAACTCTCTTGAAAATGTGGGTATATCTATCGGAAACTAAAATGAAGGACATAATCAAAAACACATTTCCTACCTTGAGAAATAAAGAAAAAAGCCTGTTAAGTGTCTATCAGGTCTGCTAGCTTCAACAGTAGAAATCTGAGGTGATCTATCATAATCATGGGCTAAGGTCCCAGGATACTTCTGGCAATCATTTGGTCTTTCTTAGTGCTCTCTCTAATTTTGTTCTGCAGGCTAATATTTAAGATAACTATTATAAAATACTTTTTCTCTTTTTTTTTTTTTTTTTTTCTGTTAGATGTTCCTTTAATATGCACAAAATGGATATGACATGGATTTTTTTGATTATGGTTATGAAGTTGGTTTTATATTTTATTTCAGAAACATCTAATTTCCTGTCTTCTGCTGATCTATCCGGGGCAAAATAAAGCTCCAAGAAATCCCCATTTCATCACATTTCATTACCGGTTAGATTTGTGCTCCCAAATTTTATAGGAGACAGAATTAGTCACACAGGGTGTTGGTACAGATTGCTTAATATATTCATACTTGAGAATTGTACTTGTGCCAGTCCCAAAAAACTGGCATTTCACTGCATCATTATTTAAAGGCATAAAATGTGTCTCCAAAGTCCTGTTTTTACATTTCATGTCCAGTTTCCTTTTTATTTATATAAAAGCAGGTAGTGTAGGCTATTTTCCAGATGTTTATAGTTACAGCTAAAGAATAATCTGCAGAACCAAGGCCACTGCTTGGTTCTGAGGATCATCTTATGCTCTGGAAAGAAAAAAGGAGTAAAGGGGTCATACCTGCAACCCGCCTTTAGGGAGGAGCAGATAAGATAAACGACCAAATTTGACCAAGCAGAGTATTCCATCCCATAGACATCATACTCGGTATAAATTTGAGGGATCACGAGGATCAAGCCCCTTTGGCTCTTCCTCTTCACCCTTTGCTCTTCCCTTTAGTCCTTCTTTTCCTGTCCCTGTTTGCTTCAGCATCCTGGGAGGATTCAATCCATTCCTCTGCCTGTGGTCCTGATTTGTGCCAGCCCATATCTGTGTGTTCCTGCCTCCAGCTCCCGACTGCTGCTGACTCCAGGAGTCCAGCCTGGACTTTCCCAGGGCTGCCCTGCAGACGTGAGAGTTACTGGGGATGTGGGCGGAATGTGGCACTATTTTTCTGTATATTTGTATATATCTAATATTTTTTTCTTTTTTTATCATTACTGTTTTGTTAAAGCTGTGTAGTCTCTCAGAGACATGGAAATCTCTAGAGCATCTGTCATTCAGTTAGTGGCCGGCTCAGCATTAAATCATGACAGCTTAGAAACAGAAAAATATGATTTTAGGTACATGAAAGAGGTATTCACGCATTGTAAATTTTTGTAGGCCTCCATGTTGCCACCATTTTAGGCAAGATCATCTCTTCTCAATTGTGAAAAAAATGCAAGTCCTTATGTTTGCCTGTCTTTCCATATGGGACATGGTATTATCACAGAATCGATTGAATTCAAAAAAAAGGAAACTCAAAGTACTAGCTAGCAATTTTAGGATTTGTTTACTTGAGAAAGCTGTATACAACCACAAAGAAGTTTACTTATGATGAGAAACACCAGAAAGAGTGTATCTGAAGAATCTGTTTGTATGGAAATATGCTTTCTATCACAGGGATGAGATTGTGCCAGAAACTTGTTATGATTACCCAACATTCCATAGGCACTTGAAGTAAGAATATGCACCTTTTAAAAAATTGCAAAAAATATATCTGTAGTCTGTGATTGCCTCCTTATATATGTGAAGATTAAAAACTATTTTGCTTTGTATCTATCAAAACCAATAAAATATATATAAATACAGAAGTTTCACAGATAAAAAGTACCATAAATCTACACTTTACTTTTCTTTAAAATGTTCTTTTTACATGTTATAACCTTACTGAAGGAAATGGCAGGAACCATGGTCTCTTTTTCATAAAAACACTACAAAAGCCATAGTCTCCAAGAAGGCTTAAGGGTCAAATTCAGGGATCACTCATAGCCCTGAATTTCCATTGAATTCAGATATTATATAAAGTGAGCAAAATCAGCACTTTAAAGTTGTTCAATCCACTCAAAAAATTATGGCAATTAAACCTGCAAGGGTCCCAGCAGAAGTAATGCTAACACCAACCCAGCAGTTTCACAAATAAGAAAACATGATTCGCCCATCCATGTTCTTTGTGAGACAGAGATCTCAAGTTTCCCACAAACAAAGATGGATAATTTTGTGCAAAGTTACTATTGTTTTACAGGAAGAAAAAAAGACCATGAAATGTAGTTTTATGGCTGAAATTGAATGAGGATTTCTGGAGCTGATGCATATTTAAATATAATTTTTTCAGAGAAGACACAAAAGGGAACTACAGTGCAAGCCTATGACAACCATAGCATAAATAATCATCAAATTTCTTTGTGTCTTTCTGTCCCTAGGACAGATTTTAAATGTTAGATTATTTGCTGTAAATAAAAAGTAAAACAATGTGCAAAAGCTGACTATGTAGTAACTTTCACAGTCAGCTATAGCTTTCACATTCTTCTGTAAACTGAATCAAGCAGAAGGTAAATACATATGGGAAGTGTGTCAGTACCTTTTTTAATATTAGTGGCACCATGAAAATATTGGAGATTTCGCTCCAATCCCATGGTGAGGCAGCAGCCTGGCCCCTGCTCCCATGGAGAATCACGGCAGAGCAGGTCCCAAAGGATCATGGCGGAGCAGGTGTTGTGGAGCTGCCGCCTGTGAGGAATCCCAACGGAGCAACTCTGGACGTGCAGCCTGGGGAGGATCCCAGATCAGATTTTATGGAGCTGCAGCCATGGAGGGGACTGTTCCCCAAGCAGTCCCTGGCTCTGTGGGATGTCTCCACTGCAGCAGTTTGCTCCTGAGGGACTGTGCCTGGCAGGAGGGACTCACGTTGGAGGGGTTGGTGAAGGACTTTCTGCCACAGGAGGGAAACCACAATGGAGAAGGGAAATACTGTGAGGAATCCTTCTCCCTGAACTGTCAGGAGTGGCAGAGAACAACCTGTGATGTCCAGACTGTAAACCCCACTACCTGTCACCTGTGCCACAGGGGAAAGGAGGTAGAGAGACCAAGAACAAAGGGCTCTGGGCTCAGGAAGAAGGGAGGGGTTGGGAAAAAGTATTTAAGTTCTGGTTGGTGCTTTCTCTTTGTCCTGTTTTGATTTGATTGATGATAAACAAAACTGATTTTTCCCCAAGCGGAGTCTGCTTTGCCCGTGAGAGTAATTGGTGAGTGAGACCTCACAGACCTTGTCTGGACCCACAGGGTTCTGGGTGCATTTCCTCCTCACCATCCCATAATGGGGTAGGGGAGTGAGTGGCTGCATTGTCCTCTGTTATCAGCCAGGATCAAACCACAAGGGTGTGCAGTGAAGATGGGATGATCTTCATAGAGGGGGACACAGAGCCTCATCTTTTGTGTGGTGTTCGATGCATGCCTCAATTTTTTCTCTGTATAGTAATTTGATTGCATAAACTGAGCTAACAAAGAAAGTGTTAGAGAGGGCAAGTAGGACATGAATAGTGAAATGAGAATATCGAGTTCCTGTTGCTCAGTGGTCTAACCTATAATGACTAATTTTTCCAAGGCCAGAGTAAACAATAGAACAAAATGAACCATTTGAGTGCCCCATGAAAAAAAAATGGTGGAAGAGTAGTGGATTATATGAAAAAGAAGTAAACAGAATTTTCTTAGGTTGCTTTTGGGACAGCTGCACTCCTTTAAACTGAGCTGGTGCCAAACTGCAGGCCACTGATCCAATAGTTCAAGCCCTTTTTCTCTGACTGTTGCATGCAATTGCGGGGAGAATAGAAAATAGGTCTGTTTGTTCCAAACAGATGCTTGAAAGGTAGGATCTCACAAGTCTTATTTGGGGATCTTTAAATCTCTTGTCTTCCTCTTTTCTAATTTACATATCTGAAATACATAAGAGGTAAATAAAAATCAAAATACTTCCATTTTGAGTGTTGCTTGAATCATGGAATTGTCACCACTGAAAAAGATCTCTAAGATCACAGCATCCAACTGTCAACACAAAAAAAAAAAAAAAAAAAAAAAAAAAAAAAAAAAAAAAAAAAAAATCACCGTGCCCACTAGAGCTTGCCTTTTTGGCCACCTGGGCACAGTGCTGGCTCATATTTGGCTGGGTATCAACCAGCACCCCCATGTCCTTTTCCTCTGGACAATTTTCCAGCCACTATTCCCCAAGCCTGTAGCATTGCATGGATTTGCTCTTACCCAAACGCAGGACCCAGCACTTGGTCTTGTTAAACAGTCACACAGGTGGCCTCAGCCCATTGATTCAATCTGTCCAGATCCCTCTGCACAGTCTTCCTTCTCTCAAGCAGATTGACACTCCTACCCACCTTGGTGTCATCTCCAAACCTGATGAGGACGCACTCAATCCTGTCTCACCTCTTAGATAGGTGATAGAGATATTGAACAAGACTGTCCCCAAAACTGAGCCCTGGGGAACACCACTGGTGATGGCCGCTGACTGGATTTAGCACCATGGATTATAATGTTCTGGGCCCAGTCCTACAGACAGTATTTAACAGAACAAAGAGTACACCTGTCGATGCCATGAGCTGCCCACTTCTCTAGGAGAATGCTGTGGGAGACAGTGCCAAAAGCTTTACTTAAATCCAGGTAGACTATATCCACAGCCTTTGCCTCATCCATTAGGCAGGTCACCTGGTCACAGGTGAGCCAAGGTTGGTCAGTCAGAACCTGCCTTTTCTGAACCAGTGCTGTCTGGGCCTGATCCCCTGGCTGTCCTGCATTTGCCATGTGAGCAAACTCAGGATGAACTTCTGTGTAATTTTTCCTGGTACAGAGGCCAGGCTGACTAGGCTGAATCCTTCTTCCTGCCTTTCTTTGAGATGGGCAACCAGGCTGGTGAAGGGACTCGAGCACAGGCCCTATGAGGAGAGGCTGAGAGAGCTGGGGCTGTTCAGCCTAAAGAAGAGGAGGCTCAGGGGAGACCTCATTGCTGTCTACAACTACCTGAAAGGAGGCTGTAGCGAGGTGGGAACTGGACTCTTTTCACAGACGACCTTCAACAAGACAAGAGGACACAGTCTTAAGTTGTGCCAGGGGAGGTTTAGGTTAGATATTAGAAAGAACTTCTTCACGGAGAGGGTGATTAGGCTATGGAATGGACTGCCCGGTGAGGTGGTAGATTCTCCGTCCCTGGAGACATTTAAAAAGAGACTGGATGTGGCACTCAGTGCCATGGTCTAGCAACTGCTCCGGTGGGTCAAGGGTTGGACTAGATGATCTCTGAGGTCCCTTCCAACCCGGCTAATTCTATGATTCTATGGGCATCACATTAGCAAGCTTCCAGTCATCCAGGACCTCACCTGTATTTTTCCTGCACCAATGCTCTTACTATACTTCGAAATGAAATATTTTAATACAAAAAATACAAATTGTTTTTACTTTAGAGAAGCCTATATCTTACTGTTTCTGCTGATTTAAAATAAACATAGGAACACTGCTGCCAAATTTGTGCCTGATTTCAGTCTCCATTTGCAGTATTTTCTACCAAGTGAACTCAATGCTATATAAAAATTGTTCCACTCTAAATGCAAGAGTTATTTTGATTGTCTTTCATGCTTCAGTCCTCCTCTCTGAGGCAAGCCAATGTTCATGGTTGTCACTTTTAGCCTTTGGCTTGCACTGAGTAATGATAAAAGGGGACTCGGCTACAGCAGAGACCTGAATACGGCAGAAATGTACATTAGAATGCCAGGTTTGCCATTTTTTCAAGAGGTGTGATGCACATTTTTTTCCTGTGTGATAGTGAGGTAGTGCTAGCTTTTGTAGCATCTTAACAGCTTTTGCATGTAGAGGAGGCATTGATTTTGAGCAATCACCCTGAGTTGGTCTCTGTGTACAGATCACACCCACATGCAAGAAGGTTTCTTGGCCTCTTCTTTTACTCTGGAGAGGCAATCCAGGACGATCTAGATACAATCTTTGCCCATATAATTTTTTGGTAAATTCAGAGTTACTCTGCTCATTTCTCGTGAATCTTTTCAGCACGCTGACCATCATAACTGCTGTAAGTTTTTTTTATTTTACTGAGCTTGTAACAGGGAGCACAGGATGTCTAAATGCAGTGTGCTGTATGTGCTCTGGTCCAAATAAGAGCCATCTGTAGACATACAGCAGGATGTATACCATCCGGTAAGCCCTAGAGCATATGTGAGGTCAATTGTTTTTCAGTTCAAAAATACCACTTTCCTAAAAGCAGCATTATTTGTTTTGAAGAGAAATGAAAAGAAGGAAACAATAGGTTGTGCAGAACAAAACAATTTAGCTAGGAAATAGGCATCAGAAGAGTGGGACATGTGCCATACTGCAAAGCTCAATTACCAACAGGGCATTTGAGAAATTACAATGAGTATATCTCCAGTACATATGCTTCTTGAAAGGAACAATAGTGTGTAAGATATCTTGGGGCAGGGGAAAGGAGAAATCCTTTCCTCTTCATCTAGGGATATGTGACTTAATCAAACCAAATACTTAAAGTGCCAGTTCCTGTGATGCCCTGCCAAGTTCTGACTATGGACTGGCTTATGTCTGTGGCTGTCCGTCTGCCTCAGTATTTGTTAAATGACTTATTGCTCCAGATGCCAGACTGATTTTTCAACTTGTGGCAAAACAATAGAATATTAACAACTCTATTACTTCCTGTATATATAATCTGTCTGAAAAGGACTAATAAGTGAGAAAGAAAGATGGTGTAAATGAAGGGAATAGTTCTCAGATCTTTCCTTGGGAAAACTCTTATTAATTTCCTTCAGCTATGTTTTGGAGGCTATTACTTTCCATTTTACTCTTAGTTTATAGAAAACTTTACGGTGCTGGTTCTCCATCATTAGTAATATTCTGATTTTTTTTAAGTTTCTCTTCACTCTTCAGATACATCTGGACTCATAAGTAATACTCTAGTATTCACAAAACAATTAGTATAGTCAAAATCTTAGAGATGTATCTAAATCTAGGAGGAGAGCAGAAGTACAGGGTGTAAGAAGCAAGGCTTGCAGAAATCAGCAAGTCATGCTTATTTAATGCAAATAAAATAGCTTTCAGTTACCCACAGGCACTGGAGCTGGAAGAGATGGAGTTTTGTCTGGTGATTAAGACAACTCTCAACCACTCATCCAGCTGCTACCCACTTCTAAGAAGTTATTTACTGAAGAGCTAGGAAGACAGTCTAGCCTGGGGAGAACTGAAGTGCTCCAATTTAAACTGAATTTTACAGGAAATTTAAAGATAGACAGTAGAAAGGCGGAAGAGTTTGGAGGAGTCTGCAAGAAGTAATTCAGGCTTATTTTTTCATTTCACATTAGCAGATGTAGGACCCATAGAAATGTCAGTAAAAATTCTATTATCCTTCATGTTCATCTGTATACTTACGTATGCATGCAGACATACACATTACTGTTATGTTGTTAACTGAAATCTGGTGTCAAAAACCAAACTTAAGGTACCTAAGTGTCTTTGGGGAGATCAAACATATCAAAGAGTTTATGGCTATATCAATTTTGTAATAAGTCATTAAAGTAATTTTCATAACACAATAAGAAGGTTGGGTTTTTTCATAAAAAACACAGGGATTATTCTATATATGATTTAATAATATCCTTAATATTTTAGGCCATGTATAAATTATTATTTTTTTATTACTGCTATCTAGCTTTTTTAGTTAGTTCATACCTACATAAACAGTCATATGGATGCCTTTGCTATCATTTTTAAAAGTATTCTAAAGAGGCCTCATATGGATGAGGAAGCTTCAGAAAAATTGAAAAAAAAATGCTTTCAATATAGCTATCCCAGGTAACAACCAGTAAATTGATAAATCCGTGTAGATTCCATCTAGAAAGGTAGATTTTAACAACAATGCAATGTTGTAACAATACCAAACCAACAGCCAATGGTCAAGGTGGAGTACATTCTCTGTATCATCGTGGTTAAAAATATTCTACTCTGGTCTGAGTTGAGCTATGTTGGATAGCAAAAAAGTATATATGAAATCTCAAAACTTCCTAGATACAGAGCATGGAAATTCTGAAATAGTACAGATCTAACTATTGAACCACAAATTCCAGCTTCTTAGACAGTCTAAATGCCTGTGTAGAACTGTATCAGGCAGTAGTGCAAAAGCAAAGAGAGAACAAAATGCTTTCAAGAGAAGAATATCCACAAAGGTACAACCGACTCATTATGTAGGCAATTTTTCTCATCTTAAGAATGTTTACACAGACTTTATGATTTCTGCAACTTCACCAAACTCCCTGGGAGCTTCTACTCAGAAACTTTTTTCTTTCATTATGAGGTTAACTTGCAGAAGTTTTCTGACCCCATTGAGTATTTTCTTTCAATGATCATTATTTACAAGTTTGTAGACTAAAGTGGCATTGTTTCTGCTTTTCACCTGCTTTAAATAGTGTATTATGTTACATCACAGTCAAGATATCTATTCCACCTTTACTTATCACATGCACTGATTGAATTAATTTCAAATTAGGCTGCAGGCTATTCTGGGCAAGGGCTGTTTTACAGCAGACTTTGTTTCCAGGTATTTGCAGAGCAGTCACTAAAAATGTGCCTGGGTCAGCTGGGCATTAGCACAATAATATGTTATTAACAACAACAGCAGCTGTAGGTTCAAAGATCAGGTGAGGTGATGTCTAAAAACAAATGAGACAATTTAATTCAGCTGGCTAGCAAATACTGATTAATTCACAAAATAAATTTAGTTTGCAGCCTCTCTCCTGAGAATGCCTGATTGATGGGAGTCCTGACTGGTGTCCCTTGTCAGACCTGTCAGAGCATAACCTTGATGTGTACATTTCAGCACTGACTGTTTCTCTCTGTCACTTTCACTCTGTGCCAAGCTCTAGTTTGTTGTTTACAAATTGATGGCCACTTTGGCATTACTGATTTTCTTCATTTGATATTCTTGATGGAGCTTCTCTACCCTGTTCTTTATACTGGAGCAAAAGAGGTACAAAGTAAAAGCTGAGAAACCACATAAAAAGAACTTCAGATTAATCTGGCATACTTGCAGAATGGTAAATTGAATTAAACTAGGATATATTTCTTCTTTTCTTCATGCTGATTTTTCTTTTTTTTTTTTTTGTTTTTTGGCTAAGCAATTTTCTGAATTGAAATAAATTGTTATAAATTTGACACATAATAAAATTAGTAGGGAAGGCCATTTAAATTTTTAAAGCCTAGAATGGGAGCACATTATCATTTTAAGCCTAATTAATAGTGGATATCAAGGAGAAGCCATCTGTGTGAAGTTTTAATAGCATCATGCAATGTGTAGGAAATCGCTATCTATAATAGCAAGAGCATGACAACTTATGGCAAATAAACATGTTTTTTAATCAGCACAACTAACAGTGCAAAATTATTGGAGAAATTCAAACAATAAAATGGGTAATGTGAGATTTAAAACATATGGGATCCTCCAAATGAAATAATAATTTATAAAATGAGGCCATAGCATATATAAAATGGCACAAGATTATTAAGTTTAAACATCTGAATCATGGGTTCACCCCTGCTTCGCTGTGTTGCTTGAGCATATGACAGATACTGTTGTCACTCACAGCACTCCATTCTTCGGTTTATTTTCAAGCACCTTGCTCTTCAAAAACCTTGAAAGCAATGGTTACTCCTACCTTCAAAAAGAAGTAGAAAGGATTTAGGGAACCACAGGCAAGCCAGCCTCACCTCAGTCCCTGGAAAGCTGATGGAACAATTAATCCTGGAAACCATATCTAGACACATGAAGGACAAGAGGGTGATAACAAGTAGCCAGCAAGAACCCATAAAGCAGGAGTCATGCTTCACTAATCTGATAACTTTCTGTGATCAAATGATTGACTTAGCAGATGAGAGGAGAGCACTAAATGTTGTTTACCTTCACTTCAGTAAGGATTTCATCTTCCACAAGATCCTCATAGGGAAGCTGTTGATGTATGGACTGGATAAGGGAACAATGAAGTAGGCTGAAATTGTCCAAATGGCCTAGTGATATCCCAATCCTGCTCATGCCCAGTTGGGGTAGGCCTTAATTGGGCACAGATGGGCTTGGCACAAGCTCACACCTTCCACCTTGTGATTAGCCACACCTGATTGCCTCATTGCCTCATTTCACTACAGCCTAGTCCAGAGGGTGATGATCAGTGGCAAGAGGTCTAGCTAGACACTATTAGCTAGACATGTAAGCTAGGGATCAGAACTGGGTCCAATCCCGTGTAACACCATCATTAATGATTTGAATGATGAGGTACAGCATACCCTCAGCAAGTTTGCTGATGGTACAAAACTGAGAGGAGGAACTGATCTCCCAGGGAATTGTGCTGCTACCCAGAAAGACTTCAACACGCTGAAGAAATGGGCTGACAGGAACGTCATGAATTTCAATAAGCTGAAGTGCAAAGCTCTTCACCTGGGGAGGAACAGCTCCATGCAAAAATATATCCTAGAGATTATCCAGCTGGAAAGCATCTTTTCCAGGAAGGTCCTGGGAGTCATCATGGCCCCTAAGGTGACCATGAGAGCCCAATGAAGGGGCAAAAATATGATTAAGAAACTGGAGCATCTCTCCTATGAGGAAAGGCTGAGACAACTTGGAACGTTCAGCCTAGAGAAGGCATTAGGTGCAAACTGAAATACAGAAGCCTCCCTCTGAACATAAGGAGACACTTTTTTACTGTGAAGGTGTCTGAGCACAGACACAGATTGTCCAGAGCAGATGTGGAGTTTCCCCCCTTGGAGATATTTAAAAGCTGTCTGGCCATGGTCCTGGGCAGCTGGCTCTAGGTGACCAGTCTAAGTAGGAGGTTACATCAGAGCATATAAAGAGGTCCAAACATTCAACATGCATCCCTATGCACCTAAAAAAACCCACAGCCTGTCCACAGGCTGTGGACATCCTAGCATGTGAATTAAGGAGTCTTTAACTCTCAAGTGCCTCTCAGCATAGAAGACTGTGCAATCTCAAATGAGAGCTGAACAAGTATGTGTAACTCCTGGAGGTATTTTCATACACTTGGAGAAACTCAGGCATTGCTACAAGTATGCAGCCACCTATGATTCAGGCACAATAGTTCACGTATCAAGTAAACATTTGCATAATCATGCAAAACCCCCCACCTTCATGTAGGAAATTTGATTCTTTGGAAACAACAGACAGCACCTCTAATTGAACATGCTCAGATTTCCCTATGTGTGGAACTTCATTCCAGATTAAAAGAGTCCCATAGCTAGCTCCACAAATATTGCTTCAATTACTATGGGAAATGTTCCAGTACATTGCAGAAGTAATCTCTAACACACATTTTATGCCAGTGGTTTTGTGGACACTACATTATAGCGTTTTATCTTCTGTTTTTCTTTTTTGTGGTGCAGTTCATTAAACACATTTCTTACTCAATCCTGTTGCACACATTCCGATTTACTAAAGCCCTCTGCAGCCAAGAAAAGCCTTCAGGGTATATATACTCAAAACAGTCCTGAAACTCTGGACAACTTTCATTTTTCTTTACATATCCATATACTCAGCTCAATTTGCTGCAGTAATATTAAAATTAAACAACAAAAAACCAAGGAACTTTGTTGCAATTATTCCTCCTCCACTGCTCAAAAGACTTTCAAAAAAGTAAATCATCCCTATCCTGTTTTGCACTAAAAAAATAAAGCATAAAAACTTACAATTAGCATTGCCCAGCAACTTATCTTACACATTTTCCTACATTTCCTTTAAAAGGCATAAGTTATATTGTAGGCCAGTAAATGTCTACAGAAAGAAATTATGCTTAGCATATACTTTGTTAATTGCTAATAAAAATTAGCATATATTTATATATATATATATTTATATATATATTTATATATATATTTATATATATTTATTTTTATATATTTATATATATATAAATATATAAATTATTTAGCATATCCCTTTATTAGGAATAAAGAATATGAAAAATTAGAAACTCTTGTTTTCGACAATGACAGCAGGTAACATACAAGCTCTGAAGATCTTATACATTTGACAGGTCTCAATATTTTATTGAACAGGAGCAAGCAAAGCTGCAGATGATACAATTATTGTTTTAATTCACATAACCTTGTTATGGTAGAACTATTCCTTCTTAAATTCATATTGTCTTCACTTTTTTCAAGAAAAGTGGAAAATGCCATAGTCTTGAGTACTTGCTGTCTGCTTAGAAAAATCCAAACTTAGAAAAAAATTGGTTTTCTGAAGCAGTACTCGGGCTATGTTTTGGTCTTACAGGAATTCATGAGAAAAAATTAATTTAGAAAGGGGCATAAAAAGGTGTATACAACAATTGTTGTACACTTCAAATGTCAGGATAACAATGTCATTTACTACCATATAGGGTCAATATCTGAGGCCTGATTACTAAACAGTTCCTAAACTACCTTTCCCATTAACAACAGAAACTTTCTGGGAAGCCACGTTATTTGCAGTTCCTTATTTCGTATTTTCAGGCTTCAGATACTGTTTATATATGGATATGATATGGATACTACTCATCCTCCAACACATTTTCCCCTTATGTCTCAAGTACGCAGAATGGATCACAGACTTGTCCACACTCCTACAAAGTTTCAAATGAGTTTTTATTGATTATAGATTGTGTATATGCTATTACATCTGTAGCCTTTATTGGTGTCAGTTTCATTGCAGAACTAAGTGGAAAACAGTGAGCCTAAAAACCCACAACTTTTTAATATATAAAGCTGAAAGGAAATTTAAAATGTAAGGTTACTCTAAACTGAAAGGGTATTTAATACTATAAAATATCTTGAAAATATAATTTTGAACAAAAATATATTTTGAAAATGATATAAAATATTTTGAAATCTTCAAAAATCTTCTTGATTGGAGAAACAATCAAGATAGTCTTGTAAAACAGTGACCTGAGCCTGTAATTTTTGCAAAAAAATTATAGATATTTCACTCTTCTCTATCAAGAATTTCTAAGAAGCAAAGTCCATGTGGCACACCTGAAATTTGTTACTACATCTCTTGGACTATGCATAAGGCACTATACTATCCACAGGTCATGTAGTAGCACACTAGGAAGTTCCTGATTCATTCAGTAAGATATGTTTAGTGATGTTCAAAAGTTCTGCCAAACTGCTTAGTCTGCTCCTATGGAACAGTTTTTCTCTTTTGTCAACCTCCAAGATACTTGTTTTGAGATCTCAGAGGATGCAACTGTTTGTAATTCTATTTTATTGACTTTTCTGTGTGTGTGTGTGTGATCAAAAGTGACTGTTTTGCATGCTATTGGGAAAGTATTTTATTGCAACTTATTATACCATTAGACTTCAGAGGTAACTTGTGCAGCCTTCATGTACTAATTCCAGTTTGGTTGCTAATAGATAACTCTTTTGTATTTTCATACTGTCTTGTTATACAAGTGCGGTGTGATTTGTAGCCGTATAGTTAAATACGTGTCAGACAATACATGGTAAGTAATAGAGGACAATATAACACAAGCTGGCAAAATTAATCAAGAAAAATAACTGGCAATTGCTGTTCTCTTCTGCCATTAGCATATTTTTTTTTGTACTGAGCTAATAGGGAAGAACTTAGCAGTAATTTATATGGGTCATGTTTACGTACAGTATAAACATATGATAAAAAATGCAGTGAGCTTTTACTACACTTTGCATCACTTGCTGTGTCAGTTATAGGAAAATTAAGATAAAAAGGCACGCTAATCCGCTATGCATTTTATATGAGTAAGACTCTGAATCCTCACAAATTTCAAATAAGGAAGTGAAATCAATTACATTAGACTTTCAGTTGCTCACATCTGTTTCTGCAGATTTCAGCGAGATTTAGATTAGGCTCTAAAAGGGCAGAGCAGGATCTGAGGAAGAGAATCAAGCTCTTAAAATCATACAGCAATATGGAATCCACCAAATATCTCCAGGTAGGCTCTCCTCAGCGTCTGTATTCTTCCTTGTGCATGATAATATTTTCAAGGTGGATCCAAATAAACCATTGCATATGCTGGTAATAACATGGACAGGCTCTTCTTACTTAACTTTCAACTCAGAAAAGATCATACATTCTTATAGCAATAGTGTGTCTTATTAAGCTGTGGTAAAATATTCCTGAAAGTGTTATAGTATGGATACTGTACTTGGCTCAACTAGCTCCCAGAAGACATGGTAGTGACAACTGAATTCAAACTCACCGCTCTGGATATTAGCAAAGCTTTAAAATGCTGATAAGGTAATTTTAAATGTTAAAAATAGGTCTTCGGTGTAATGACCCACAAATACAGCCTCCATAACTACTGATGACATTACAGCTGCTTTCTTTAGACAAAAAAGGTTCATATGCACCTTCTTTCACACCCACAGAATCAGAAAATGTCTTTGGTTGGAAAAGACCTCCAAGATCATTCAGTCCAACCTTTGACAATGCCATAAGCTAACTACTAAACCATGTCCCTAAGGACCAGGTCCATGTGATGTTTAAATTCTTCCAGGGGTGGTGATTCTGCCACTGCCAGTGGCAGATTCTTCCAATGTTTCATAACCCTTTCAGTGAAAAAAAGTTTCCTAATATCCACCCTAAACCTCCCCTGATGTAGCTTGTATCCATTTCCCCTAGTCCTGCCATGTGCCACCAAGGACAACAGGCTGTCTCCTTCCTCACTCCAGCATCCTTCGAGGTAGTTGAAGAGAGCTCTAAGGTCTCCTGTCAGCATCCTCTTCTCCAGACTAAACAACCCCAGGTCTCTCAGTCTCTCCTCATAGGACTTGTGCTCCAAGCTCTTAATGAGCCTCATTACCCTTTTCTGGACACACTCCAGCACTTCTATGTCCTTCATATAGTGAGGTGCCCAGAATTGGACACAATATTCACAGTCTGAGGCAACAGGCTCCGGGCACTTTTCATGCACCTATGCTGGAAAATCTGTTGGACCTTGAAGCGCCGTGCCCTAAGAGAGGTTCGTCTTGCTGCAAGGTGATCGTTCCCCTGTACTCAACTGTGCCTGGGACCCTGTGTTGAGTACAGGGGAACGATCACCTTGCAGCAAGACGAACCTCTCTTAGGGCACGGCGCTTCAAGGTCCAACAGATTTTCCAGCATAGGTGCATGAAAAGTGCCCGGAGCCTGTTGCTTCAGGATTGGTTAGCCTGGCTCAGCACTACTGCTCCAGAAGTGACTAACCTCTCTGCTGGCTTGCTCTGGAGTGAGCCAAGCTTGTGAGTTTGAGCCTCACCTTTTATTGGCCCCCCAGTCCTGCTCATGCCCAGCTGAGGCCCTCCCTAATCAGGCACAGGTGGGCTTAACACAAGCTCATGCCCACTACCTGGTAATTAGTGGCACCTGGTTATCTCATTTCACTACATCACCTCCT
This sequence comes from Calypte anna, assembly GCF_003957555.1. Taxonomy (NCBI): domain Eukaryota; kingdom Metazoa; phylum Chordata; class Aves; order Apodiformes; family Trochilidae; genus Calypte; species Calypte anna. The sequence goes on along the minus strand of NC_044244.1, from coordinate 69,667,798 downwards.
TATTTTCTGCTATCCACAGTATTTCTAATGCAAACCAGGATGCCATTGGACCTCTTGGCCCCCTGCTTACACTGCTGACTCAAAGTTAGCTGACTATCAACCAATACTCCCAGGTCCCTTTCCAACTTACAGCTCTAACCACAGTTCCCCAGGTCTGTAGCTTACCATGGGGTTGTTATGACCCAGGTGCAGGAGCTGGCATGTGGCCTTATTGAACTTCATACAATTAACCTTGACCCATTGATCCAACCTGTCTAGATCCTGCTGTAAGGCTTCTCTACCCTCCAGCAGATTGACACAGCCACCTAGTTTGGTGTCACCTGCAAATTTACTGAGAGTGCACTCAATGCCCTCATCCAATTAAAGATATTAACGGAAATAGACCCCAGTACTGAACTCTGGGAGACACTGCTTGTGACCAGATGCCAACCATTCACTGCCACTCTTTCAGCTTCTCCATCCAGCCAGTTTTTTATCCAGTGCAGAGTTTATTTATCCATGCCTTGAGCCCTAGGTTTCTGAAGAAGAATGCTGTGGGAAACAGTGTCAAAGGTTTCACTTTAGTCCAGATAGACAATGTCCACAGTTCTTCCCTCACCTGCTAGGCCAGTCATCTTGTTGTAGAAGATCATATTAGTCAGACAGAACCTGCCTTTCATAAACCCATGCTGACTGGGCCTGATCACCTGTTTGTCTTGTATGTACCATGTGATGGTACTCAAGCTGACCGGCCTGTAGTTCCCAGGATCATCCTTTTGTCCCTTCTTGTAGATGGACGTTACATTTGCCAGTTTCCAATCATCTGGGGCCTCCCCTCCCCATTTAGCCAGGATTGTTGATAAGTAATGGAGAGTGGCTTCATGAGCACTTCTGCCAGCTTCCTTAGTACCCTCGGGTGGATCCCATCTGGTCCCATAGACTTGTGCGCATCTGTGTGGCACAATAGGTCACTGATCATTTCCTCCCAGATGATGAGAGCTTCATTCTGCTCCTCATCCATGTCTTCCAATTCAGGGAGCTGGACCTTCAGAGTGAAACTGGCATTGCTGACAAAGACTGAGGCAAAGTGGGCGCTCAGTAGCCAAGCCTTTTCCTTGTCCTTGGTTCCCTCCTGCATCCAGTAGAGGGTGGAGATTCTCCTTAGCATTTCTTTTACAGTTAATGTATTTATATATGTACCCTAACAGTAATACTTTCCTTCTCAGCCCAGAGGCACTGGGACTGCACTTTGAAGTAGGCAACCTTTCAGCTTTATAGAGGTAGTGATGAAAGTCAGCTGGCAGAACACGTAGTTTTGTCCAAAAGTTTGGATTCCAATACTGACTTTCACATGCAAACAGTAGAAAAAAGGGAGCACTTTGGATCTTGACTAGGTCATTGATATTTATTAAATCATTATGTCAGATTTTCAACTATGGAGCTCAGTTTTTACACCAGCTGAAGACTCAACAGGGATGTGAGTCAAAGGAAGGGACTTCAGAGGGTTCAAGGGAGAATTCAGGTGTCAGTGTAGATTTAGTCTTAGTTCTGTTCCTCTTAGATGGGTGCTTAGATGAAGACATAATCAATTTTGGTCAGAAAGTTACTGCATGTTCTTACAACCAGATATGAAACAAAACACCTAAGTTGAACAGGTCATCTGGCACTCTGGAAACTTAGAATTGTTCGTAACAAAATAATATTTTTTAGGAAAATCTTTTACTGGCAGCATGAGACTTAATAGTATTTTCTCACATTTTCCCAGTGCACGATCTTCAGTTTACAAGGATTCAGACAGTCCACTTTAAAAATTATTTTAATATTTCTGTGAATGTAACCTGAGTGTCCTACTGCATATTGAAATGGGTTTGATTATTTTTTTTTAAGTATAGCATTTAAAATGGCAGTGTAAACAATAAATTTCGTAAATTTTTTTTCAAAACCATTTACTGCACCCAGACAGAAGAATTTACCTGCCATACCTCCTTCTACTCTTGTAAGCAGGAAGTCAAGAAATATCCAAAGCCAATATGGTTCTGTGCCTATTTTAATCGCAATATCTCAGTGTTATTTATTACATATACTAAAAAGTTAATTTGAGGATCAGTCCAAAATTTGAAAACATTTCTGTAGGATACTTGAATTATATTCTTTTCCTAATTTTGTTCACGGGAACCAGTTTTAACAGTGTGGCAGGAATGGGCATATGCTGCAACACCTTTCATAAAAATGGACTGTCACGGTTTAACACTGGCCCGGCAATTAAACCAAATAACAGACGCTCTCTATTAATGTCTCTCTCCTCCTTGATAAAGAAAGGAGAGAAAATAAGGGAGAGAGACTTATGGGTTGGAAACTAAACCACACAACTTTAATGAAACAGTAATGATAAATAGGAAAAATTACTAAATATATACAAGTATACAGGAAAATAGAAACCACATTTGTCCCCCCTTTTCCCCAATAACTCTCACGTCACCACCGAGGCTGCAGGGCAGCCCTGGGAAAGTCCAGGCTGGACTCCTGGAGTCGGCAGCAGTTGGGAGCTGGAGGCAGGAACACACAGATATGGGCTGGCACGGATCAGGACCACAGGCAGACAAATGGACGGGATCCTTCCAGGATGCCGGGTGAAGGGAAGCAGGAAAATCAGGAAACCAGGAAATCAGGAAGTCCCGAAGTCTGGAAATCCAGAAGTCTGGCTTGGCCCTCGTGATCCCTCAAATTTATACTGAGTATGACGTGCATGGGATGGAATACTCTGTTTGGTCAATTCTGGCATCTATCTTGTCTGTTCCTCCCCAAAGGAGGGCTCAGGTGGGACCTCTTTATCCTCCTGGATGGTAAAATGTTTTCCTCAGAGCTGAGCAGTGTCCTTGGCTCTGCACACCAGTCTCTAGCAGTAACTATAAACATCAAGTGTTATCAATCCTAGAAGCACACACTGTCTGAGAAACTTGCTGTTAATTTCAGCAAGTGCAACTACTTACAAGAGACTTAGCTAAAAGTAAAAGTACAAAACAGAAAATCACCAAACCAGGACATGGACATAGGCTGAAAAATCCTGATGTGTTTGTCCATACTACTGCCATATTCACCATGCACAGGAAGGGCAGAGACATTGAAAACAGAGGGAGTTTTTTAGCAAAATGAGAACAGTTATTGTTATGTCATTGCTTGAGTAACAGAAGTTTTCAAATGATGTTTCAGGATGTCTTTATATTTGAGATACTGCAAAAATAAAGGACATCTTCATGTTTAAAGCATATTAAATACCTATTTTAAACATGTGGTTGCACTTAAAAATAATAACATTCATATTCTTTCATTAGTGGACTCAGACATTATTCTGTGGATTCTAGCTCATACTGAAATTGTACAGCTCCTTTGACCTGCAAGACACTTAGAAAATGCTAGTTGCCTTTTTAGATGTTCCAAAAAAAAGTAATTGTAATATATAACACTTTGTAAAATATGACAATTTAAAAGTTTTTTAATACACATTTTTTTTTTGTTTTCAATAACTACTTGCAGTAAGCTTTCATTTTCATACTGAATCACCGCCGGAAGCATTTTATAAGCTCTATACATCTGGTATTGCACAGGCAATCTAACTTGTCATGGTAAAAAAGATGTTCCTCTCTACATGTCACCTGTGTCTGCTAGTTGACAGGCAAAAGATTCAGCTACATGAAAAAAGTGTGCAAAATTACATTCAGCTACCAATAGAGGAGATAAGTTACAAGAATTAACTGTGAGACTCAGAAACATATTCAACTCATTAACTGTACAAATTATAAATATATGAGGGAATAGAAAATAGTTAAGATTTTTCAATACTGTATAAAATAGTAGGGTAGAAATCCAAGTATGCCACTGCCAGATTACTTTAGAGTCTAATGGATCCTTGGGTGAAAGATCAAATACATATGTAAGGTATTATGTCTGTTTTTCTAGTGGTCACATTTGTGATCCATGTGTAGAAGAAGAGAAAGCTACATTTTATGACTTGAGATGGCACATGACTTGGATAACCCTGAGCTGATCACAAGAAATGGAAACATTAAATGTACAATAGCAATCCTATTTCCACCTAAGGTGTTTAGGGCTGCTGTATAGACATTTGAAGGATAAGAGTCTCCAAGACTTATGGCAGGACTGTGTGAGGTTTCTCACTTGTCATATGTATTTTCCTTTCCCATGATATGTCTGGCAGACAGGAAGGAATCAGTTGCTTCAAAGGGAAGTTTGAGGAACATAATGAAAAGGGCAAACAATAATCTTTATCTATCAAACCCATCTCAATTTTTAATAAAGTCTTCTGTCATTTTCTTCTTTAGAATGTCTAAAGCTGACTCAAAAAAATTCAGAAGCTAGTGCCAAATGGTTTTGATATGTCATCAGATATATCATGTTTAAATGTCAGTGGGATACAGGTTATTACTCAAAAATGAAGATTCATCTGTTGGCTCTACCTGTTTCTACTAACTCTTTTCAGACTGATTTCCAACAAGTAACTCACCTATATTTGCTTGTACGTAAAGAGGTCAAAATGATGCCTTTGGCTCTAGACTCCTCACTCCATAACTACTCATATTATTCAGAGATCCAAGCAGAATCAACCTTTAGAAATATACCAAAAAACACATAAAAACCATCATGATACTGCTTATTCTAAGGCACCACGGACCAAGTCAAAATATGTGTGGATAGGAAACTTAAGAATCAAATAAATATTTTAGGATTAATTTAATAACAAAAGTCTGAAGAGGCATTACACAATATCATAGGATCTAAATTTTCAAAATTAAACATAGGTAAGAAAATTAAATTTTGTGGCTGGATGTATTAAAACTTACTCCTGTCCTGGCTGTGCAGAGCAACTCCATATCTGCCTCCTAATCAAATCTGTTGGAGATTCAGGTATTACATGCCCTTGCACATAAGTGCCTTTACATTCCTAAACTCTTTGACATATCTCTAAAAGTTATGAACAGTACTGAGCAGAAAAACATTTATTCAAAAATATCTTGATGACTGTAACAATAGGTGATTACATGAAGTTATGGGTATTCAACCCAGGGCTTCATCAGGGAGGTATTAACTCTTTGAAGAGTAACCCTTATGCTAGCATATGACAATACCTCCCTTCAGAATGACTGTTTTTTTTTTTTTTTTTTTACAGGCAAAACCATTGCGAGTTACAGACATTCAGAAGGATAGACTTCTTATCTTTCTGAATTTATTATATCTACGGAAATAAATCCATTACAGATTTATGATAATTGGAGTTCACTTTAAGAAAAAATTATATTTAAAGATTTTTTAAACTTTATTTTTATTTCAGCAAAGGAAGGGCTTAATTCTGATAAAAGCAACAACAGAAAGTGAGTAGTTGAAAAGTCTGGCTAGGGAGGTGAAAGAAAACAAGAAGAGCTTCTTCAAATACATCAATGAGAAAAAGAAGAGTAGGGGAAAAGTAGGTCCACTGCTAAATGAAGTGGGAGATATGGTAACAAAAGATGCAGATATGGCAGAGTTGCTGAATGCCTTTTTTGACTCAGTCTTTACTCCAAAGACCAGACCTCAGGAATCCAGTCACTGGAATTAGGGGACCATAACTGGAGGGAGGAAGACTCTCGACTGGTCAGCAAGGACTGGGTTAGAGGTGTTTTGGATAAACTGAAAATGCAAAAATCCATGGGCCCTGATGTGGCACATCCACGTATGCTGAGAGAGCTGACTGATGTTGTTACTGAGCCACTTTCTATCATTTTTGAAAAATTGTGGAGAACAGGAGAGGTGCCTGAGGACTGGAAGAAAAGTTACTCCAATCTTCAAAAAGGGCAAGAAGGAAGACCCAGGGAAGTACAGACAAGTCAGCCTCACCTCTTTCAATGGAAAGGTGATGAAGCAGCTCAGACTAGAGGCCATCTCTAACCACTTGAAAGAAAAGAAGGTTATCAAGAGTAGCCAACATAGATTTGCTGAGGGTAAATCTTGCTTGACTAATCTGATATCCTTCTGTGAAGGCATGACCAAATGGGTAGATGAAAGGAGGGCAGTGGATGTCGTATGCCTTGATTTCAGCATAGCTTTTGTTGCAAGACAAACCTCTCTTAGGGCACAGCACTCTGAGGTCCCACAGGCGTTCCAGCAGAAGTGCACAAATAGTGCTCTGAATCTGTTGCCTCAGGATTAGTTAGCCCGGCTCAGTGCTACTGCTCCAGAAGCAACTGACCTCTCTGCTGGCTTGCTCAAGAGTGAGCTGAGCCTGTGCTTCAAGCCTCACCTTTTATTGGCCCCCTAATCCTGCTCATGCACAGTGGGGGCCCGCCCTAACCAGGCACAGGTGGGCTTAACACAAGCTCATGCCCACTCCCTGGCAATTAGTGGCACCTGGTTGCCTCATTTCACTACAGCTTTCAACATGGTCTCCCATAACATACTCATTACAAAAATAAAAAAATGTGGTACATACAATTGAACTGTGAGATGGAGTAATAAATAGCTCAACAACAGAGCTCAGAGGGTTGTGATCAGTGACAGAATCAAGTGGCAGTAGGGCATGGAAGCTTTAGAGGAAGAAGTACAGAGGAAGAAAGCACATAAATTTCAAGCAGCTTGATTTAATAACCTATTGATGAATTCATTCAGGATCTAATTATCAAGCACATAAGATAGAGATTCAAGAATATTACAAATCAGCTATCCTAATTAAAAATATATTATTTATAATTTATAGCTACAATCATGGAAGAATAAGTACAAGTATGAAAATATTACATTGCTTAAGCACAATTGTTATGAATAAGATCACAGGTTTATACAGACCTGTGTCTGTCCTTTTCAGAGTGACTATTAAGGAATATCATGAAGGAAGGAGTTTAGATCAGGATGTATAGATAACAATTACACATTCTGCACATTTTTTAGCACACCTTCCCGGCTTCCACCTATACTTAAGGGATTTCCTAAACTGTTCATTTATATACTAAACTTCTTTATTAGCTGTTGATTAAACTCTTTGATAGATACCATCTGGACTTCACCATTTTTTATAATACACTTTATCAACTTATTCTAAAATCTGTTTCTTTAACAATTTGTTCTGAGAAATGCCAGTGTGCCTGGATATTAATTCTCTTGTAATGAAAAACTCTGGTGTCTCTTAATCTCCTCTTCATGAGACTAAAGTTCAGCCCAGAAAGGATGTTTCAAATACTGTTGTACCTTAAAATCTTATTTGCTTCCATTTGGTCTGTGTTAAGACCTGAAAGAGCAACTCCAGCTGAAGGCATAGTTGAACCCATGTAAGCAGAATAATGCTAGAATAATGCTCTCTATACGTGAATCTTTTGGGAAGCTTTCCAGTCCAAATGTGATGTAGCGTTGTCTCTAATCTACCTCTGGAAGTTTAAAAGAATATTTTCTTTACAAGACTTTCTGTGTTTGCTTATTGTGCTTTTGTTTTTATTACTCAACTCTTTCAATCTCTAGGGTTGTATCACTTTTTTTAATTAAACTTTGTTTTAGCCATTGTTGTTCAGAATTCATGTCTTTTGACAAAGATACCTATTAATACAAATACTTTATTATCATAATTTTTAGTCCTCCCCATTATTGGGACATACATTACGTACTTACGGCCCAAATTATTTTTCTATAATGTAAACAGAAATGAGGAAAAAAAGCTGTTCAGTAAAGGAAAAAAAAAAAAAAAAAAAAAAAAAAGGAAAGGAAAGGAAAAAGAAACAAAATGAAAGACTTATTTAAAAATACAAATTACAGTATCTGCTAGGAACATGAGAGACAAAAAGTAAATTCCACTAGCTGTATGAAATAAGGAATAGATATGCTACAATTGAGGAAAGATTTGTATTTTCTTTGACCTCATTCATTGACATAGACAAAGTATGAGGAAGTGAAAAAGCATTAGGAAAAATGTTCCCATATATTTAAAATATGGCTTTAATGACTTTAGTATTTTAATGTAGAAAGGTGTCATTCAAACCCACTTTTCATAAAGATAGGAGATATTAATTCTGATAAACAACAGAATTTTATTTAGTTGTGTGCGTTTCATAAATATTGCATTCAAAGGCACTTAATTCTGTTAATTCAGTAACAGATCTGAATAATAAACAATAATAAAGGAGCTGAGGAAGAGATAAATTAGGTAGTACTAGCTAATGGATTTTTTTGTCTTTGTAATTGATATATTAGCTAGAAAAATAAAGAATACAGCCAATGATAGACTGCTCTATATGATAGGATCTGTATGGGAAGCAATTCTATCTGTTGTCAATTTGTGTTATGTATACTTCTGTTTGATGAGTTTCTTGCATAAAGACAAGACATAGGAATATGAAATAAAACAATGAAAGTTTTCAGTGTGACTGGAGGGAAGAAAACATGGTGCTGTGGGGTTTTACTTGAGTTTTTTTATTACTCTGATATCCAGTGATCCATGTCTTTGGATTCGAACCATGCTATATAAAGTCTTGGCTGTTAAGAGGGAGAAAAAAATCATATAAGGTATCAATAGTTAGTTACTAAGTTCATCAGATTAAGTACCTTTCATCATTTAAACATTTAGAACTGGAAAAGGCTCAAGTGGATATGAAAGGAGAAAACTGTATTATTAGTTTTAGTTCAGGTGCCCAAATATAGCTAAGCCCTAAATACAGGTGGAAATGAGAAATAAAAACTTGGATGAGTACATCCTGTCAGCATCCACACTGGTAATCAACCCCAGACTTGACTTGATTTGAAAAAGAGCACCATGAAATAATTTGTCCTGATGTGGTAATACTTTTGTGAAGATTTGCTGTAAAAAAAAATGAAGCTGGACAATAGAAGATACCAGTCACTTAAATGAATAATCATCCTCAACAGCAAGTCCCTTGGTCTGCTCTGTCAGTTGGAGCAAAAAAGGCTCCTGTGTGCAGAACTTAACTGAATCTGGATCCATGTTTTTATTATTTGTTTTAATTTTAGAGACACCTCTGCTCTACTCTGAGTTTAGCAAAAAAAAATCATTCCGTTACCATCGTATAGGGAGGAGCGTACAAGCTAAAGTGACCAAAATTGACCAACCATAGTATTCCATCCCATACACATCATACTCGGTATAAACTTGAGGGATCACAAGGATCAGACACCCTCTGCCCTTCTGCCCTCTTTTTTCCTTCAGCCTTTTGCCTTCATCTCTCCCTGTTTATTTCAGCATCCTGGGAGGATTCCATCTGTTTGTCTGCTTGTGGTCCTGACCCATGCCAGCCTGAGTCCCTGTGTTCCTGCCTCCAGCTCCTGGCAGATGCTGAGTCCTGCCAGGAGACCTGCCTCTTCTTTAAAGAAGAGTTTCCAATAGAAAATCAAAACAGTTTGTTCTTAGTGGGGATTGTGTTGTAAACTATAACTATTTTGATCTTGTTATAAAAATTTTTGTCACTATTTTTGTAAAAATATTTTTATGCAAAAATTAATGTACTAAATTAAGCTCATTTTATGAACCTCTCAAGTATGTTTGGTCCTCCCTTTTACTGAACTGAAGAACATATCAGTATTTTCTTTGCATAAATACATTCATTTTTATTTTGCAGAATTACTTGTTTTCTTTTTAACAGAGAAACTCATATTAGAAATGTAATTCTAACACAAGCTACTTTTTCTTTAACACTATTTGTCTAGCACTCGTTTTTCAGAAATAATTGTTTTACTAAGATGCTTTAAGAGGCTCTCAAATCTGACCAACTTCAAACTTTCTGAAACAGCTACCTAATTTCCCTAGATGTTTAATGCTGTGATGTAAAATTGTGCTTTCACTTACCCAGTGGAAAAGTGATGGAATTTGTATCTACAGAAGTTTTCACTAGGAAAAGCCTAGGCACAACAAAGCTGGATAATCTAAAGGTTGAGCTTGTTAAATGTATGAACAGGATTGCCCAACATGGCTATTGGTTTGTATGTTGCTAAGGAGCACCCTCTCCAGCTCTGCTGTCCCTTATATTAGAAGTAAATCCTCACTAAGGAAACCTCTTTTCCACATCAGCTTCCCTGAATGTCTCCTTTTAATTTCTGTGATAGTGTTTTAGGTTTGGAGAGACTTGACTCCCTTCCATTATAGATCAGTTAAAGGTCAGCCAGGCAATCAGGCCCAGTCAGCACGGGTTCATGGAAGGCAGATCCTGCCTGATGAACCTGATCTCATTCTATGACAAGGTGACCTGCTTAGTGGATGAGGGGAAGACTGTTGATGTAGTCTACCTGGACTTCAGTAAAGCCTTTGACACTGTACCCCATAGCATCCTCATGTAAAAACTGGCTGCCCATGGCTTGGATGGGCATATACTCTGCTGGGTTAATGTCATCATTTGAACAGTAGGAACTAAAAGGAGGAGGGCTTTCAGACTCTGTGAGGAGTGGAATGCAAAAGGAGGGATCTATTCCCTTCCATATGCTGCCTACTCTATAAAGAATGAGAAAGCCAGCAGCTCCTCCCTCTTTTTTCTTTCTGCTTGCTGCTGGCTGCATTGATGTTTGCCTGCCCTTTACCACCAGCTTGGCATGGATACGTCAGAGCCCATATCTATTGGGTTGTATATATATATATATATATTTGTATATATTTGTATTCTTTCTTACTTTATCCTTTATGTTATTACCTTTTTTCCTATGTTAGTAAATCTGCATCCAACTATTTTCACATTCCAACTTAAAGTTTCCTGTCTCCATTCCACTTTCATATTCCTTTTGTGTGTGGAGGGGAACACAGAGTTATTCTAGTCTGCCCAAACAGCTTAGCCATGACAGAATAATTGGTGCCTGATGCAGGGCTTGAATTTATATTTTTTTTTATTTGAAAATACTGGAAAGTTGGAAATTGAAAAAAGAAAAATGGGTTTCAAAATGGCATGAGTGAAAGACTTGTTATATATTTTATATGTATATAATAAATATATATATATATTTATTTTACTCATCGAGGCATGTTGTTTTCTATGGTACCATCCCCCGGCCATGTTACTTTTCTATGCTCTTAAAACAGTGATTTATCCACTTGTCAGCCAGTCCAAAGTGGTGTCCCTCAGGGCTCAGTGCTGGACCCACTCCCATTTAACATCCTTATTATTAAAATTGATGAGGGGATTGAATGCACCCTAAGTAAATTTGCAGATGGCACCAAGTTGGGAGAGAGTGTTGACCTGCTGGATGGTAGAAAGGTTTTACAGAGGGATCTGGACAGACAGGATCGTTGGGCTGACACCAAATGTATGAAATTCAATAAGGCCAAGTGTTGGATACTGCATTTTGGTCACAACAACCCCAGGCAATGCTACAGGCTTGGAGAAGAGTGGCTGGAAAGCTGCCTGGCAGAAAAGGACCTTGGTGAATTGATTTCCAGGCAGGAAAGCTGCCTGGCCAGCAGTGTGCCCAGGTGGGCAAGAAAGCCAATGGCATCCTGGCCTGTATCAGAGACTGTGTGACCAGCAGGACTAGGGAAGTGATCCTGCCCCTGTACTCAGCACTGGTGAGGCCACACCTCAAGTACTGTGTTCAGTTTTGGACACCTCAGTACAGGAAAGACATTGAGGTGTTGGAGCAAGTCCAAAGAAGGGCAAGAAAGCTGGTGAAGGGTTTGGGAAACATCCCTTGTGAGGAGTGACTGAGGTGTTGGGGCTGTATAGTCTGGGGAAAAGGAGGCTGAGGGGAGACCTTATCACTCTACATATTCCTGAAAGGAGGTTGTGGTGAGAGTGGGGTTGGTCTATTCTCACTGGTGACAGATGACAGGACAAGGGGAAATGGCCTCAAGTGGCATCAGGGTAGAATTAGGTTGGATATCAGGAGAAACTTCTCTACAGAAAGGGTTGTTAAGCACTGGCACAGGCTCCCAGGGAGGTGGTTGAGTCTCCACCCCTGAATGTATTTTAAAATTGCCTGGATGTGGTGCTTGGGGGCATGGTTTAGTGGTGGCTCACTGGGAATAGGGTAAAAGGGTTAGGACAAGGCTGGACTTGATGATCTTGAAGGTCTTCTCCAGCCTGAGCAATTCTGTCTATTCCCAGATAATTCTTGAGGGCTTAGCAAGTGTACAAAAGCTTGTGTCTTTTTCTGCTCTTCCCAGCCATCACTGATTGAACTTATTCCATCTCCAAGCACACAGACTGAAAATATCATAAGAATTGTTCTCTGTAGTCCCATAAAATACATATCCAACCTGGGCTTAGGATGTTTTTCTATTTTCTAAGATGGTCTCAACTTATTAGAGTTATCTATGACTGCTGTAATTGCAAAACTGAAAACCATCTTTGCATCATAAGGGTGAAAAAGGTAGAGAGTAATTCAAAACAATCATTCCATTACTAAGTAGACTAGCCAGCTATGTCATTATCGGGGAATTTTTTTTCTTACCTTATCACAAAACTGTGTTTGCCCTACATAGTGTCTGACTTGTATCTTTCCTCAGCTCATGCATCATCTGCATTTGATAGCAAATACTATCTATTCATATGGATGAAACAATCAGAGATAGGGAAGAAAAAAAGCCCTAAAAGATCAAGGAAAACAACCTTAAAAGATTAACGAATTGTTTAAATGTCAGAGAGATGTATATGTTAACAGTAAGCTGACCCATTCCTAAAACCAGTTCAGACTAAATTCCCCAAACATAGAGTATCTAATCTAATATGCACCAGATGTAGAAAGACACATCACTCCCTAGTCCACATATACTGTTTTAATATCACTTCATCAGCTCATATTACCAGAATTAAATGGATCATAATCCACAACAGAACTTGATACAAGAGCACCCTGACTAACATTGAGATCATTATTTGGGCCAAAACTGAAGAAATATATAAGGTTTGATATGATTTAATTTGGATATTAGAGGGACACCCTACACTGATACGGAAACCAGGAAAGACAAATTTTTTAGAATGAAAATGATGGAAACTTGCTAATAGATTCTACTTTAAAAGAATTTTGTTCAAAATCCTCTTTCACCTGGGATCCAAGAACTGCCTTCTGGAAGAATGCTACATTTCCCATTTATATAAAAGGCGGACCAAATCCCTAACTCTATAGCTGAAAATGAAATTCTGTGAACAGGTGATTTTCAGATAATTAATTTCTTATGCATTCTTGACAGTAATTTTTTAGAGAGAAATGAAAGTCTCCATAACTTGAGTTGCTAGTGTTGCTTATGAATATCTCAAATTTCTAAATGAGTAAATCGTCACAAAAGCAGAGGGGAAGAAAGCAGAATCTGATCTCTGCCTAGCTTTTTCAACATCTGTGTAATATCACTCAGTGGCACTAATCAAAAGCAATCAAGTTGCAATAACTTAATTTTAAAAGAAAAAGCACCTGCTAATAGAGAATTTTCTGAAATCTGGAGATCAGTTTGCTGAGTTTGATTTTGTGATGTAAGTCCAATAAACTACTGAAAAGCTCAGAGTTAATGATCTTAGAAGTCCTTTCCAACCTTAATGATTGTATGATATTTTTGGCGATGGTGGCTGGATTCTTCAAGGACAGTAAGTGTTTATTTTACCTGTTACGTGATTTATAAGATATTGTTTCAGGCCAAGGACTGTTCTTTTCTCTTATGATGGATCATGGGTTTCTCAGATAATTGCTAAATAGCTTTTTTTTTTTTATACTAGGAGATTTTTTCATAAATTAGAAAAATGTGATCTAAAAAATTGTACTGGCATCCGACAAAGCAATTGCCTTAGATGGATTTTGTTCAAATCAGTTCTAAGTTGTGATGTGTGGTTTCAACAGCCACTACACATTTTCTGCGCAGTAGTTTTGTTGCAAATAGAGCCACTAATAACTTAAAATCAGAATTTTCAGGGTTAGAAGGGACCTTTAAGTTCATCTAGTTCCAAACCCCCTGCCAAGGGCAGGGACACCTCCCACTAGATCAGGTTGCTCAGAGCCTTGTCTAGCATGGCCCTAAAAACTTCCAGGGTTGGGGCTTCCACCACCTCTTTGGGCAACCTGTTCAGTGTCTCACCACCCTCATGGTGAAGAACTTCTTCTTAAATTCCAATCTAAATCTCCCCTCCTCTAGTTTGAATCCATTCCCCCTAGTCCTATCACTACCTGACATCTTAAAAAGTCCCTCACCAGCTTTCTTGTAGCCCCCTTCAGATACTGGAAGGCTGCAATAAGGTTTCCTTGGAGCCTTCTCCTCTCCAGACTGAATAACCCCAACTCTCTCAGTATGTCTTCATGCTCCAGCACATCCATGTCCCTCCTGTAACAGGGACTCCAGACCTGGACACAGCACTCCAGGTGGGGTCTCACAAGAGCAGAGCAGAGGTGGAGAATCACTTCCCTGGACCTGCTGGCCACACTTCTCTTGATGCAGCCCAGGATCTGGTTGGCTTTCTGGGCTGCAGGTGTACACTGATGGCTCATGTTGAACTTCTCATCCACCAGCACTCCCAAGTCCTTTTCCTCAGGGCTACTCTCAAGCCAGTCACTGCCCAGCCCGTATCAGTGCTTGGCATTGCCTCGACCCAGATACAGGACCTTCCACTTCGTCTTGTTGAACTTCATGAGGTTGGCATGTGCCTACCTCTCCAGCCTGTCAAGGTCCCTCTGGATGGCATCCCTTCCCTCCAGCATGTCAGCTGCACCACAAAGCTTGGTGTCATCAGTGAGCTTGCTGAGGGTGCACTCAGTGGCACCGTCCATGTCACCAACAAAGATGCTAAACAATACTGGCCCCAACGTTGATCCTTGAGGGCCACCACTTGTCACTGGCCTCCACTTGGACATGGACCCATTGACAGCCACTCTTTGGGTGTAGCCATCAGATCAGTTCTTAATCCACTACGTGGTCCATCCATCAATCCCATATTTTACCATCTTGGAGACCAGGATGTTGAGTGAGACAGTGTCAAAGGGACTCAGCTCAGGTCCAGGTAAATTATGTCAGCTGCTGAAGGACAGATGTTTAAGATGTTTAAGAATTTCAAATAGTTGCATTGTCTGAAATATGCTCAATTATCAAGCATAAAATAAATTAATAAATAAACTCTTGTGTTGATGACTAGGCCCTGATCCTGCAACAAACTTTATCCATGCAATGTACCACCAGTATTAAAAGTACAAGTGGAGGAATTCATTCTAGTGGACCTGATCATAACAGGGTAAGAAATTCAATTATCCAAGCCTCACTTGCAGCCCAGAAATTAGAAAATTAAAATGTTGCTGCATCTCAAATTAAGGTATGAGAAACTTTTCTTGGAATTTTGCAAGGCAATTTATTAAATAAGCTTAAATGGTAATATTAAACTGTCTCTGTCCCTTGCCAGGAAAAAGAAAATGATAGAAGAAAAAACTCAAAACTTCAGAATTTTTTTTTTTTGTTTGACAGTTGATGAATTAAGTAAAGACTTCAAGAAGGGCTTCCAGAATGCCTCTTGTTTTGAGTTCTAAACTCTGTTATAATGAGCTAATATAATATTTCTAACCTAGCTTTAATGGTTGCCACCTACACTAAATACTTTCTCTTACACATGCACATATAATTAAAACATTTATTTCAGTCTCTCTGCAAGGAAATTAGCATAGGTCCCATATATTCACAAGTAAAAAAAGTAGTTACTTAAATAGCTTGATAATCCAGGCTTAATACTCTGGTAAAATAGAAATATGAAATGATGTAAAAATCTCTTTCGTAGCAGGATTTGGATTTCATTCCTTTGAAACTGTTAGATAGTTCACTCATGTATACTTATATTTCAGTTTGCTAGTGTTGATACATCATCTATCTACACTTTTTAAAGCATTTGAAATAATTTTTAATGAAATTGTTTGAAGTGTTTGCAAATTCAAGGCACTATATACGGTGTATTATCTAGATAGTTACTTATGTGTATGTGTATATGTGTATATCCTGTGTGCTCAAACTGACTATAGCTTGTATCTATACATAGATTTGTAAGTGCATAAGTCTGGGCACATTTGGTATATAGATAATGTGTATAAATAGACAGACAGATGGGTAAATAGATGGATGAATGAATGAAATTTTTCTTCAGTAATTTCTCCCATTACATGTAAGCAATGTGAGAAAGCAAAGCATTTCTTTCAAAGAGAGTCATTTAAGAGAGTCTGACATCCCTGCAGAGAGAAACAGTCCCTGAGGCATTCTAATCACACTGGGAACAATCTTTACAATTCTCCATTAATCTTAATTTTGCTTATCACATTCACAAAACATTTTATCACAGTTACTAAGCAGAGAGAGAGTCCCTCTGATGTACCTCACTCTCATTACAGGCTTTCAGAGAAGGAAGCAGTTTCCACTTACCAATTTCATGCCTGTCAAAGGCCCTGAAAAGCATTTCCTTTTTTTGTTTTGGTTTGGGTTTAGATTGGTTCCCCCCCACTGTGTTATTCTCAACACTATTCCTATTATTTTATTTATTTCATTCTCCCTACAGTTTTCTGAAAGTTTGCCTACCTTGAATATGAGAAGAAACTGCTCCCCTGCCCCATCTGATTCATCCCAAGAGGCCCAAGACATAAACTGGTTCTCTTCTTCAGGGCTTTTGTTACCTTTTCAAAGCATTTCCTGATAAGGCTTGTAAATATGCAAAAATGAAATAAATGAAATGTACAAAAGAGAATAAAGAATTCCTTAGAGAAGCAGAATAAAACAGGTACTGGAAAGACAGTGATATTTTTAATATTTCCACTCTTCCTACATCCCCATGGACTCTTGCAGTAATACAAGGATCTCTCTGACTCCTTGCTTTGTTCCACCAAGACCAGCAATGGTCATTGTCGGATCAACCCCCTATTAATCTGAGCACTACCTAACAGCCCAGAAGGGTATAGTGTCTGCCTGAATCTGAGGCAAGCCTGGACACAGTCACAACTACTATGTCCAGAGGAAGCATGAAGGAGTGCAGTGCTGGAGAAGGCAGACCAGACAGTGGTACTGGAAAAAGAGTGATTTTCTTCCTCCAAGAACACGGACAAAGTATCTGGACGTTCCTATTTCCACGTAAATATAGGCAACCCCTTGTCATTTCCAGCTACTAATACATGTAAAGTGTTATTCAGAAAAGATCTGCTTTGGAAAAATATAACAGACAATTTTGTTCCAGCACTGCAAATGTCTGCATGTTAATGTCTTGCCAGTAAAAGATTTTTTCCATGGTCACTAACTGAGCCATCTGGTTTAACAGTATTACTCCATGTCTGTTTAGACACAGTTTCTTTTCTAACCTTCTTGTGAACCTGAGGGAAAGACACAATTGGGTGGTTTTAATTTACATTCTAAACACACCACATGACAATTCAAGGAGGAGAAGTTATTTCAGTCTTGACTTATAACTAATATAAATATCTGCAAAATGTATGCATGTGTCTAATTTTCCAAGTGTTTGGCTTTGATTCATAAATACTGACATTTACAAAATGTTGATGCATATATTAAACTTAGATTATTTATAACCTTTTAAATTATTTAACAATTAAAATATTCTTAGACCAATTACAATACAAAAACCTCATGTCAAGCCATTCAAATTCCTCTGTGGGTTGTTTTTTCTATATTGTACCATGGCAGTGAACCCTTAAGGAATTTTGTAAGTTAATGCGGCAAAAACATTGATTGAGCATTTATTTTTCTTATAATTGTGTATGTTTTCTTTCTCTTTAGAACTTCTGCCCTCATTAGATGAGAGATTTGAACAATTCCTTTTACAATTATGCCACATATTCTGAGGTCAAATTTTTCCAAGGTTTTTGGGTAGAAATAGGCAGCATAGAACAGCAAATGTATGCAAAAATATACAGAAAGTTTAGTGACCATGTATAGGAAAAAAGTTGGGTGTGCATACCACTTAGCTCTCAGAGCTCTCAGAAGTATGTCCTTCTGATAAATCAAGTTCAAGAAATCCAATACTACAATTGTAGCTCCAACTAAGCAGGGGATTTTAAAGGGAGCTAATGAGGTGTTCACCGCCTGTTATAATGTGCTAGAGCAGTTTGTTCCACTTGGCCATAGTTCTGAATTATGGCTTTTCCCTATAAGATTAAGATCAGCACTCATCCCAACCAAATCTATATACACCTGTAGACCAATGATTAAGATTGTGCCTTTTCTATAAAGATTTAGTTGGTTGTGAAAAAGCCCACAGGACAGCAATAACAAGAACTGATCTGAAAGACAGTCTACAGTCTCCAAATTAGAACACATAAATTATAGACATTTCTTCTTTATCTATGTCAGCATGGTCCTGCACCATTTTGCTGAGATATGTAGTCCAAATTCGTTGAAGTTCACCATTTTGCATTGTCTCAGCTCCCCATATTAAAAGGTCTGAAAACACAAAAGAGAACAGCAAAAAGGAAGAGAAATTTTGCCCTCAGCATGGTGTAGAAAACCATTTGCAACAGTGAGCATGATGATTCAAAAAGGAGTAAAAAAGCTGCCTTTCACTTTTTTCACTTGAAGATCTCTATATCAGCCATGGTGGTGGTGTTTAATGGTGGTCCAGTTTTTTAACATCCTACATTTCTGACGGATAGCAAGAATACTCAATCAGGTAATCTGAAACAAGAAGTCCATGATCCATAAGGATCACTAATTCTTCCAATTTTCTTAACATGCATCGAATAACAATGGTCTTCACTCTTCAAGGAAAGTTTGCAATGTTGTTCAGTTGAGTGCCCATATGCGCAGTTCAGAAAGCAAATAAATAAGAAATACAGCTACAAGCAGTGCTTTCTCTGAGCAACGTAGTAAGTAAGAAGGTTGCTACCATGATCAGTATTCAATATCAGTTTTACATCTATAAAATTACTAGTTTAAACTTCTGTAGTTGATAAGTACTTCCAGAAATACTCCCACTGTGAATATTCTTACAACAGTTTATAGCAACTGTCTTGTTTCTAAAAGATTAAAATGCCCTGAAATGCAAATATGAATTTAAGGTTTCCACTTGAAGAAAACACAGCATCTGCGTTCACTATGCTGATCCCTGCAAGTATTAATGGGACCAGTTGCTACTGACTGCTCCCAACAAAGACCTTTAACTCACTGTGAGAATAAAACCTTTTAGCTCTGGAGAAAATAAATTTAAATAATGTGATTTTGTTAAAATGTAGCCTATGTTAAATGGCAATTACAGAAGACGTAAAACAAGTCTCAAATGATTTTTCATTTCATAAATTCCTTGCTTTTTTTTCTAAACTCTTGTCAGCTAGTCATGGAAGTTAGTGGTTTCTTTTCTGAATTTTGAAAGTATATTCAAGGGAAAAACCCTAAACAGATAATAACCAGATACCATCTGCAAACTATGTAACCATGGCAACTCTACATTGAGATGTAAAAAAACACGGGTTTTGCCCAGAAAACTCTCCTTAAAAAGAAAGTTATTAACTGTTAGGTCCAGGGGATGTGAGATAAAAAATTAGCACAGATTTACATTGTTTCAGTTACTGTTCTCCCAATGGTAGCTAGAGTCACAGCTGATATCAAGTGTAATGGCACTAAAACACTTGTAGTAGGTAGCAGGTAACACAGACTTCTTTCAGAGCCCAACAGCATTTGCATAGAACAGAGGGAAGTGGAGTAATGAAAAAAATGATATTACTACATAAAGTAGGTACTGTGCTGAGGAAGAGCTGCTCTGGAAATCCTTCTTAGGAAGAGTTAAGGAAGAGACTACAGCTGCACCTAGGTGCTGAGTCCTGCACTTGGGCCACAGCAACACCATGGAACCCTACAACATGGGGAAGAGTGGCTGGAGAGATGCCCAGAACGAAAGGATCAACAGCAGGCTGAATATGAGCCAGCAGCATGCCCAGGTGGCCAAGATGGCCAATAACATCCTGGCTGATATCAGAAATAGTGTGACCAGTAGGACTAAGGAAGTGATTGTCTCCCTGTGGTTAGCACTGGTGAGGCTGCACCATGAATACTGTGTTCAGTTCTGGGCCCCTCTCTAAAAGGACATTGAGTTGCTGGAATGAGTCCAGAGAAGGGCAACCAAGATGGGGAGGGGTCTGGAGAACAAGTCTTATGAGGACCATCTGAGGGAACTGGGGTTGTTAAGTCTGGAGGAAAAGAGGCTGAGGGGAGATCTTATTGCTCTCTACAACTATGTGAAAGGATGTTGTAGCAAGGTGGGTGTCAGTCTCTGCTCTCACATAACAGGTAATCAGACAATAAGAAATGGCCTCAAGTGTCATGAGAGGTTTAGATTCGATATTAGGGAAAAAGTTCTTCACTAAAGAGGTTTCCATGCACTGGAACAGGCTGCCCAGGGAAGTAGGTTGTGGTTTAGTGGTGAACTTGATAGTGTTAGGTCAACAGCTGGACTATAGTGATATAATAGGTCTTTTCCAACCAAACTTTTTCAATGATTCTACATTATCATCAGTCTATGTCAAGTGTAATATTCTGTGTACTACTCATATCATTATCTTCTTCTCTCCTGAAAAAAGTAGAAATAAAGCAGGATAAGAACACTGAATGTGAATATGTTGTTTAATATTGTTGTAAAGGTAGATGGTGTCTTAGAAATTAATTGATCTCCTACTGACAACAAGTAGCTGCTGAGCATAAATATAGGATAGGCAGTTTGGACCTGCATGGATCTCTGCATACATTCAAAACCCCAGAGATCATTCAGCCCCAGAGAGTAAGCAAAATGGATTCTCTTTGGACTGAATACAGACTAAGTACAAAGATCAAATATATTTTCTTTATGAAAAGCTTCTTCAGCCTTGAGTGGGAGATGCATTCACTTTGGGAATAAAATTGAAAGCTAAGAACATAAGAACCCATCTTGCAGTGTTCTGAAAGAGAGTTTCTAGTTTTTATTTAACTCTCCCCTGTGTACCAAGTGTTATCCACTTCAGTGGAAATTTGTTTTCATGAGAATGTCAGCATCTAGTAGAAATTTGTGAGCATGTATCTTGTTTTACTATAAAGTTACAAAAAGAGCTTAAAATCTGAATTCCTTAAAGTTGCATTTACCCATACCTATTGCTATCAGATACTTAGCCTGTGATGGCAATCAAGGTCTTTCAAAATGCTACTCCAAAATACAGTTCCCCTGACTCATCTAATCCAAGGGCATTTGTACACTGTAGATGTTGTTAAGAAGTCTTACAGCCTGGAATAAGAGCGTATAAGAAAAGTTTTCAGTTTGGTGTAGACATAGCGTTATTTAGTTCTGGAGAAGTAAAATTTTTAAAATGTCATATTAGCTCTTTTCTAAGTTCAGAGTAATCAAGTGTCTCATACTTCCTGACATATCAATATTAAGATGGGCACCTAGTTTATATTCAGTCTAAGTAACTTGCCCATGTAGAGGCACTTTTTAGAAGACTCACTTACCTCGAGTCTCATTTTATACTTTGAAGAGTCTTGACAGGGTGCTGTTGTCACATTTCATTTGAAATGGAAAATATATTAAAATATGGAAAAGAATATATGCATGGATACATGCATGCACCATGTTTAACTAATATACTCCTGTTTAGCATTTGACTACTTTGGCAAAAGTACTGCTCAGTGAAAACAAAGTATTGATGGAGCAGAGCAAGGATGCTGATTAACTTCTTCAGTGCAGATCTGGGCTGATTTCATTACTGGAAGGATTTCACGGTACAGACCCATGGGCTTGCTTTTTTATACCCTCAGACTCTCATTTTTATTTCCATTATGCTCAGGGAAATCCAAAATAAAAACTAGTGCAACAACTAATTAATACATGTGAGGATAAATTTTGTTACAGACTATTTATAACAGATCTGGATCAAGTATAAATAAGCATAGTTTTGTGGATTTCAAGAGAGTTATGCCTATTACACAAAGCCAAAATGCCAGACTTCTGTGTTTACATATCTGCTTGTGATATATTTGGGATTAATTCATAACAATTAACTATTTCTTTGCAGAGACTTATTCTGGATGTTTGTAGTGCTTTGACTCAGTGGCATTAATATATAATGGATGAGAAAGAAATAAAGCAAGGGGCAGGGAAAGATAGTTCAATAGAAATACCCATCTGCTGACAAGAGCTATTAACAAGTCATGCCAAATGATGATTGTGTTCCTCTATCGAGGAATAGTTTAGGCATAGAGACAAACAAACAAAAAACCCCATCTGTCAGGATTTACATACTTTGCCAGACAATAACAAAATTACTTGGGTGAAATGGCTTAGGTGTGACATGATTCAAGTGAGCAAATACAGTGGACAGGAAATTCTGGATTTTAAGGCCAACGTTTATAGAATATAAATAGTCCTTCAAAAATTCTTCCACCAAAAATATTGTCTCTACTGCTATATAAAAGTTACTTTTATCTTAAGAAGACAGTTTTTGTTACAAATAGCTATGTATCACAGTTATGAAAGGGAAAAAGTCTGCATAACTAAATCCAGATGGATCTCACAAGTATCAGCCATTGTTTTACACTGTTCTACAGTCCCAGTGCACCTCATATGAAGCAAGACATTTATGGAATTCCACCTGGGGGTAGGTGAAGAAGTCAGGCATTATAATGAAAGGGGGAATTCAGAGAATATAAAGTTGACCTCATTTCTTTTGTGTATTTTTCTTAGCTTTAGAAATTTATCTGCAAATAATCCTGGCCTAATTACTATTTCTTTTACATAATAATATATATGAATGCATCAATCTCAACATTCTATTAAAGTATAATCTAATTCCTGTCTGGGATTTTTATTTTATTTCTTTTAATCTCAAAATCTCAACATTTATTTAACTGAAATTTCCAGAGCAGAAACTGTGTCACAGAACTGTGTTTCTTTTCAATTCCATCAGACTCCAAAACCTTCTTTAGGGACAGGTCTACATATTAACACCACAGGGAATAGAATAGCCTTCAAAGGTACCTCGAGAGAAGACACAAAACACAATGGAGTGAAAAATTTGCTACACACATGCAGGAATTAATAGTGACTGAGAGTTACCTTAATGATGTGAGAACCACCAAAAATTAGCATTTATAACACCTGTTTTCAGTAACTGGTTCAAGTTTGAGAAATATATGTGTGAGAAAACACATTAGAACAAAACCATGAGAAAATACATAAGTACAAGCTAACAAAAATTTGATGCTGGTATTCTCCTTTTGACACTTGAAAGATCCCTGCCAGGAAAACAAGTCATGGGACTTTTACTTCACTAAAAGATACACTACCTTTTAGGAAATAATAATGCAAGCTCCCACAAAAAACTCATATTAGGTAAAGAATTATGTTTTGGACTAATATTTTGAAAAATGAGGAATTAGGATGTATTTCAGTATTTATTCTTGAAAAGAAAGTGGAGTATTTTCATAGTGGAAGGCAACACGAGCATCAGGCCTCAGCCTGAAGCCAAAAGATGCTGTTTTACCATTTTTTATCTTAGCCAAGCTGCAAGCATTATTTCAGAAAAAAAAAAAAAAGGTAGAGTTATGTTTATCTTCTATTAGGCTTATAATGTCTCAAGACTTTTTCAGCTAGTGTTTTGGACAGAATTACATCCTGAAGCTTTATAATTACAGGTTATCCATAAAAAAAAAAGAAACCTCAGATTATTTACTCTTTATTTGTCATTTTTTAAATGCCTAACTTTGTTAAGAATTACATTTCTGGTTTCAATCACTAACACCAAGTTTACTGTAGAAGAGAGAAACCTATTATTTCAGCTTTGATCTATTAGTGACATCATCCAACTTTAAAATAATCAGAAATAAACACAAAATTATTCTTGCTGGAAAGACATTTAAGATCATCAAGTTCAACCATAAAATAAACAAAAATAAGGTTACCTATAAACTGTGCTGTTTATTCTAATTTTTCCATTTATCAAAATGTCCACACACACTGACTATATTGATAATTTTTTTTTTGTCTTCTGAAAAGGAGTTTGAAAGATATTATCTCTTAAAGCTAAGAAATTTTATTACCATTTTCAGAGGATTAAGAAAGCACTAATTTAGTCATTGGAGATGTTCATCAGTTTTCCCTGTCAGCCAAGAGGGTAAGATGCATCCTGAGGTTCATCAAACACAGCTTTTCCAGCTGGTCAAAAGGGATGATTATACCACTGTGTCCATTATTGGTGTGGCCTCACCTTGAGTACTGTGTGCTCAAGGCCTTGCAATTTAAGAAGGGTGTGAAGGTCCTTGAATGCATCCAGAACAAGGCAATAAACCTGGTGAAAGAGCTGGAAGAAACGTCCTATGAGTAGCAGCTGAGAACCTTGTTCTTGTCTAATTTGTAGAAAAAGAGTCTCAGGAGTGACATGGTTCTCTACAGCTACCTGAGAGAGGGACGTGTAGAAGGAGGTGCTGATCTCTTCTCCATGGTATCCAGAGATAGAACGCATGAGAGTAGTTTAAAGCTGTGCCAGGAAAGGTTTAGACTGGGTATTAGGAAACATTTATTTACCAAGAGGGTGGTCCAACACTGGAACAGGCTCCCTAAAGAGGGGGTCAATGCCCCAAGGCTGCCAGTTTTTAAGAGCCATTTGGACAATGCCCTTAACAACATGCTTTAATTTGTTCAGCCCTCAATTTGTCAGGCAGCTGGACTAGATAATCACTGTGGGTTCCTCCCCACTGAAACACTTCTATTCTATTCTATTCTATTCTATTCTATTCTATTCTATTCTATTCTATTCTATTCTGTGGTTTTTGATGCACAAGCAGTATTGTGCCAAAAGTTTAGCGTGTAATTTTGCCTGGGCTTCAGAGTCTAAGAAATCAATTGGACTGTTCCTTGCAATGGAACTGCATTAGTCCTGTTGTCTTACGATTTTGATGATCAGTTTTCTTTCTTTCTTTCTTTTTTTTTCCTTTCCACTTACGTTGCAATACAGCTGTAAAATATTAGTCCACATTTTTTTTTTTTGTCAGAAATTCATCCTTATCAGGCAAATGGAATAAGAAAGTTCCATACTGATTAGCTACAGCAGAAGAAAGTCAAAAGAAACTCAGATTCAGATCTGAGAAGAAAAAGGTTTGACCAACTCAACTAAAAGCTTCCCACCAGTTTTACACAAAGTGCAAAGAAGGAACAACCAATAATATGCTTCTAGATCAACCCAGATGGAATGCATCTATTGCATCATCTATTTTACTGTTGTTATTTTAATATAAGTATAACCTTTCTAACTATGATAAGAAATTCAAGTAACAGTGGAATAAAGTTTAGGATTGTAAGTCAGTTGTTAAGCAGCGGAGAAGCACACAGACATGGAATCTGATAATGGACAGGTAGAGGACTCAGGTTTATGGCTCAAACAATGAGGAAAAAATTACAATTATTGAAAGTATAGACAATAGTTTGGTATTTTTTTTCTATAAAGCATTTCTAGATAAGCTTTTTATGGAGAAGGAAAAAAAGAAAGGAAAAGGAAATAGAACTTATTTATTAGCTAGTCAGATTCTTAAAGTAAAACACAAAAGAATCAGATCAGAAAGACTACAGAGCTAGTGAATTTCAGTCCTTCTTTTCAGTTGTTTCATCAAATAGCTACTTTAGTCTCAAGAATGTTCTTTCCAAATATCACACATTGCACTGAATTCCATGTAAATCAGTACTACTTTCCAAAATATCTCCTACCTTCTACGTATGCATCTGGGACTACATAAGCATTCCCAGAAAGCATGCAATAAAATATAAGCCAGTGGTAAATAAGCTATCAAATTTTTATGTAACTCCCTTCTGGTGTCACAGCTCTGAAGAAATATCCTTATTTATTCAGTTCCATAAATGCTTCCATTGCAGACATCATGTTCCTAACATGCTTGCCTTTACATATTACACACAACACTTCAGAAATCAGATTCAGTAATCACCTACATTTTTTTTAGTTTTCAAAATCGTAATACTAAAAATTGCTCATAATGTTGGTTCTACAACTGTGCAGGAAAATGAAAAGAGGAATGAATAGCAGTTTGTTTTATATTTTTTAGGGTAAGCCTTAAAAGATGAAAAGTGGTTCTTGAGAAATTATCAGATATAGTTCCACAGATCCCTCATTTTTGTCTTTCATTTGTCTAGAGAAATAGATTCCTTAGCCTTTTACAACAGACAGGTCTCATGAATATGTAGTAGAGTGTAGTCAGCCTGTCTACTTTATTTCTTCACAAGATTGATTTTTTTTTTTCAGTGAAGGCTAAGTGAATGCTGAGTCCCACCACACCTTTAGAATAAGGATCAGGACTGTAATGAACTTAAGCACTTCCCTTAGCTGTCTGTATTCCACAGCTCACATCTTCCTTGGCTTTTTTCAGTTACAGTAATTACAGTTCTAACTTTCACATGATAGATAGTAGGAAACTAACTTTTGGTACCTTATTAACTGGGACATGAAACAGTAATGGCTGAGACATAAGGCGTTTCCAGCAGTTATCACCCATGTGGAAGATACGAGTCTCTCACTCTCCCATACTTGCCTGGAAGTGCCTGACTCTGATGTCATTACTGCTGTTAAAAACTATGAAAATCTAAAAAATAAGTAACAAAGTTGAATGTCTTAAAGCTTTCAAAGCTGCATTTCATAATGCCATAGATATAGAACTCCAGTTACAAAGTTTTACAATGAAGCTTTACCTTAGCCCTTTAATGATGAACCAGAAATTCTTAGCCTAGGTCTCTTACAGCCATTATAAAAAAGTAATGGTAAGAGCTAAGATTTGTTCTGAAAAAGATTAGCAGACTGGTCTTTAACTTTTCAGCAAAAGGTAATCTCTCATAATGTGCAATTCAAACTTTTCAACACATAATAAAATATTTTAATTTCCTTCACAAGACTCTTACTTGGATCTTTAATTCTCTTTGTCACTCACAGGATGCCAAGAATTGTCCTTTCCAGAAGCACTTACTTATAATTTAAAGAGTTCAGCCTAGCAGAGCTATTGTTTATTTAATCTTGCCAGAGCCAGCAGCTGCTATGTCATCTATGCAGTGACAATCTTCACAGCATAGAGTGAGGCTGATAGATTCAAAGTTTGGAAAACATCCTGATTTGTTTGGCTTAGAAGACTGATCACAGGATGATCTTTTACCTCTATTAGTTTGATTGCTTGGCTGAGAACAAATTCACAGGGGCAAGAAGCTGCGAGCATGTATCACTTTTCTTGGAATATCCAATTCTAAGACTCCTAAGTGAGTTGCCTTTCCATAGTTTGGTTTCCATCACATCTTGAAACTCCAGCTACCTAAAAAAATATCTCAAGAAATAGAATAATAACCTTTCAAAATTCTGAACATGATATTCTCAGGTAAGAAAAAGATTAAATAGTTTCCACATGTGACACATTATTAGAACTTTGCTTTTATGTATAGAAAACCCTTAGTTTCTGTCAGTTTTGAATCTTGTTCAGGCATTTGGATGGATAGGTATCATAGTGTATCAAAATATTAAGATAGTTTTTGCTCTCAACACTAATATGAAAATTTACATCTTGTTTTTACCAATACTTAGGAAAAGGTAATATTTATAATAACTTTTTATTTTATTTTTTGCAGTTTAAATAATCTAATACCATGTGGGGATTCATTTCATGTCTTTAATGTTTTGCAATTTATCTAATTTAAACTTAAGTAACCAAAGCATGTTTTATTTGTAATATGAGGAAGAAACACACTATCACTTTTAAAAGTTCTTGGAAGAAAATTCTTATGAAGGTATTTAAAAATCTGTGTTGAATATCCTTGCCAAAAAATTCTGTTTGGCTCCTAGGAAGAAAAGAATAATATTTACTGAAACTCAAACCGTCAAATTCTCCCTTGATTTGGACACATTATTTGGTAAAGCACAATGCCAAGGAAACAGAAGTGTTAGAACTAGCAGACATTATGTATCACATTTTCAGACCTTTATGCAAGACCTGTATTTCAGACTCATATTCAAATATATACTTTTTATAGATAGCTACAGTTTTTAAATTCTCTTCCAGCTTTTTCAGTTTATCAAGATTCAAATGCAATACACACTCTTATTCCTGTATATTTTTTAATTAATGAAGAATAGTTGTGCTACTGTAAATCATAACATTTTGCCAACTTATGTTACTGGATTTCTATATCTGATGAACACACCCTGTATTTTTTTCAGCTGCAATTTTGTAATACTACTAGTAGTACAAATAACCTTAAACACTGTAATTTCTTATAATAATTCAAAAAGCTCTCCATGTAGACATATCGATTATGCATAAGAATCTGGAATGTATCTTATGTAATTATAAGTCCTTATTAGCAAACAGGCATATAGCTCTTCTCAGAAGTCTTTCCTTTTAGGAAAAAGATTACTTCTGATGTTTCTCATTCTGCAATGCTTCACTGCTGTATGAACACAAAGCTGGCGACCCTGACCCAGCTGCAGAACCATGACTCCAACACGGCCCAGCTGCACATGATTCCAGCTCGTACCTTTTTGCTCAGTGTTGCGGAGAAGGTTATGTGTATCCCATCAGCTCTGGGACCAGGCTGGTTGCAACTTCTGCAAAGAAGGTGGATCACAACAGAGTGATCTCAGGATCAAAACCCATCGAAATGACTCACAGACACCTTTGAAAGCTACAAATTCAAATAGGATTCATTAGTGACAGAGCCACATGCTTCCAAAACCAGAGCCTAGAACTGAAAGCTATACTTCAAAATGTATTAAAAACTTGGTTAATTAATTCACAGAGATTCATAAGACTGGAAAAAATGAGCCCTAGCTTAGAGCTGGAGGAATGGCAAATTTTTTTCTTGTGTAAGAAAAATGGACTCCCATTGATTTTATACGAATATCCATTCCCACAGCCGTTATAATTAGCAAGGAAATAATTGTGAGAAGGGCTAATAAATCTTTTTATTCAAGACACAAGCTGATCTTTTATTGCTAAAAGCAGAGTTCATATCTGTCCAACCATCCATCCTATCATGCATCAAGGATCAGAGGATTAGATGATACAAAAAATTAACAAGCAGTAGCACAATAGGAAGAGACCTGTGCACTGAAGTGTTTAATAATGAGGGGTTTTAATCTTTCAGGGATTTTACTTCATGAGATTGGGGCTGCTCCCATAACTGAATAAAATCAGCTGCTGAAATAGGGCAGACCTGGAACATATCTTCCAGTTTAATGTCATCAAAAAGAAACCCAGTTCATGTCCTCTAGTTTCCTTAGTAAGCATGCAAGAACAATACACACATTTCACACTTTCTTAGGTCTGAACACAGACCGCATCTATTGTAAATTGTAAAAGTAGATATCCTTAGGTAGCACAATAAGGTTTAACAATGATAGAGTGGCAAAAATGAGTCCATGTTAAATGATAAATAAGAGATTTTACATTCTTAAAAGAAAGAAAAATGTTCTAAGATTTAGGAAGAGAATGACTACTTTTGGTTTGAGTATGGTTATCACTTAGACACTAACATTCTAATCCATACAAAAAGTCGTCTTACCTTCCTAAAATTCCAAGTTATGAAAGCAGTGTTTTAGAATGAAAGAAAAAAAAATAGATTTCAATCTTTTATTTCTAAATACCAGAAGCAATGGAATTTCCTCTGTGGAGAGAATAAAATGTCCAGAAAATTACCAGATAGAAATAACTGGCTGCAGCAGAGGGCCTGAGTGTCTTGTTAGCTGACTTTAGTAGAAGTGGAATGGATAAATCAATTGCTGCAACTCTTTTCTGTTCAGTGTTACTTTTAAGCAAGAAGTTAATGTGTCGGCTATCCATTAATGACAAACATGTAGTGATAGAGGCAACTCTACTAGCTAT
This sequence comes from Calypte anna, assembly GCF_003957555.1. Classification (NCBI taxonomy): domain Eukaryota; kingdom Metazoa; phylum Chordata; class Aves; order Apodiformes; family Trochilidae; genus Calypte; species Calypte anna. The sequence continues at coordinate 69,638,019 of NC_044244.1, read as the reverse complement.
ATGACTGGGCCACATATAGTACTGATACAAAAAAAAAAAAAAACAAACATCATGCTGAATTCGTTATATAGTCTGAAATTGTTGTATATGGTTACTTTGCAAAGTAATCTGAAGCAGCTCCATGTAAATCAACTCCTGCAGTATGACTTCACCCCGAAACTCAATGAAATACTCCATGATGAGAATATTTACCCGGGAATTGCATTCCAGGGTGTGCAGGGGGAATAAAAGTATGAAGGATCATTTGGACATGGGGTAGATTAGAAACCTGTAAATCTTCAGACCTCAGTTTCATGATTCAATAATAAAACCAAGATTATTTTTTTTAAGCAAAGATAGATATTGTATTGAAATTGAATTGCTTCAGAAAAGTCTATGAAAACTGACCTGCCTCTCTCCTTTGTAAAATATGTGAATATGCATGAATTCCACGCCTGGTACCAAAAGTATGATATTATTGGGATATTCCTTCAGCACTCTGCACACAATGTAAGTAATTTTATGGGAAAAAAAGGAGGCATGACTGCATAAAAATCCTGAAAAATCTGTTTAAATCAGTTTTGTGCAAAAAGCAATGAAAGTATCTTACATTCTTGAAAGGGAAAATTAAATTCTTGGCATGGTCTGTAAAACTGCTCAGTCGATAGTAGCTCACTGTGATATAACTGACATCAGAATTTGGCCACAGATTTACAAAATACGCACAGTCAGAGAGGAAATCTCTCTAACTCCTATCATCTCTTTTTGCCTCATTTCAAAGAAAGATTTCCTCCTGAATCAGAAAGTACACTTTCTTACAATATTTTAAAATGCATCTTTTGCTGTGTCCGTGTTCTTTTATATTCCACTCAGCACAGCCTTTTATAAACATAGAAGTTATCTAAGGAAATGTGCTGAATAAATCATAGAGTCATAGGATCAGCCAGGTTGGAAAGGACCTCTGGGATAATCAAGTCCAACCCTTGATCCACTGCCACTGTGGTTCCCAGACGATGGCACTGAGTGCCACATCAGTCTCAAAAACCTCCAGGGACAGGGAATCCACCACCTCCCTGGGCAGCCCATTCCGGTGCCTGATTCCAAGTCACTTTACGTCCATTCCAAGTCACCAAGGATTAGTTACAAGAACTATCCTATGCTATATTTTCTGCCAGGTGACAAAGATATTTGCCCATCTGTCTCTACTGATACGTGTCTGCAAGCAGATTTTCTTGTTAATCTCTGAATTTTCATAGTTAGGTGACAGGCAGCAGAGCTTCGATTTAAGTACACAGTATCAAAACCTGCACTGTCCCTTGCTGCTGCTTTTAAGACACTGCTTGATAATTTGGAAAAAAAAAAAAAATTGACAAGTGGGAATCCAGCCTTCTCAATATCCACAAGTCAAGTAAAAAATAAATCTGTTCTGCAGTAGATTATGGGACAGCATTGTCAAATTACAGATAATTTAAGGTTCTGGTTTTGGTATAAGTGTCCATATAATATGTAATCTCAAAGAAATGGAGATGAAAGTATATTATTGAGTTATAGAAAAGATTAATACCTTTCTACTCCTTTTTTAATAGAACATAGCAGGGCTAATCTACTCTTAAAGAATTTTTGCAGGTAGTACAAAATTTAGGTATTACAAAAGGTGAATGCTTACTCCAAATTTAGGCCTCATTCTTAGCACAGTATTTTGTACAACACAATATTAACATTTATTCCTAGATTTATTCATAATGAAGAGTAAGAAACCTTTAAAAATAAGTAACATTTTACCTGTGTGTTTAAAATGTTAATTTCAAAATTGATAATGTAGCTCTTTGAAGATCAGACTTCACAAAAACAAGAAAAGCTTTTCTTTAACTATATACCATATTTAGCCATCACAGGGACACTGAACACTGTCTTTTAAATCAACACTTTTATGCTTGGCTTTGCTGGGTATTTATTCCAGTTCCTGAAAAATTGTCTGTCTTCCAGATTTACAAGCCTGAGAACTAATGAAAGCTGCAAACCTTTAAGGCAGGAGTAAGAAGATGTAGATCAAGTTCAAACACACTTGTCAACATAAAGCAGCCCTATCAGCTTAAAATGAAGCTGATAAAGCTCTATCAGTCATATGAATTTTCAGCATAAATTTGATCACAGCTCACAATGATTCAGATTATTACATCAGATTATTTTCCTCTGGTTTATCATGCCTTACCTGTGCTATGGATGTCTCCTCCATTTCCAAAATCATGATCTGCTCCACCAGCATGATCAGAGTTCTGTCACTGCACATTATTTTTACTGTGATATATCTTATTGACAACATCACCTCCTTTTGATTTAGATTGACAGGACTTAAAATACATAAGTGGAATATTCTCCAAGACATGTAATCAATAGCATCTGCTGCATTTCTGGTATTTCCTTTGCCCTGTTTATATCATTACTGTGTCTGCTGAAGCCATATTACTATAAATGTTTCCAGGAATATATGTTGGCATCAGCTCACAGCACTTTTTCTACAGCAATAACAATTTAAAACCTCAGAGGTATTTCAGAAGTATTACTGCTTTTTTGTTCTAATACCAAAATAATTGTGATAAATAAGATGATGAAACATACAGACGAAAATCCTCTGTACCATATTCTCATTTCACACAATATGAGATAATGGGAAAGAATTTTCAAGAATAATAAAGTCTCATTTTGTTGGAAAAATAGTCTTTAGATACTTTTTTACGGGAAAAAATGAATAGTGTTTAAGTATTGAAATCAGTTAACTTCTGAAAAAACGCTGGCATAAAAATAAATATTCTGAAGAATTTTATAAACATTCTAACTAACAATAAATGAAATAAACTCACTTTGAGGAAATGTGTGTATATGCATTAATTTAATCATGTATTTTCTGACAGAAGTATTCACATGCTATTAAAAAGTGTTGAAAATGAAAGGATAATGTTAAAGATCAGAAGGCAAAAAAGCTGGGAAAAAATGTGATTAATTGCAGGCTTGCAGTTGAACACTGGAGATTAAAATCTATGCATAGATTGCATAGATTAAATAAAACATAATGGTCTGAATTAGTTTTAATAAATGAATCAAAGTGGTCTAAAATACATTAATTTTGGTAATGTGTTAATCTTAGATACACTGTGATTTATGAAAATATTTGTGATGTAAATATTATCTGTTTAACTATGGGACAGACTTTTAACTGTTCCAAATGGTTATAGATTAAAAAACAAACCAAATATTTAGTGTGTTCTTGTGAAGCAAGAAAATATTCATTGCAATTGCTTTCCTTTAGTCAGGTGAAGAAATGCTTTGATGAATCAATCTAAAAGGTTCTTTCAAGGTCAAATTCTAAGAGAACATTATTCTATTTAAAAAAAAAAAAAAGATCAAATGAAAAGCTAGTTGAAGTTTAACATTGGGAGTGGTATCAGGAGCAGTAAGACATCGTGAAGAACTGAGTTATTGCAGATTATTTACCAGCTCACTCATGATGGTACTCCATATGCCATCATCTCAGCTGTATTCTGAAGCATGTATGCATGGGGTTTGTGAAAGTTCAACACATTGAACCTGTGTACCTGTTGATTAAGGTACATAATTTGTTATTTTTACAGAGATTTTGGACAGAGAAAGGTGTCTCAGGACTGAAGATGCATGGTGAATCACCAGCAGGTTAGCTTAAGGACTTACCTAGTGCCCCACAGGTGCCCCAGTGGTGTCAGGAAGGATCTTGCTAAAACTGCAGAAAAGAACAGAAAGACAATAGTTGAAGGATTCATCAGTAGATGTAGAGAAAGGGTAAGAGAAAGCTTAACTTTATGTCATAGAGCACTGAAGTGTTTCTCTAGGAACAAAACCTGTTCTTAAGACCTTATTTCAGCTTTTTGTATTTTGTACTGAAGAATAAGGAGCAGAAACCTAACAACAATGCTCCTCTCCTAAAGACAATGCACCCCTTGTTGTGACTGCATGGTTTGTCTTCCAGTATGGCTCCTTTCTAATGCAGCATACAATTTAGTTGCCTATATGCACTGGAAAAGATGAAGAATATTATAAACAGAAAGTACACTATAGCTTGGTGGTTAGGATGATTTTCTTGACGGCAGATAAAGGGGGTGAAGTTGTTGGAAATACCCAGATGTCCTGATTTACCTTCTGAGGGTCCCTAAATATCAATCTCTTACACAGTAACACCATGAGCAACCTGCTATCACTCCAAGAGAAAGTCATGAAGAACTTGGGCTGAGCAAGCTCCCTGAATGTCTCCTGGATTGCACCTCTTCAGAAATGCCAACAAAAAAAAAATACATAGAGTCTTTTAGTCTCTTTAAGATCTCAGAACATTATTTGTGCCCTGAAAGCTAAACTGTTCCAAGGTATATGAGTGATAACTGCAACACAGTGAAAAAGATAATGTGTAGAAACTTTGATGTTGAGAAGTGCTCAATTATTTTGTTAGGGAGTTGTATTTTGTCCCTAAGCAACTGGATGTCACAAAAGTCTGTATCGACTTCAAACTGCCTTGCAGTGGAGGTATCTACCAATGCTTCACTGAGAGATAGAAAAGAATTGAGGGTTCTATATGTTTGTTATAATGTATAAAATATGTTCAGTCAGTTAAATAACACTCTACCTTTGAATCACTTATATTGGAAGTTTGCTTTATTTATAAACAAGTGGTTTTCATCCTTTGTATGTTTTAGTGATACAAAATCCTAGCTGTTAACAGTTCATATTAGCATAGTCTAGGTACATATACCAGATAAATATTCTGTCACAAAACTGGTCTGGGTCCTTTCAAGATTAATTTTGGAATAATGTTTTATATAAAATAAATAAAGTATAACTAAAGCAAAATATAAATATGTAAGTATAAATAAAGTAAAATTTAAAATATAAATAAAGTAAAAAATGCAGTAAGTCTTTGTCTTATCATGAGCAAGATTAGCTGCTTGCTTCAAATACATCACTGTTTTTAGAAACAGTGACTAAATGGTACATTTTAAAATTCAGGGGAGTTTTATTCATAGCTCAGTTAAACCAATGATGCCACAGTCAATTTATTAGTTACTGCAGTCAAACACAGATTTCTGCCAACAGAAAAGCAGTGATCAAAGTAGCTCACTCTGGGAACAGTTACATTCAAAGTAGATTTATCCCTTTATGACATTTTTACATAGGCATGAAAGTATTGGTTAAGACCTTTAAGTCCTATTCTTCCTCAGAATCAGCACTGAGATTGTTCAGAGTTCTGTTCTGTCTGTATATTCTTAAATCTTACCTCAGACAAGTAACAAATGGTCAAAATGTGCCTGCCCCCAGAAGGTAGTGATATAGAACAAATCTGAAAGAGTGTATGTAAACTCTATAAATAACGTAGTAGAAGCTTGTGGCATTAATCAATATGTCAGGCAGAAATAAAAGTAACCCCATCTCTCATTCATAATACGAATCAGTTTCAGCTTTCCATATCTTCAGTTCCTAATTTTTCAAGTGTTTTTTTTGCAAAGTTTTGGGTATGATTTGCTTCTGAAATATGGGTTTCCTTGCGATGTACTATTCATAGACTCACAAGTTTCCCTTGCTGAAACAAACTTGATTCACCTGTGGGTCCATTTATATATTCTCATACATTCCCCAGGATCCACTCACATGACCCTCCCAGGTTCCTCCCATTAAGGTTTTGGTGGTTTTCCACTGTTTTCCAGTAGTTTTCCCCATCCCTTTTGGTAAACAAGTGGCTTCATTACCACATTCCTTTCTTATCATCCCACATTAACTTTGCCACTTCCCACACTTCCCCCTTTCTTGTTCTAGCAAACTCACCAATTACAAAGGTTAATAGAAACTAAACCAATATTGACAGAATGAAATTTCCCTACATAATTCCCTTAACAATTCTTCAAAACATTTCCAATCCGCTTCAACTTCAAATTTTAAGGCTCACACAATACATATTAGAGTCCAGTGAAACTGAAATTTCTGCAAAAAGAAGAAACAGAACACAAATAACATACTTCAGCTAATAGTAAAAAGAGTGTTGAGACTGTCAGTTATACATTATGTGTTATAGCTACAGTATTAATAATACTTAGTTGTAGCAGGAAGAGCCTTTCTTGCTCCTGAGGCTCGACGAGCTGCTGGCTTCTCCATTGCCTCACATCAGAATGAGCTGAGCTTCTCTCTGTGGGTGTGTGTCCCACCTTTATTGGCCCCCTGGTAATAGGGGCCTGCCCTAATCAGGCACAGGTGGACTCACACCCACTCTTTGGCAACTCGAGGCACCTGGTTTATCTTGTTTCTCTACACTTAGTTGCTTCACCTTTGTTCTAGGAGAGAAAGTTCTTAGTCCAGAACAAAGATAAATGGCCTGGAGCACCTTGATTTGGCAATAAAAATGGAAAGCTTGCTTTGAAAGGGGAGAGAGGTTTCACATGGCTTTATTAACCACTTAAAGATAGTTATAGCAAGTTTTTTCAGTGAGGAATTTCAACATTTTATCTACATTTCAAGCTTTTGTAATGGAATCAGTTGTAAGCCTGAAAGCACCTCCAGTGGTCTGGATTCTTCTGTATGTATGTGTATATATATGTGTACATATGTATTATGTATATATGAGCAGATGAGCCGATAGGCAAATAATCAGTGGCTTATTATGGGTGGTTGTAGGACCAGACAGACATTACAGCATAATGTTCTGGATTGTTTTCTTTGATTTTGGGCCCTCTGCTCTAACTAACTCTGATTTTCAGCACTGAAGTGACAGGGGTATGGCCTTATTTTATCTTCAAGTATGAAATATGTTGGTGCACCTTACTATATCAAAAATACAAGTAAAAATTAAATAAAGTATTCAGAAGATCTGCGTTATGTATTTTATATCATTTTGAATTGATTTTCACAATGTCAACTTTTAATCTTAATTCCAGAAAGGAACAATTTCCATCTTTTCCATCTCTGGAAAGAAGGACAAGAAGGACAAGAAATACAGATTTTATGCCCTTCACCCCAAGAATTAGTTCAGTGTCAGATAACATTTGCAAGCCATGTTGTTTCCTTCACTTAATATGATTTTATCTAATTTTATTTTTGTTTCCTCTTCAGGCATCTACAATCTACAAGCATTGAAATGTTTTCTTCTATTTACCCTTCTATAGGTGTTTTTCTTAAGAAACATTTCTTAGTGTCTTTAGCTCAGTGAGTTGAGAACTTGAGAAAATTTCTTGTATATCAGATGTACACATAAGAAAAAAGAACATATAAATAATTATCTATGAGAGCAATATAAGTTTAAGTCTTCAAAAAAAAAATTTAAAAAAGTCTTAGACCACTCAAGGTCTGATTAACATACAAACTGCTACAATATCTGTGTAAAACAGATCTCAGGAGGAATGTTGACTCAGACATAGGTCCATTTTAATGAAAAGTCTGATTGTACTGCAGAATTTCTTTTTCCAAATACAGTTTAACTTCACAGGAGTCTTGTCAGTTTGTTTTTTCTTGAATACTTCAATGTCCAAAACCAGCTCTTCCAGAAACATGTCTTCCAGAAGCATTAAAGTACAAGTAAATATATTTTAAATTGAAAACAAGGAAGTTTAATTGAACTTGCTTTAAACTGCTGATCCTGGAGAGATGTAAAAAATAAACCAGAAATTCAAGTCACTAGGCATGTTCTCCCAGTCTCACAGAATATTACTCATATCGCTTGTAATAAGAAAATTCTATTAGCTATTGCATTTAAGATTATGTGCAAAAATATTGAAAAGAGCTTATTCTAACAAGTACTATATCTTCAGAGTTTGTAATGAAACAAATGGATTCAATAGAACATGACATAGAACACATTTGTTATAAATACATAAATTCAAGCTCAGTGTTTGAGTGACTGGATATATATTTGGACAGGTAGTTGGGCAGTCAAGTTGCATGGTTTTTTTCCATTTATAAAGTGACTGGTTCCCCTCCATTGCAGTTCTATTAATCACACAATACTCTCACATTGAAAAGATTCTTATATACGGCAAACATCATGCTCTGTGAAAGAACCAAGGATAAATAACCAGTTGAGCTCATTTATGGCTCAGTTCTCCAAACTTTCTGCAACTAACATCAGCTCCTGAATGGTATCTAAACCACTAGATTTAGCCAGAAGTACTATATAAATTAGAGTCCAGTCCCCCAGCTTTGAATACTTCATTAAGTTCTTGGATTCTAAGTCTTTTACAAAGTCAAACATATTTAATATTAGCCACTTAAGGCAATTGGGCCATATTGTAACCTGTACTCACAATCTAAATGATGCGTAGCTTTTGATATCATTTAGGTCAGCCAAGGAGCTTTCTGCTCCTCACTTCCACAAAGGATTGAGAAGGACCCTGTTTCCCGGCATCACACAGCAAGTCAGTTCTACTGGTAGTTACCGATGAGTATTTTTTCCCATTGGTAAGTACTGAAAGTAGGGGGGGCAGATATTCTAAGCAAACACTCTCCCTGTAGTCCCTTCAACAACTGCACACATACAGCTGAGTTGCAGGTAGCTGACTTTGCCTATTTAGAAAAAACTTTGTGTGCAAACTTTGTCTCCTTCCTCTTGCCAATACTATACACCATTTAAATTTCATAAAACTTTTGGAAAACAAAACTGGTAGGAAGGAATTTTGTACTCATGATGTTTTTTTTACTACATTACCCAGTCATTCTTTGCAATGCCATTTTTCTCTTTTCCACTTTTCAGTGAATAGACAGCCTGTATCTTGCATCTCCTGCTTAAATGGTAAGAAATGCCATGTGGTTGTCTCACTGAGAATAATCACTGGAATGAAACCAAAAAAGCTCATTCAACAACTGCACTTCAGTGGCTTTGACTTTTTTTTTTACACTATGCATTGTGTATATATTGCACTTTTAATTTCATCTTTCCTGGTTATGCTAAGCTTCTGTTTGAGAGACACTTTGAATGAGAAATTTATAGTGCCACTTCAGATGAAGTTTTCCAGTTATGAATTTAACTAGGCAATTACTGGGCACTATGATCAGTAAATACTAACTTATTGTTACAAACTAATTCATAAACAATTAGCTGTATAATAGATACATATATACTGTATTACTATAAAACCTCGGTTTTATAGGGTTTTGCTAACCAACTATTTCAAGTGCTTATAAAAACTAACTGCTATATTAAATCTGATTCTTTAGCTTGAATGTGATGGATTATGTACTATTAATTTACTGTGACAATTTTTTTTAAATTCTAGTTATTTGTGACTGCTGAATGTTGACCTGGATATAGAGATTGTTAGCATATGTTTGAGTTTTGCTGCTGGCAGAGTTAGGTGAGCAGTGCTGCACATCAGTGAATGCAATCTGTGCAAAATAAAACTAATAAGAGAAAAGACCAAAAGAGAAATTAATGCCTGAAGATGACCCATACAACCCACCTTCAAGGTGAATGAAATATGTTTTGGCTCATGGATTTATTCAGGGAATTGTTGAGGTTGGAAGACTTCTGGAGGTAGTGCAGTCTAACCACTCTGCTCAGAGTCAGCAGATTATGTCTTCTCGAAATACCAGCTGCATTAAGGAACTTAGTCTACCATGCAGGGCTGATTCCTTGAACAAGACAACAAAAAGGATCCCTTGCTATTAAAATAGTTTACCAAAAGAAAACATTGTGAAGATATTTTTTAGATGGATATATAAGTACATGCTTTCTGCCCTACCTACGCTATTTTATTCTGATAAAAAGCAAAGCACTCTTGTCTCTTCATATCCTGCTTGTACTTCATGATCTTGTGTTTCATTTGGAAGAGTATTCATTTGGAAGAGTATTCCTATTTTAAACAAAGGGTTCTTGTACGTGGTGGCATTATTAGAGCTCTGGGTCTACTCAACAATGATGGCTAACTCTATAGCCCCAAACATGTCAAAAGAACCTCAAGGAAAGAGGTTTAAGTTACCATGTTATAGTTCAAGCTGGAACACATGCACAGTTAGTAGCAAATGCTCAACTGATCCTCAGTGGTGTGTTCATATGCAGTTTTGCTTTATGTCTGAACTGTAATAGAGAGACAAAGGAATTCTAGTACCCATTGGCACCAGAAGTGCCTAAGAGAATGCGTGCCAAGATAGCTATTGACCCCTTAAAATACATCACAGCACCAAAATATGTCCAGAGTTTTCCAGATGCTTTTTTTCTTCCAGTAGAAATTTTTCATTCTTAGCTATAGATTTAAAATGGTGGTGACTTGGGACCATTCATATAAATGCTCATAGAGAGTTAAAAGTCTGTCTAGGGTAGTGCATAACTACTTGATAAACTTTAGCTGGGAGGGTGAGGAAAATGCATGAACAATAACTGAATCTCCCACGTTTCCATTTTTAGTCTGGAACTCTGCATCTCAGTCTGTTCAGAGAGGTTTCAAATTTTATTGCCATGGTAGTAAAAACAATGACCCAATAGAAAGTTTCCATCTAGCCAGTGAAAACTGCAAAACTTAGAAGTCTGATCCAGTAAGATATTTAAACCCATGTGATTCCTTAGCACGTGAGTAGTCCCATTGAAGTCAATTAGAACAACTTCTTTGCTTAAAATAATGCATGGAATAAGTATTCTGCCAAATTGGGACGTATAAGAAAGTGTCTCATAGAAAAGAAAACAGCTTTAATTCCTATTTTCTGTTGGGGACTATCAATTTTTTTCCCTAAGTTTTCACATCTGGACTCAGACTTCCTTATTTAAGTAACTCAACTGGCATTAAGAACATGTAGACTTTTTAAAGAAAGGCTAAACTGGGGCAAGAAAAAAAAAAAAAAAGCTGACAGCAATAATAAAACAGTACAGCTGGAGAAGACCATCAAGGATGTTTCCCTAAACATTCTGAGGCAACTTTCCAAATTATTTGTGTTCCAGTATCACCCGTATGCAACAGATAATTTCACCACAGTTATGGACTAAGAAATTCACAGCCAGTGAGCTCAGGTTGTTCATAATAAATTAAGACCAAATCATCTAGCACGAGTTTCTGGGTAGGCTTTCCCTGAATGTCCAGCTTATTCCTTGACTTCCTTGACCTTCAGTATATGCTGGCATTCAGAGATCAGCTATTCCATGTGATCAGACAAAATATCTTTGTTGAAACCTTGGCCTGTAATGTTAAACATATTAACAGAAATTAAATTGGATAGCTTGAGAGTATTTTCTATGCTCATTTGTCTGTCGAAAGTCAATTAATAAAAAACAAGTCAGCATCTAGAGATGCATACTCCTTGTAATTTAATATATATTGGAAATCTAGTTTCATGGTTTTGCTAATGTATTATGCAGTTAGGTGACATTGGGCTTTCCTTTGCTTCTTGCCCTGTTTATAGCCTTCTGACAAACACAATAATGAATTATTGATAGATATCTAATTAATATTACACATTTTCAGAGGGAGTTTCACTATTCATCAAGACCATGAAATTGATTCTATTAAAACAGTCACCCTACATAAACTTGTCAGAAAATACTTATTTATTTGTCATCTACCAAAATTCAATTAATTCAATCTGCTTTTAGCTTTAGCACAAACAAGAAAATGGCTCTTGTTTTCATATCCCATACTGTTCAAAGACAATAAATATCACCCCTTTACATAGCCTAGCGTAAATACAATATACAGAAAAAAATAAGTGTGCTTATGGCACTGCTATGTGTTTATAACAAATGGATTTTGAAGACCCTTGACCCTGGAAAGTTAATGTGATTTGAAGAGGTCCACAGTAGCTACAATCTGATTAGAGAACTAATAACATTAGTGTTGACTGTGAACCTGTCAATACCTTTCTTTTTCACTCAGTCTTTGTTTAGGTGCAGCCAGTTTTTATTTCTAAAAATACCTATTACAATAATTTCAATCTGATTGTAATGAATAAACTGAATATTGGTGTCACTAATGGTTTGCTAACAAAAACCCCACCCTTTTTTGTTGCTTTATTTGCTTTATTGTTTCAACTTGTTTAACCTGGAGTGAAGAGGAGGAGAGACTAGAAATGTCGTATGCTCGAATAGTTGAAATGAAAAGTGAATTAAGGTGGAGTCTTGAACATTATGGCACACTTCTTCATGAGAGAAAAGTAAAGACAGCTTTTGAGAACTGTGAAAAGCACTCTGGGGAATAAGCTAGAATAGCTTATTTAAGAGACCTGTAAATATTAAATAGCATGACTAAAGAACTGTGCACTTGGTGCTGTACTGAAAAAAGTAAAAATAACAGTACACAGTTTGAGAGACACTAAATGTGCAAACATTGCTCTAAACTAAAAGTTGATGACTTGCAGAAAAGGTACCATATGAAATAAGTGGTTTTCTTGCTGAGATTCTACTGTGAAACTAGATATAAAAACACTCTGACTTCCTGTAAACATCAGGAGAATGTTCTGTCATTTATTGCCAGGAAAGCCAGTGTTTGGTTATTGAAGTTATAAGCAATTTGATGGGGGGTGGTTATTTTAGATGCCCAACTCAGGTTCCTAACAGATGTTGGAAACATTCAGTATATCACATACACTTTCCTCCTCTCCAAGTAAATCACACAATGCAGTCCTTTGCATGTATCTTCAAGCTCCACCTTAAAACTTTTAGGCGTTTTTGGCTCCCATTGCTACATAGTGTGGTCCAAACCTCACTCATCTGATGGTTAAAAACCTTTCTATTAATTTCCACCCTAGACTTATTCATGAGCCCTTTGCTAACTTTTGTTCAAGTGCCAAACACTGCTTTTTAGCTAAAATAGTCATCTTTTTACTCCCTAGTATTAAACTTCATGAGCTTTTTACAGAGAGGAAAAATATTTTCTAAGCTTTCTTTTTATTACAATTATTAAGAGAAGCTGTTCTAGCCTTCTGTCATAAAGTTATCTCTCCAAATTAGTAATCAGCCAACAGGTTTTTCTATACTTGTAAGAGTCTGAATTTTTTCTACAACACAGGGGAGCAGAACTGCATACATTACTTTTTTGAGCTGAACCAAGTATCTTGAACTACCTTCTCTAGTGTAAAAGCTTCTTTGCATCATGAGAGCTGCATCATGTTGATAATGCACAAGAAAACCTTCCACAAAATTGAAATACATTTATTTTTTATTTTTATGACCATGCACTTTATTTTATGAGATGTCATATTGTTTAAATTATTCCAGTTCACTAGTTTATTGAGTTTTTCTTTTTAGAATTGCATGGAGATTATGCTTTTTATCTTTTTATTGTAACTTTTTTAGATTTTGTAGCAAATTCTTTTATGAAATCTTTAATCTAGTTAGTCCCAAGAATACACTTTGCAAAGTTTTCCAAAGTGGTGTATGCATGTAGGCTGCTTTCCAATTCCTAATCCCCATTATTTTGTTTGTCCACTTCTATACATTTCTTCTGACGTCCAGTTTTACTCAAAAGTCTTCAAGTGAAATCACTACCGGTAAATATATAACATTTCTTTTGCTTAGAAAAATGAACTACAAAAAATTTTACTAGTTTAGACAAATAAAATCAACCTTTGATAAATCATCTTTCCATCTCCTTGTGTGCCTTAATTTGTTGTATTTATGTTATCTGAGAATAATTCATTTAAGATAAGTGTTATCTTTCTATTCTTCTGAAGGACTTCATTTTCACCAAAAAAAATGACTAGTGCTAACAAAGACACAAGTATTGCTTTTGAGATAAAATACAAAGGTAGCCTGTTAATTTACTGTACCCTTTTACATGTGTGCTCAGTTCCAACACTTCTCAAATATGTCAAAGTGCAGACCCAAATTCAGAAATTTGGATTTATTTACAGAAATTACTGCAGAATTAATAGAAGTAACAAGGCTTTATTCACTGCTACCATGCCTGTCTTCAACTTTATCCCAAAGGAACAAAGTAACAAATTTAAAATAATGCAGTTTAATATTTTTTTTTCCTGCCCGTGTTCTTCCTTGTGAGTTGGCTAACAAAAATGCCTCTTGGTGCTAAAAAACATTGCTTTGTAGCAGCTGAAAGCCTAGCCTGTTAAGCTGCATGTTCAGCCTTGTAATTAAGTCCTTTTACTGGCAAAACCTCGCATAGATTTTAATAGAAAATTTATCTGGAAAAAACAAAACAAAAAAAAGGAAGAAACAAAAGAGGAGATAAGAAGTGTTTCCTGAGTTATTTTTTTTTACCTCAGAAAAAATGATGATAGTCGCCTCGGCGAATATGACTGAATGATTAGTATGCATTATTTAAACTGTTAAAAACCTATTTCAAATGAAAAAAATTGTCAACTGATATTTAAATGCCACTTAAACTTCCTTCTTTCCTTGGTGATTGATTTAACCTGTAAGATTTTTTACAGTAGTGTCCATGAACAACATGAGAAATAGGTTTCTAGTTTTCAAAGTAGGAATGAAGCAGAAGCTAATAAGCTGTTTTGGGGTCAAGTAGTGAACATATTAAAATTATTGAATAGAAGGAATTTAACTTTTATTTTATCATTTATCATAGGACCATATTGTGATTTTTATTTATTTAAAGCAAATACAATGTCAATGTGCTTTAAAATATTTTCTAATGACATAATGTTAACATTTTTAAAGGGTATACAGTAAAACAGTATAGAAGATGCCTTGTGTCAACAACTCTGGCTTGCTCAGAACAAAGAAAAAGACCTCTAAAACTCTCCCTTTGGAAATATCACCTGTTAATTAACCACAAAAATTCCAGTGGTATGTCTGACACTGACACATGGTTTAACTCTGTGTGACTTTCTGAAGCGTTCTAAAAATTGAAAGTTTAAAAATAAACATGTTAAAGCCACCTCTGCAGTTTTGGGGGTTGAATTTGCATTTCTGGGAGTTTCCTTTTTTTTAATCCTCTTCAGATAGAAGGTCTCTCCAGTTTCCTAATAAGCTCTCTTGCCTGACTTGGAACACTAATGGATCTGGTCCTATGAAGCAATCTCTATCTTACTCCTCCCCACACACACATGGGCAGACCCCTTTCACCACAGCTGTTCCCTCTCTTAATAGGCCTTAATTTTACCTTTCTGTGTAACAAACTTACGTGCACATGGATACGTATTTATGAATACTTCTAGCTGTAATACTCTACAAAACCATACCAAGAAATATAATAAAATAATGATTAAATGATGTAAAAGAGAGCAGTATTTTATAGCAAGGCACCAAGTAGGCATTAAGATATTCACTATCTCCTTGAGACAGCAGTCATACTGTTAAGCAGGCTGAAGTTAAAAGGTGTTTCTTTGTTCAGGGGTATCCCATATAACACCCTCTCTAAATTTCAAATATAGCAGAACAGCTCAGACATCAAAAGTGAAGTGAAAAGCTGTGCAGTACATGTCTTACTGCTGTTGAAAATGGACAATTTTTAATCCCGCTTTTTCCCAAGACTCTTTTCCAGTGAAACATTTCTTTGAAGTCTTATGTAGCATTCAAGTGCCAAACCACATGTTCTTAAGAGATGTCAGTGGCCTGCTTTTAAAAGATAAGGCAAGAGAGGCTGACACGGTCAATGTATTTTGTTTACAGAAATTTCACTTTAGTGATCAGTAACCATATGTAACAGAAAGGTGGTTTCATTCTCCCCTTGACATGGTGCTTGCTACATTGCCTAAGGACTTTTTTCACTGTCAAACATGTTTTACTCAGTTATCTATAGCCAGTTTAGCAGCAACATAATGTTTTATACTCAGAGGTTCCAGCTATGCTTTCACATTTGATTTGTAGTTATTCCATCAAATGTTTATATTTTAGCACACTGTAGTGCCTGACTTTAAATCGTTGTCAGCAAGGTAAACCTGCTGAGTAACAAGCTCAGACCCACAGAGGAGATTTCAGGCAGTGGCAAGTTTTACTGCAGGGTTTCATTTTCTAGAGCTCAGTCTTCACCACAGAACCTCAAATATTTTGTCAAAAGTTATTGTTATTCTCAAAGTATTTAGAAAACTCAGCTGCTTATGGAAGCTAGAAGACAAGCAATGCTACTGAAAGGTGCACTTTCCTTCTCTTCTCCATTGAGATGAAAAAAAAATGTTTTAATGTGGATGCAAGCATCGCATAAAAAATCCCACACTCATCTGCTTGGCAGGCAAATGAGAAATTTACTCACTAATCTGTATGTCAGGAAAATCAATTTCAGATTTAAAATTTCTAAAATATTGTCCTGTGTTTATTTTCCTTTCTTAAAAGGAGTATATCTTCCAGATATTCATAACTAACTTTATGGACTAGTGACTAAATGTTACTCTCCTACCCTGTCTCATCTATTTGCATGCCAACAGGTGAGACTGACATAACTGACTTGTAATGCATGCTTTTATCTTGTACTTGTTGAGATAAAATGCAATAACTCAGCACTGAGGCATGCTAAAAAGCATTATGGTGGACAGGTAGACTATTTCATTTCATTCATTTATTTCATTCTACTCTGTTCTCATGGGACTCCACCTAAAGTACTGTGTCCAGCTCTGGGGCACCCAACATGAGAAGGACAGGGAGCTCTGTGAGACTGTCCAAAGGAGGGACATGAAGATGCTGAGAGGGCCGGAGTACATCTCCTATGAAGACAGGCTGAGAGAGTGGGGGCTGTTCAGCCTGGAGAAGAGAAAGCTCCAGGAAGACCTGATAAAAGTCTCCCAGTTACCTCAAAGGCATCTACAGGAAAGCTGGGGAGGGACTTTTTACAAGGGTATGCAGCAATAAGACAAAAAGGAATGGTTTTATATTGATAGAAGGTAAAATTATTTAAGATATTAGCTACAAATTCTTCTCTGTGAGGGTTGTGAGAAGCTGAAACAGGTTGCTCAGGAAATTTTTGAATGCCTCCTCGCTGGAAGCATTCAAACCCAGGTTGGGTAGAACTTTGAGCAACCCGGCCTAGTGGGAGGTGTCCCTGCCCATACAGGGGATTTGGAACTAGATGATCTTTAAGGTCCCTTCCAACCAAAACCATTCTACTGTTCTAATTTTTCAAGAGCTCTAATTCAGTTATATTTTGACATGTGCCCACAACTTTTAAATATGTCTGTGCTACCAGACATGGAACTGTACTTTTGGTAGTGGTATGTAAGTTCATGTAGAAAAGCTAACTGGGTGAGATGTTTTTATGCAAAGGAATGATTCTAGAAAAGCAAAAGATTTATATATTGAAACAGCAAGATAGATGAAAGTTGAATTTCATTATTTAGCTTTGACATTAGTTCCTTACTTGCTTTTCAATTTAGTTTATTAGGACAAAAGTCATAGGACCTAATATACTGATGTTTTAGGTAAGGAAACAGAGCTAAAAATGCTGCCAGAAATGGTAATTATGTCTGGTAAATATATACTGGCATGCCTTTAGCCAAATGAGTTCAAGTTTTCTTTCATGTGGGATCAACCAACCAATAGCCCATTTATCACTGTCCAGATCCTATTGTTGTCTTTGTTTTCTTTATTTCTTTCTCCATTGCAAGTTAATGACACTTTTTTTCTTAAATGCATACAATACAAAATCTATACACTATTTAAAATTAGCAGCCATTAAAAATGGAAAAAAATGCAAAATAATTATTACTATTTTAATTCCAGTCATACACAACTGTGCCATTTCCAAGAACTGTAACTGAATGTCTGCACAAAATAGACAATGGGATGTAGTAACCAGAATTTATAAGTGTTATTACCCACTGCATGGGCCAGCACTTGGTCAAGAGTAGTGTTATTCATATACACTTTAATTTAGTCCCATGTGTGAAACCAGTGCTCTAGGGATGGTCAAACAGCAGCTTACTGGTTTGAGTAAACACATTAATCCCCAGTCCAGAACTGGTAGAGGACCAAACTGCAGTGAAAATGTCCTGTCCTGTGACTTTTTCCTGCTCTTTTTTTCAACTTCTTTATCTGGGCCCTTCCACTTCACTGGTCAAGAACCCTGTAGGAAGCCCACACAAGTCTCAGCTTTAGCAAATTACATACGGCAGATTTCGGAAAAAGACCCAGGAATTTCTGATCACTTAAAATTCTGAGAAGAGTTAAGGTGTGTGGAGGTGTGAAAATGGGCAAAGAACAAGTGTTGCAGTCTCTCAGGTTTTGAGAGATTTTCATCTTTTGGATGAGACAAAAACTCTTAATGATATTTTTGCAGTATCTGCAGTAGACAAATGGTTTCGGTTTTGGATATGACTCAGAAGGAATATCAGAAATGTTAAGTTGGAACTCTTCCTGTTTGCCAGAGCTTCTCAAAGGTTAGGAAGTGAGATGCATGGGAAGAATTTTTGTTTGTCAGTGGTTTTGTTTTTTCCTCATGTAACAGAACAGAAGGAAATGTCAGGACTTGTGAAAGGAAGAAGCTGATAGCCAGGTGCTAAAAATATCAATTAAATAATTAGAAACTCACTGGGGCATTTATAGTGTTGATTGTGAAAGAACTATTAACACAAAGGAACACAAAATACAGTAAAATTATTTAACAGATAGACACTATGTTTTTCTTTAAAAGCAGATATAACTCACCTCTTGGAAAACAATATTTTGCAGAGCTTTAATCTGATCTGTTTTCATTTTTATCCTATTGACCAGGTAATTAATGTTATTCTTGATAATAACAAGAGCATGTTTTCAAGGAAATATAGAATATTTCTCTTTAATTAGTCCTCTCTGAAAAGAATTCCTGGAAGCCACATCAGCCTCATTCCTGCTTTTAACTATTCTGGGTTTAAAAAGCATCTAGAGATCTTCAGGGAGTTCAAATAGTCTGCTCATTTTTTCTCAGTGTCAGTAGAATTCTTGGTTCTGGTTTAGTTATTGCAAAATTACCTTTATGTACTAAGAAGGAACAGGAGAAAAGTATGAAGTGTTGGTTTTGGTTTTGTTTTTGTTTTTTTCCCAAAGATGTACACATCTAGAAATTTCGCCTGGGTAATGTTGTGTATTTGAAGTATATTCCCTTGAAGCTTTCACAGTTTTGCCTTGTCCTTTTCTCTAGTCTAGAGAAATTTTAAAGGTCTGTGCAAAATAGCCTGAATATTGAATCTTTTCAAAGGTATCCTGATTTTGGAGCAGCTTTAAATTATTTTGCCATTATTTCTGAAGGAGACAATGTCACAGAAGCAGTCTAGCTAGCTTAAACTATCTGTTCAAAGTTTCTCACTATGAAACACAATCAGAGCAGTGATATGTAGGAAACTGAATCCATCAACCTAATATTTTTCTCCTACTGATACAGTAGCTGTAGCCAATATGATTACTTTTTTACTCATCTAGGGAAAATTTTTAACTTCTTTTTACAAAAATGGATACAAAATAATATGAAAGTTATATACTGAAGTAAGAAAAATATGCTTTAAAAATTTAGGAAGTGAGACCTAAGGATCCCAACCTATACCTACAAAACCAAATTACTAGAAAATTCTATTCAACACACTAGCTGCAAAAAATATGACTGTTTGGCTGAAAACAGGTCATGTGAGGAGAAGTCACACACCACTTTTACTGGTGTGTGTGCCTTTCTGAAAACTCTGGAAAATGGATACCATGTTTCCAATATCCAATAGCCTTAAACTTGACAGAAGCCTTGTTAGCTTCCTGACTGTCTGCTTTACTTCCTTCTCTCTCTTCATGCCAAATGTATCAAAGACCTAAAAGCAGTTGTTTAGAGGAAGCAATTAAGGGTACAGGAATAAATTTCCTTTTGTTAGTTCTTAACCTTCATATTTTACATAAAAAATATAACCTTAGTCTTTACAGCTTGTATCTCTGTTTATCAAAAAATGTTTTATCCCCTAGGGCAATTTACTAGATTGAGAGTGGTGTTTTGCTTTGTTGTCTTCTGCTGCTGGAAGTTATCTTGTATAAACACTGTGATTTAATGTGTGGAACAGAGCAATAACTCTTACCTTCTTCTGTCTCTTGTTAACCACAGAAATATTCTCTGCAGTGGTGAAGCCAGGTGCCATTTCCTAAAAAAGAGAATGAGGTGGACTGGTCCCAAGGACATACTTCAACATTTAGACATCAACTTGGCAATACCTGTAAATAGGGAAGATGGGCCATATCAGTAACTAGCAGTCAAGCTACATATTCATGTGCATGTACAGCTGGAGTAATTTAGATAAGCACAATGCAATTAGCAAAGTTGGAATTTGGATAGAACAATGGAGCATTCCCTCTTCCTTTTGAAAATATCATCAGGAGACTGTTTTTAATCACCACAAGTAATTAATATTTTGATTATACACTTCCATAAAAAAAATCAGTTCCAGCATCTTGCGTCATTATGCAGGAACAATAATTTAATTAATATTGATTCACAATGAAGAATATAATCTATTAAAATGTCACCAAAACTTGTTTTAGAATCCAGAATTATCCTATGATATTAGGCATGTGTTGTATAACATGCTCAAGGACTCTCTTCTGTGACATCCTTTTTTATATGCTTAAAGGACATAGAAGTTATTGAAGGAGAATTTATGGTTTCTACACAAAAAGATTCATATTCAAAGAAAAGTTTAAAAAGCCCAAACATTTTACAACCCATGTAAAATAAAAAGTATCTAATATACACCCCTTTTATTCAAAGCAGGAGCTGTATTAAGCTGCTGCCCTAGCCAATAAATTACTTTTCTTTTTCATCTAGTGTTTATTCACTTCACTCAAAGCAGAATAGTTTCCAGAACAAGTTATTCTTTTCAAAGAAAAAAAAAAAAAATCACTTTAGACTTGTCTGATCACAAGAACACATCCTGTCAACAGCTCTGCAATAAGATCCAATGGGATGGATGGTGTCCAAAGCATACTAATCAAGTTTCTCTATAAATAAAGTGCATTCTGCATTTTGGTTTCTGTAAGCTTATTGTCCAAACATTTTACTGAAGTTCCAAGTGCCTTAAAAAAAATACTTCTGTACAATAGCAAGAAATATCAAAATTACTATGGTAAAAGATAAGGTTGCATTTCATTATGCATTTTTACAAGTACCAATCCTGTTAATGTTACCAAGCAATTGCTTGATAATTTGTGAAACTAGTTTTTCCACACTCTGGACCTCTGACTGGGATTCTGTCCTAATATTTTAGTAGTTGAACTAATATGTTCACATGGGTGGTTGTGAGGCAGAGGAAGAATCACTTGTGTCATCTGTGTGTAGGTATTTAAAATGTTACAGTGGCATCCAATAAAAATATTAACAATGAGGGCTGCACACTTAACTCTTGCTCATCTCATTTCTTTAAAGTGTAGAACAAAGAATGTTAAACACATTTACAGCACAGTCCACTTGCTGAATTGCTGAATACCTGATCTCAAAGTAGCACCATCAAATGCAGCAACGTCCTCTGAGGCAGTACTTGGGTGTAGAGATTCAGCAGCAGGAGATCCAGTGGGTCCAGTCTGAGTTCTGATCCCTCAGAGTCCAAGAGACACCAAGTCTAAGGAATACAAATTGCAAATCATACTAGACCTGTGAAGTTTCAAGGTTTTCCTTGTTTGAATACTGACCTGGGAAACAGATGGATGTTTCAGGATGTTTTGTTTGTATTTTATATGATTACTTTTCAAGATACCAATTAGGGCCTACAAGGGGAACAAGTTCTCTGCAGAAGTTTGTAGCCGGTTTCTCTGTAGAAAGCAGAGAGAGGAATGGGAAAGGGCAAGCGCCCTGCTTTGTCCACGCACAAACCAAATGCTCTATGTATTTATGCTGAGGGAAGGGCAAACCAGAGGACCTCCAAATCCCAGAACACTTCTGTAGGACCTCTTAACCTTGATCTTTCTCTGTCTCCCCACATTTAATAGAATAACTCCAGAAAATGCCCTCTAACATTACTGTGTCTTCAAATCACCACAACACTGCATGGATCCCTGCCATAACAAAAAATATGATGTCTGAACACCTCCAGACACCCATTCTACCACTTATTCCAGGGCTGAAAATACAAACCCCTGCTTGACTCCCCATTTTTTAATATCAGCAAATAATCCTTGTCTCCTTTCCTATTTTGTCTTGAACTCTCTCATGAACTTAGATTTATTCACAGCCTTATATGAGCCATCTAAAATTAAGTACAATCACATGCATTCTGTTTCAAAGAACATGATCAAGCAGTCAGGTGTAATTTCTTATACCTTCCCTTCAAATTCATTTTGTCACACCACTGAATCCTCTAATCAAAGATTCTGTGAAGGCCAAACTGATCTGTCACCCACAGAAACTTTCCATTTGGTTCAAAATCCCCTAAAGCTTTCTGAACTACCTTTGAAGCAATTATTGTTCAATAAATCCCTCTTCTCACCTAGAATTAAAGTTTCCAACCCAATTTCTCTCAGGAAATTAAAAGATATAGATTTAAAAATCCAATAGGGTAGGACCCCATAAAAGGGAAGGGAATGTAAAGAATACACCTGTAAAAAAACCCAAAACCTTAGTGGTCCCATTTTATCTGCTTAGTCACTAGGGAAGAAACTAGATACTAGGATGTGAGGTGCACAGGTAGTTGTTTCACTTCTTTTCCTGTAACATGGTAAGCAGGTTTCAGGAGATTCCATCTGCGAGAGGTCTCTTGCTTTGTGTCTGAACTATTACAACACCTCAGGTTGCCTCCAACAATACCTGCAACTCACAAACTGGGCAGCTTTTTTATCTGCCTTGTTCAGACTGCCAGCTACTTGCATGTGACCTGTGTACTGCGGGCAGGAGAGAGGCCAGGACGCTGCAGAGTCATGAAATCTGTGGTTCTCACTGTGTCAGGAACTCCTTCTGAGTAATCCATTGCACAAACCCCTGCAGACTTCCTGCCTGTAACCTGGTGAGCAGGGACAGGGGATGGTGAGGTCTGACCTCAGACAGACTGTCTGTCAGACTGGAACAGAGAAAAGCTGATTAAGTTTTCATAAAACCTAGTGTTCAGGCCACAGTTACTGACTTTCAAATAGCCCTGTACCTTTACAACATCCAAGAACATTTTCCAGTGGGTTGCTTCAAGGATAAGTGTAAGTAACCACCATTTTCCATTTTCCTTTCTGCCAAGGCAGAAGACCCCACTATGGAGCTGGAACTCTGCCCTAGTCCACCTTGGCCACATTTTCCAGCAGACCAGCCAGGAACCACAGTTCCCAGAGGTGTGGCACAGAGCACTGACTAGGTATGAGGAGGTACAAGAACTGTTTCTAGCTCCATTTTTCATTGTGTTCCAGGCAGCATTGGCTGTTTGTTTACTGTGGAACTCTATGGAACAAAGTTCTGTGACAGAGAGGAGAAATGGAGAAGTCAGGAGTCTTGAACTGATACTGATTTCCTGACAGGAAAGCCACCTCTAACTAGCAGAAGACTGTTGATCTTTCACCCTCATCTTATCAAGTACAATTTAAGTAGGTCTCTGTGTGCAACTATTCTGGATTAAAACTGTTTCTTACACATCGCAGCAACATTAACTGGACAAAAACTTTAATTTCAGAGTCTTTATGTGTAAGTACTTCGGCATAGCCATTGTGCTTCAAAGCCATGCTACTCAAATCCAAAGTAACTTCCATACAGAGAACCTAGCCCCCCCCCCCAACCCTCCCTTGATCAAGAACCCTTTAAACCTACGTTGTCTGGCAGCAACAGAAATCTGGAAATAAAAGTCTGTTGAAGAATCCAGATATGTTTTACATGTGGTGATTTGTTACTGCATATCATTGGGTCAATCTTATTTTTAAATGGACAGTAGACGGTATTGAAAATATTTTCATTCAGCTGCAAGCTTAGCTACCACTGGTGTAATAAATAACTTTCTGCCACTGTGTTATTAGCCCAGGCCTATGCAACCTTGTGCCACAGACCCATTCAGTACTACAAGTGTGGTAATGCCAAGGTGATATCACCTTGAATTAACAGAGACTTGAACATTCTCTTTGAGAAAGAGCTTTGCTTTTTTATGCCTTATCAGAATTGCAATGCAAATAAACCACTTACAATGTCATTGACTTTACTGCAGTGTCACTGCTGGCAAAATTTGCATTTTTCTCAAGATTCTCTCCTCAGAATTGACAGGCCATTGTTTTCCCATCAAAAGCTCCATCAAAACCCCATCATAATACTATTAGAGCATTGGTTTAAAATTACAAAGATAATGCCACAGGAATATTAATTAACTTGACAAAATTTCTTTTAAGTGTGTCATAAAGCTTCTTTGTTAGAAATTGAATAATAATGCCTGCCAAATACATACTTCAGTGGAACACCACTACTTAAGACAATACTCATGTACACACATCATTTGGGTATTCTTAAATTATTTCATACGTGGCATTTTGAACAGATGAGAATAAGATGTGTTTCTGTGATCTCCTGAATTTGATTTTCAACAGTTTGAAAGAACTTTAATGAATGAATGTGTTGGCACAGTTAAAAAATTATCTGGATTAAGGGAGAATGTTTTTTAACAGCAATACTTATTCCACTTTGAAATGCATTTCACTTTCTACATAATTAATTTTGCAAAAGTGTTCTCATGTGGAATTATTCAGGAAGAGCTAATTTCTTATGTTATCAAGCTCTGATGAAGTTTCAGAGCTCCCATAAGACACAGGAAGTATTATCACCTTTACACAGATGGTGAATTTGAAGCAAAATGCCAAGGGAAAAGAAAGTAATTCTCATGACTTCAATTAGATCTCCAGACAGTCTTGAAAACACACTTGGGATCAGCTATCCCATTTCTCCTACTTATAAGTATATAGTCTTCCACAAGTGCTGAAACAAACAACAAAATCACATGCATGAAATTAAAATATTTTCTCTCTGTAAAAAATTGCCATATGCTTATATCAGAATAGCCCCTACCAAATTTATTTACTGGTGATTTGTAACTAAAAATGGGTTTTCTAATAAAATACTTACTGTTTATAAACAGAAAATTCAACACAGTATAAAGATACTAGTTTAGATAGGCAATCCCAGCTGAATACATTTCTGAGACAACAGATCAATAACATATATAGCTACATATTCTTACTACTTAAAAAAAATTGTAATCATGCCATAATCACATTTTAGGCTGAAAAGCTTCTCACCTGTGCCTGTCCCCATGAAACAATATTGTATTTTTGTTAACCTTATCTACAGAGAAAGAGTATTCAAAAATTATTGAAAAGTGCATTGTAAGTACTTTCCCCATAGCAGGCTGTAATAATACATTAAAGAAACAAAAAGATACTTATACAACTGGAGGTCAATAAATGGTAGAATAAAGTAAGATATTTACTTTAAACAAATAACATTATAAGAACAAAACATTGTTACATACTATCCTCTCACTAGGACTAGTATTTAATATCAATTTTAATTCATAACTGAACAAATCCTTAATCTAAAATTCAGAAAATTACAAGAAATTTCTTAAATCCTCTTAGTATTAAAATAATTCTTCTGCTTTTAGTTGCAATTAAATGCAGATGACTATTAGTGTACTTGTTCATGACCAACAGCTCCATCACAGTGGACACTACAGCAGTTTCAATGGGCACCATGTAGAACTCCAGCAGCTAAACATCAAATACTTTCAAACAGGATATAATAATAAATGCAAGTTGTTTAATAAAATACCCTTGGCTCTTTTGAGATTGCTCATATCATTAGCTGATATAGTGGGTGAATAGGGATACAAAAGTCTTACCTTGAGAAAAGACACTTCATCAAGGCTTGTGTTTAATTTTTGAAGAGAACGGATGTGGAAATAAAATGAAGTGTCCCTGCTGATTGTGGAGTACCAGTGCATACACACAAACAAACATTAACTTCCCTGTCAGCACAAACTGCAAGACATTAGTGCATACTATGGGAATTACTCCTCTGCAGGTCATTCTGCAGAGAAGCTAGAGATGGTGCACATTCCTGGATTGAAATTATGTTATTATATGAACAGAAAATAATATTAAAACATGTGAATGGATTGACTGATTATATAATTGTATCTCATTTTGTTGGGGAACCAAGGGACTAAAAATTCTTTTTGGCACCAGGTATCAGTTGTCTAACCTTTCACCTCTGAAGACATGAATTCAGGTCATGATAAAAGTGGGGTTTGTTGTTGTGCCCCAGGACACAGCTTGGCATGTAGATTTTTAAAACTTCTTAAGAGAAGGACAAGACACGCAAGCCTGTCCTAAGGAATTCAATGGATCTCTCTTTTTGACTTCTACTGGCCAGGCTTTCCCCTCAGGCTGAATATATAAAAGTGTCACAAGACATCTTCCTACACTTCAGCTTCCTCTTTGGCTCTCTCACCCCTTGGCAACATTTCCATTTTTCTTGGCCATCTCTCAAAAATTCCAGTACCAAAAAAAAAAAAAAAAAAAAAAAAAAGAAAAATTGTCCTTCCTCTTGCCTTTCTCAAGATATTGTTTCCCCCTGAATTTGCACCTGATTCCATCTGTTTTTCTTGCACCAGCCAGAATAGTCCCTTTGATACATTCTCCTGGCTCAAGATCCCAAAACATTTTGGGTTTCTTTCCCTTCTGATCTTGCAAATCCCTTACACCAAGACCAGCAATAAGGTGCTTACATGCAGTAATATCATTGTTATTTCATTCAGAAGCTTACCTAATTAGAGAGAATATTGGTACAGGAACATAGAAATAGCTGTACAAGATATATTATACCTCTCACAGTTGCTTTTACAGAGGATTGGAAAAGATATATCAGAACTGTTGTCAAATAATCTCAGGATTCATTAGATCTCAAGCTAGTTCTTGGTACTTAGATGTTATTTTCAAATAGAAGAAAAATTTAACCTCTGTGCACTTTATCACATCCCATCTTATTTACCAGTTCTTGAAGATGAAGAATCCTTACCTTTTCATTTCTCCCTCACACACCCAGGACTATGCATATCTTTTTATGGCCTGACTAATCTAGGCTAAAATTATGTGTTATTCAAAAGCCCTTGAGCTCAGCCTGTGCAAAGTGGTAGGTTAATGCAGCAGAGCCATGCTGAGGTTTTGGGTTACTTTCCTTGAGACCAAAGCATTCCTTGACCACTTTGGATTTTGCATCTGAAAGCTAATGCTGTGCACAGCTTCCCTGTGCCCCAAACATATTTGGTCACCTTATAGGTGCAAAATGTTTTTATACTCTTTTATATCCATTGTCTCAAAATCAGCTAAAGAGAGGCTAGAACCAGGAAAAAGAGCCTCTGCTAAGAAAAATCCCAAACCAAAACAGGAAAAGCCACAGTATTAAAAAGCAGTTTCTGCTATATGCATTCACACTATTTTTTTAATGCGTGTCTAGAGTCTACACTGCATGTCTTTTAAGCTACTAATCTGTGGTTTAATCATTTAAAAAACTGTAACCCCTGCAATTTAAAACAAGTGAAGCTTGTATTTATCCCTGTCATGGGAATTCCATAGTTACACCAAACCTATATTCCCTGTATTTCTGTTTTCCCTTGTCTCATCTTTCTTATTATTTCTGTAATGGGATATCACGCATACATGGTAAACAAAATATTCAGGACAATTGCAAATTTTTATTCATGTGTACTAAATCCTTGGAAAATAAGATCTACATTCATATACAATCATTCACTGATTTACAGCTAAATTTCAGTCTGTCGGTTTTACTGCCTGTTAATAGGAAAAGATAATAGAAACAAAATGGGAAAAATATGTAATCTGCTCTTGACAGAAGTTTTAACAACTGAGTTGATATTTCCTCTTTGTTTAAGTAATAAAAACAGATGAAAATTAACACTGAAAATTCTTATACAATAGATTTTTGCAGTCTCAAAGCTGCGCACAAAAAGGCCTAATTCTAGGTGGAGGAGAGTCTATAAACTGTCCAAGTGACTGGAGAAGTGAGGCAAATAAAAGTAGGATCCTGTTGTAGTAATAACCGAATCCAGGATCTTTTACATGGACAGATAAAGAAGATAAGGAAATGAAGATGATGGCAAGGAAACAGAGAAATTCGTAAGAAAATCTGAAATGGGGATGTCATAAGAAACACATTTTGGAAGAGGCAGTCATCAGAGCATGGGCTAAGTGTAGATTATCTAGAGCATAAAATATACAGTATTTTTTTAACATCTAAACCACTTGAAAAATTGGTCTTCTGCATAAAATGGCTTTTTATTTTGGTTGCAGTCAGTACAGTGTATTCAAGGGGATTTTAGACGTTTTTGTAAACATCATCATCAGAAACAAATCACTAGCAAGTTTCTGATCTGCACCAAATACATAGTTTGAAAGACTTCCCACGCCTTTAGGATTATACAAGCACTGTTTGGAAGGTACCTAACTTAAATTATTAGGAATTCATTCATTTCTAAAAATTCAAGGTTTTATCCTTTCTGTTTACACTACTTTTTACATGTCTATTTGCTTTATGGAAGCTCATTTAACATTCCTCTGTGAACTTGGTATTATGTTGCTTGGAAGTAATTGCATACATCACTTTTGGGAACCCACAGTTATAAATTTCAAAACCTGAAATAAAAAAGTTTGAGATTCTAAAACTGCTATGGAAAATTGAGGGGATTTTTTCAGTGGAATAGTTAAGGAATTTCAGAGATGACCCCACCAATCTCCTTTGCAATGCTCCAGCAAAATATGATGCTAGGTAACCCAGCACCTGCAGTCATGGCTCAGGTGACTAAACTGATTTCAGTGGAGTTTTTCCTGATCTGATAGGAATATTAAGGAGGAAGTAACACCTAATTTGATTCTCATATTTTCTTTATAAAAAATTTAACTTAAAGGAATTATTGTGAACTCATACTGAAAACATTGTGAGGGCATTTGGAGCACAGCAGCTTTTGCTACTTTGTGGCCAGTTACAGGGATACCTGAAGTGACCTAGTACCTAATTACTGTAATTAGCATAATATATTTTTAAATCTCTTTTTTAAGCTTAGACAAGAGAAATAACTGAACTATCATAGTGTGTGAAGAGCATTATATCCATGCGTCCTGGCTGGATCCATATTTTCAAAACTGCTTATACAAAATGTCAGCACTCAGAAGTACAAAGTAAACCAGGTGGCATTGTTTTAGCAGTAACCTGGATATTCTGGCCAGTATTTAACCTAGAATAGAATGGAATAGATAATACCTGTCTGACGATTTCTCAAAAAAAAAAAATAAAATTAGGTCCAACAGGTGGAGTTCATCCTACATTGTTATTTTGAGTCGTAAATATTTGATCCAGTGTTACTTGTCCCAGTGTTAGTCTTACCATGTTGCCAAACTAGGGATTTAGAGGTTGCATCAAGCTTCACACCTACATCAGATGGCTGTTGTGGAAGTATATGCAGTAAAAGAACCAGGTACTCTCTCAGTTTCCATAATGCTTGTACTAAATTAAATCAGAACTTCTTAAGCCTGGATACCTCAAGATACATATTTTGAAAAAGACTACTGTGACTGCCTAGAGTTGCCCTTAAACATTTCAGTATTAACCAAGAGTGTGAATCATGGTAAATCCACCATAATCCAGCTTCCAGCTTTATTGAGGGTGTCTCATGAGTAACATCACAGTGTCTACTGCCAAGTTCCTCTGGATAAAACTCTTTCTAGGGAGGGTATGTTGTTTTTAAAAAGTTTTACACTAAACAGCTTTTTGGATAGATGAGTCTGTTTGCCTTCATAAATTTATATCTTAGCTAACTTCAGCAACAATTCAAATGTTGAAACTGCTCCAGCAATGGCTTCCTAGAATATTTCAAGTAATTCTACTTTAATTTGAAGCAGAGCATTAGCATCTTCAATGAACTCAAAACCAGTCATAGAGCTCTCAGCAGTCAGGGAGCTAGTGTGCTTCAAAATATGTTTGTAACTTCTGTGGGGCCTCGATAACATCAGTAGCAACAGGACTCCATGGTTCAGAAACATCTCAAGAAAACTGGAGTCTACTTAATTTGCTCCCTCAGACTGCTAGTTCCCACTGGGGCCTCCAAAAATGAATTATTAGGAAGATCTTTAAAGAGCATAATAACCTTCCTAAGCAGACGAAGCAAATAGCATGATTGTACTAATTCCCTGAGAAACCCTATAGATTATGAAGATCATCTGATAGTTTTCTAAAGAAAAAAAAAAGAAATACACAATACAAGAAATGCAGCATGAGGCACAAGCAAGTTATTTGCTCACATTTCTGGTAATGCTGGTGAATCAAGTAATAAACAAAAAGGTAGAAAGGCAAATGAAATTTTCTGTTTCACATAAAATGCTGAAAACATCTTTATGCTTGGTAACTGATGAAACTGGAGTTTTGTGTGTGAAGTATAAACTGAGGGGTCATGAGGGTTTCAAGCAAGATTAGCCAGGTAAACACACACAAAAATAATCACAGGAATATAGGTTGTTCCACACATTTCAGGGAAGAATAAACAAATAATTATCTCAGGGTTGAAATTGCCTTAGAAGGATGTCTTGCCAGCAACCAGGCCTAACAGCTGGTAAAGCAAAGATACAGTTCTGATGTCCATTTAATGCTTCCCCCTTTGTATGATTCTGGAGCAGGAAGCAGTCATTTCCACCATGGAAAAAGAAGCAAATGAGTGCTAAGAAATGAGCATTAACTGAATGAAGTTGTGGCTGTAGAAGAGCCACAACACTGAAGTTACAATAGTTATAACAACTTATAAGAGGAAGAAAAGAAAAACAGAGTGCTTCACTGAACCAATTCCCTAGTGATTCTGCAGTCTTTGATTTGACCACAAAGGGATTTTCTTCATTTGTCTGTTTTCCAAAACAGAAGTATCTCACTTGAAGCACACACCACCAAAGATAGGAAGCTGATCTCTCTATACAGTAAATAGAGAATGAGAAGCCTACAGCAGACTTTTAACCTTCCACAGAGTCCATGGAGAATGGTTATAAGTAGTATGTCAGTTTTGATGTGATGAAGAACATTCATTTGGCCCAGGTAAATGTAGCCCTAGAAGCTTTACAGGAATGGAAATAGAAGAGTGTCACTGGTGTCACTTCTGGTGTCACAATATTGACTATGGTAACATTAATTCTTGCAATACCAATAAAGTGGTGTATATCACACAAATGAAGGCAATCAGAGTCCTGAATAACATTCCTCAGGTCAATGCAATGGGGTAAAATAACCAGCAGAAATCAACACACAGTGATGCAAAAGAGCTTGCATTAGTAAAGAAAAAAATGTCTCTTAGTGTCTCAAATTTTTTCCTTGGATGTGTTGTCTGCACGAGCTGTTTCCTGCCAGGTTACTTTTCACTGAATCGAACTTTTCTTCTTCAGTGGTAAATTCTCACAAACAACGACAAATTTCGCTTTTTTTTATTTCACTTGTAGCTCATTTATCGTAGCAAAAAGGACTGAGTGAAGAATTCCAATCAAAATTGCCTGCCTGCTTTGTATGCTGAGTAAAAATCTAAAGTTGCAGAGTTAGGTGCTCAGCACTTTTGTGGCAAGATTGTAAAATCAGCCAGGAAAGCTCATCCGTGTGCAGCTGAACACGACTACTGTCAGCTCAGTGGCATGGAAGAATATGCTCCATTCCTTTCTCCTGGTGTATGATGTATACACACGGGATTTTTTTTACTACTCCTGCTTTCTCTTTTGGGTTGCCTTCTCTAAATACATTAAATCCCCATTTTGAAAGCTATTTCTTCTAAAAATAAACCAAAAATTATTTTCCTATTACTATTGCAAACTCCAACCCCAGGACTGTAGAAGAAGGGCTTACTGGGGGGGGGGGGGCTTACTTAGAGGACTTATAAAGCTGCAACTGCTAAGCCCAGCATTTTCTCTCCCATGATTTTCCTGCATCATTTATCTTCTGACCCATCTTCTACTGCTAAATCTTCTAAGACAAACCTGAAATAGTAATAATTGTTGATAATATATTTCAATACATTAAGCTCTATTTCTACCTTTTTCTGTCTTTCTGTCTCTCTGGCTCCCTCTCTCTCCCTCCCACATCCACCACTCTCCTTTTTTTTCTTTTTTCTTTTTTTTTTTTTTTTTTTTTTTTTTGTCAGGTAGAGGAAAGTATAATAAATACAATATATGAATTATATCTTTAGAATCCTCACAGGAGCTTTCAAAGTACAAACAAATATTATTTTCTACTCTGCACAAATAACCTTTCTATAGTGGAAATAGATCATTTATTTTCCAAGTATTGATTTAAGCTGAAATAAGTTACAGCAGTACTGGAAAAAAAGAAATACCATCTGGCTTCACTAACAGATGTATTCCTTGCCCAGGTGAAAGCTTTCAAAGGTATTTTTAACCCTTTCTCATGCACAGTGTTTTGTGACCTGTAAAACAAACTGATTTTCAAATAAATGACTGATAATTCTCTTTCCTGCCCTGCTACATGCCTTTTTTTTTTTTTTTTTTTACATAGTAACAATGCTTCATTCTAGTAATACCACACTTAAAGGTCTGAGTTAGATCTTTACTATCCTATAGTTCCACTTAGACTCGGACCACAGCCAGATAAAAAGCAGGGTTGGATTTTCTTACAAGGGCAAGGAAAGATTTCAGGAATTCTTGATCTACACTAAACTCTTTTTTTTTTTTTTCCCCAGCTATAAATATTCAGTAGACTGCCTTGAAATCCAGGCTCTGGTCCTCTGTCTTAATTCAGCAAGCCCAGTTCATTTATTTGTACTGCCTTTCTTTCTAGAAATAATATGCCTTCTTCAGACTACAAAGAATTAAATTGAAGTAAGTATTTTATCCTAGGTCTCCCACATCCAGCCTAACCACTGGACTATTCAGGAATTTTCATTAAAAAGAATCTCAAAAAAATTTTATTTCTTTTTTTACTTCAAACATAAAATTCCAATAAAAATATTAATCTTGACAAGCTACAGTTTTTGGAGAGAAAGCTTTTGCTCAGTGATTCCTGAATGGCTTCTCTCAGAAAGGTGGCTTCCTTCCATTTCCATTATTTGCTGCTTTCCAACTCTAAATGTTGTCCCGAAGAGTACCAAGGGCCCAGTGATCACCCAAGGGGTCAGAACTCTTTATGAGTGGCAGCCCCACCCTGAGAACAAATGCCTTAAGGCCCCATGGGGCAGCCTTCAGGCTGTAAAAAAAAAAAAAAAAAAAAAAGTATTGCTTTGGATTTACCAAAATTTTTTCTTTTACCTAAAAAGTAATTAATTTGTGTCTGGAGATTTATTCTTGAAATACCATTCTGAAGTGAAAATGCTTTCTGAAGAAAACCCCAAAGCAATTTATTTTTAAAATGACAAAATGGAACACCATGAATTGTTATTTTTCAGGAGTTTGTTTTCACTAATATTATTCATATCAGATTAAGCATAAATTCACAGTTTTTTCCTTTGATCAACAAATCTAGGATAGTATGTTCTCGTGGGTAAACACAATAGCCACTTTATTTATACTTTTTTCAGAAAGTACAGTAGATTATATTAAAAGACCTCACATATTTGAAGGAAAAATGTGCACAGTTCCTCTTCCTCTTGAGAGAAACAAGCATTAATCTTAAATTTGACAAGGCTGTGGCATTAAATTTCCTTAAATTTGGGCCATCTTCCAGAGCACCATCACCAAAAGTCAAGAATTATTCCTCTAACATAATTGCTACAAACCATTAAATGGTGCCTTCTACCACAAGATCTGAGATGTGCAAGGAGTTTTAACTTTAATTTCATAAAACAAATTTCTTGCTGCACGAAGTGTTTTATATGAACTTCAGTTTTATGGGCAGAGTTTTGCACTTGCAAAAATTGCAAATACCAGTTAGATTTACACATTTTCAATGCCCAGTTAGACACACAAATGCTGAAACTTGCCCTAACAATTAGCTTTTAGAGATAAAACTGTAATCACAAAGTAGCACACTAACTTATGCTCACTTTAGCAATTAACACCACAGCATTTTAAAATTCCTTCTTCTCGGCTGGAATCTCTCTCTCCTCATGGCTTTCTGACAAGCATATGAAGGTAATTGGTCCTCCTTCTTTTAGACTGCAGGCTTTAATACTTCCTAAGTGTTTCTATTGTTTCATTGTATTGTACACCCCAAATAATAACTGGATTTATGCAATGCTTTTTTTGGCCTGCAGTTGAGTTACAGACGTGGAAGCAGGTATATAGTGCTTGTCTGGGGCTCATAGATACTAACCTTGCTCCTTAAAATGTCTGTCCCTTAAAATCCCTTCAGAAGCTGTAGGAGTCAACAGAATCATCTCATTAACTTGCAGTTCTACTTCCCTCCACTTTGGGAAAAAGCCCCAGCCATCCCATCTGACTGTGCCATTTTCACCATTTGCTAATGAATAATATGCTATGAGTAATATTTTACCAGAAACATTTCTGGTGAAAGCAGAGATGAAACTACAGGTTTACGTGTATGTCGATAAAAGGCAAATATTGTCTTTATTCAGATGTGATATTCAAGAGTACTAATTCCTAAATGTGAGCTATAATCACATTAGACACTTAGTAGAATTTAATTTAATTTTATTATATTTTATTTAATTTAATGTGATTGAATTCAATTATTTTAAAGTTTTAGACCAAAGATACTGTGGAAAGGGTTGTCTTATTCAGTGATTAGCTTAACTGTTTCACTTATTTTGCATTCATTAAAATGAGCATTTACTGTCTAAGAAAGTAGAGTACAATAATAAAAATACGTTAGAGTTGTATCTGAACTTTTATTAATTTGTGGTTCTGTTGCATTTGTGACTGTTGCATTTTTATATAAATCTTTGGTAGTTACTCTTCAGAATGAAAACTTATTGTTACGGCAAATACATAGAAACTATTTAAAGGAAAAAACTAAAATTACACCAATGGAGATAGAGCAGGAGGAAAGTCATGCAGTATTGTTTACTGCAGACTCTAACAGCAGTAGATCAAAAGCACATTCAGAAACTAAACCACAATATTTTCTATGTAAATTGCATATCTACTTCATGGGGATAACAGGAGGGAGACTGTTGTGGCACTCTATCACAGTCCTGCAGAGAGATGACAATGAACAACAGCAGGGAACTCAGATATATTTCAAGAATGAAAGATGAAACAAGGATAAGCAATTGCACAGGAAATAACACAAAATCTCTCTTCACCATTTAATTCTAGCAAAGTTACCATTCCATGGGCCAGACTTTTTTCCTTTGGTACAACACAGGATCTTTTTTTCTGCCTCAACACCACCATTATTCAAACTCCAGGTTGCTTCTGACTCTGAAGTTATTTCTCATTTAATCTTATTACTGTGAACTATAAAATCTATATGCCATCAGAAATTATATGCTCCAGTTAACTGACTTCTTCAATCTGGAAATTTGTAAAAAGGCAGAATATTTACACTGTCTTTGTTAGACTGTATTCATCATTCTCAACAATATATCAAATATTCAGGGGTTACTAAGGGAAGAGTCTAACCAGAGTTTAGGAATTTTTCTGTATTCTACAGCTCTGTAATCTCACTAATTTTATAATTTAATTTTAAAAAGCCATAAAAAGTAAGAATAGTGTACCAGGTTAAATTGAAGCCCCCATATGCCACTAAGGAGTCCATAAATCTGTACTATTTCCCTTGCCCTACATCAAGCATGTCTTTTCCAGACTGATAACTGCTAACTAACTTTGTTCATGTAGAAGCTATTTCATACTCTTGATGGTCTTTGTAGTTCATTTGTTGTTTTTCAGGTCAAGATCCAGTACGAAATGATTGAGTGATTCATTTAGAAGCTTTCTGCAAAACTTCAGTGCCATTACTTCCCTTTGTTCTCATCAGTCATGTATACACACTGCGAAACAATAATTTAGAAAATCTAGAAGCTGTGTGGCTTTTATGACAGTCTAGAAAATAATTCATTTAAGGGATGCCCCAAGGATGAGAGATTCCAGACTTAATGAGACAGGTGACTGAATTTTTTTTTCTGCAAAAGTGAACAGATAACTTGTCCATTGTAAGGATGGTGAGAGCATTCCCTACTCCTGGAGGTCTCACTGCTGGATCTCAGGGACACCACAGGTGATGACAGCAAAGCCAAGGGTTTCCCCTTCTTACCTTTCCATGGTTGGAGGTGATCAATGGGGGGTCTTGTCAGTCTGAAGAACATCACTTTGGAGGAACTCCCATCAATCCCAGCACTCCAAACCTACAAATAAAATAAATAAACTAGGGGTTAAGTAGGTGGCTGTCCTGAGAGAGGGAGAGAAAGGCAAGGAAAAGGAGAGAGATGGAGGTTATGGGAGGGATTTGCCTCAAAGGAAAATTGCTCTCATTCCATGGAAAAAAAGAGGTTTGAATTAAGTAAGAATGGGTCATAGGATGGATGGAAAACTTAATTATATATACAAGAACAAGCTGAGCTAAAAATTTAGGTTAGATGGTAATATTTGTTTGCTCATTTTTTTTCCCTCAGCTTTTGAAGTATCAACAACAGCCAATGACTTCAGAGAGAGCATTACATTCACAAAAGGGATTGTATAAAAAGCCTCATGTAACACACAGATTTACTACTAGATTATGGAACTGTGATAACTGGCCTGAAGAGCAGACTGAGGAAATGGTTTAGAAGACAGAAATCCAACCACTCTTGTTTAAATTTTCATCTTACACTCGGGCTTCTGTTTGATTCTTTAAAGCCTGTGTCAGTCCTTCTCTGCAAAACATTACATTTGTCAGGGTCTACAACACTGTTTTGGAAGAAATTCATGCATGGAGTTCTGCAATCTATTGCCTTGATCAGTCAATTTTCCCTCTACCCAGCTTGGCCTGTGCTAGATCTAAGAATAGCTTCAAATATCCCAGACCATACATAGACGTAAAGAGCAAAGGAAAGAAAAATAGTCTATTCAAAGCACAAAGTTCACATGAAAAAACCCAGAGTAATGAAAAATTTACCTGTTTTTTCAAAGTGATAAATTAATGCTGAGATGCAGGCCTGTCAGTTACTACATTACATGATTCAGACATCCAAATTGATGATATTCTGGGTAGTAGTATTAGTTTTGCTGGAAATTTAATAAAAATCAAAGCTGGCTAATGAAGAAATGGCAACTCAGAATTAAGAGCAAAGACAACAATCTGTTAAACCAAATTGTCCTAAAAATAAGAAAAAAGGCACGCAAATAAGAAACAATGCTAGATTGTTGGCTAATCAAAATATCTATTCATTTCCTAATATGAAAGCAATCTTTAAGACAAATAGACTAGAATGCAATTAAAGAGCACCAGCATGAGTGATGTGCCTCCTTTTTTGTCTCACTGCCTACTAAATCAAGCTTAGCATTGTAAGCTGAAATGGGAGAAGAGCGACATAAAAAGGACAAACTGGGAATGCAAGACTCATCAGCGAGCAGTAGACTCCACCACACTGTTGGCAAATATAGCATGCTTTTGTTAAATGAAGATGAATTCCTGGTTTCCTTTCTGTGCTTTTTCTTCACCCTTCTATTCTGTCTGTAGGGCATGGTTTGTTTTTCCTGACAGTTTGAGATTTCTGAGCTACCGCAATGTAGTGCCAACACACACTGTGCACAGTAAGCAAAGAAGAAACAATCTGGCTGTTGTTTCTTGCTTTGCAAATAGCAATTTTCTTCTCATGACTGTATTTTAGATCCTAGTACCAGAGGCCTGATTTTAGAAAGCTAAATGTTTCTTTCCCACTTCTATGTTTCCATTTAAGAAGGTTATTGTGATGCAAAATTAAAATTGGCATCGAGTGAAAGTAACAAACTAAAAATGTCTGGAATATGTTATAATACAGCTCAAATAAATACACAAGAAAATCAGAATTAATGTAACTGTTGATGCTACTTACCATTGGCCTTCGGTTTCTGAGTGAACAGGCTTCTAATCCTGAATAGGTCCACCAAGGTGAACAGAGTATTAGCAGCTCATTCAATCAAATTAAAATCAAGAAGAAACATAACAGCATTTTATAATAAATTATACTTCATTATTATGTAGCATTAAAACAATCATATCACAAATACTTTAACACAGATTAAGCAACAAAACTAACAGATATGCTACTGCCACTTACCTTATTTAGACATCTAATGGCTACAGCTAAAATAAAGCCAAATTTCCAACAATACATTTCAGATCTTTTGCCAAATAGTAATGATATCATGTCAAGAAATTCCTTGAACAAGTAGTGCTATAAATCATATGCCATGTGCAATTAGCTATACATTTAATTTCAATTTAATAGGCTATTTACTGCATGATCTTTTTATACCATAAATTATTGTAGCTCTGTTGAAGTCAATGGAACCTGTTTATACCAGCTGAATCTCTTCTTCTTACTGCTGGATGATTTATGATGCTTTTTAATATTCAGTAAGAAAACAAGTTTTGTGATATTGAGAGACACCAAGAAAAGAACATGAAAATAAACATTAGAACCACTTTGGGACCTTCCAAGGGATTCTGAAAGCCAACAGTTGGGAAGCAAAACAAAAGCACATATCTTATAATAATTGGTTTACCAGATATCCTGATTACTTTATTTGAAACCTTTAAATTAACTCCCAGTGGGAAAAATGGGAGAGGAGGAAGAAGTAGTACTGAAAACAAGTTCTGCTTAAAAGTAGCCAAAAAGCACACGTGAGGTAAGATGACTAATTGCCTGGTCTAGAGATTATTGCAGATCAGAGTGATTCTGAAGTATCTACCATTTTTAAATACCGGATTACATAAAATAATCCAGAATAATCCAATGTAATTACCTATACTACTGTATCTGTAAGAATGTGACTACTTAGTTTGTAAATGGCTTGTCTAATGAAGAACCTCATCTGTTTGTATACATCAGTATCCATTGCTCAGTGACATCTAACCCTCTGAAGTAATATGCTCCTTTTCTTCTAACAGCATGTTAACCTGTGGGGTTTTTGGGGGGTTTTTTTGTTTGTTTTGGGTTGGTTTTTGTTTTTGTTTTTTTTTGGTTTTTTTTAAAGACTGAAGACATAATGAACTTTACAAAATAATTAAGTGTGATAATTCTGGATTATCTGTTAATTAAAGCACAGCTTTGAAACACTCTTTGTGATTCTATCAACAAATGACTGCAGATAATCTTGAGATAAAGAAAAAATAATCTTCTTTCCTTTTGATTACTTTCCTTGATCCCTTATCTGAAAACAGTTATTAACATTATTTGTCTTCATTATCATCTGTCTTATTATTGGGAGTTATTTTTATTTACAAGTGTATTCTCATTTTCTCAATAGATTTTGCCTCCAAAATACAAAGCAAAGTGCTGTGCACCCTTTTGCCCTGTTTCTGCTATTCACCAGGGGATTTCACATAAGTTGTAATTCCACATGAGCTGTGTACATTTTTTTTTGTGCAAACACTTCGACAAAAGTCCTGACAACAGTAATTTTTTATCTCTTAATTTCCAAGGTCTGCTACATAGATACAGTAGTCTCAGTATTCAGTGTGAAAATACCCAACTAGTGACTGTAAAGTACCCAAAGAGTAGTAGTGGGTTTTGGAAAGGACAAAGCATATTAAGGAAATTGGAGTTGAAGAGAAATTTAACTTCACAGAATTATTTAATTGCCCTACTTAATCAATGGAAAAACACACAGAATGACTCAGAACCCCCCAGAGATCAATATCATCCCTATTAAATTCTGTATCACCTCATTTTGGGAAACAGCATCTGCCACTGAATTTGCCTTTTTGGACATAAAGGTTTTCGTAACTGTATAAAAAAACAAGGCCTACTTAAGGCATTTTCTGAATAGCTTTACACATATATTTGAGTTCTATTTTTCTCTCATGCGTTTTAATCTCTGTGCAACTTGTTCATAAAGGCCAGCATTATCTTGATATATTCAACTCAAAAAGGCAGAGAGTTATTTAGGAGAATTACATCAGGTCTATATTTCTCAATGAAACTGTAGCAATAGTCTTGGGAGTTTAATATCATCCTTTGTGAATATCGTTCTCCAATATTTTCTCATGTAAAAATAACTGTAATTATTTCCTTTGAACTACAAAACAATTAAAATTGTCATTTGTCTTTTTCTGTCTATATATTTCATGTTATTCAGAAATGTATTAACTGAAAAACAGGAGCTGATTATTAACAGACTTGTTTGAGATCAAAAGAACACCACAGATTAATAATGAATTGGAATGTACTGAGTTATAACAAGCTAAGGTCAAGACTAGGAAAGAGGGATAAAAGGAAATTAAGTCTCTAAGTAGAAGTAGCTGTGTTACAACTTTTCGTTAAAACATAGCTTTGAAATTGATGTGTGAATTTTCTTGGTGATAAAAGGAAATGGAAATTTTGTTTACATTGATCATTTGTAATACCTATACACTGAACTCTCCTATCTTCAACATAATTATCTATATTAAGTAATCTGTTCATATGAGAGCAATAGATGTTCCATTATCTTAAAAACTCTGTAAAAGATACTTGCATTTAGTTATATTTCTGATTATTGTCAGCAGGGAACAAATAGATAAATGATCACCGGTCAAATTGAATTTCTTCATGTGAGATACCCAAGAAGTTTGTGGTCTGCTGAGAATAACTGAAATGTATAACAGCATTGTTAAGTAGATCTACTGTGCATTAAAATTGTTATCTCACCACTGAAAATCAACATACAATTTCAATAGTATACTAAATTCCTACAAATATTGAATTCATTATTTTATACCTGTGGTTTATGAGCCATGAAGAGCACACTGAAGAACGTTCACAAGTTTTAATAAAGAATTTTGCTTTAAAGTGTTTACAAAGCCTAGCTCATTTTTTACTGTAAAAGGGTTTTACACAGTTGCATCATCTCACTCACATGCAAGTGCACGCACACACACACACACACTTATAATCACAACACAATAACAAAATAATCAGAATTTTCCAACTCCATAAATTGCAAAATGATGCTAAGAAAAGAGCCTTGTATTTGGATACTTGGGTGACTTTGAATACCCTACTTGTGGAGGAGAGGTTTTCATTTTTACTTCTTGTATAGAACATAAAATACTTCACAAGACTAGAATTTGTTACTGGTTTTACTTTTCCTTAATAAGTAAGGAACCAAGTAAGTCAAACCATTGACTGAGATTTCATTTGAATGACAGAGAGGTACACGAACCCTGCTGTCTCTTCCAGTCAACCTGTGAACTCCTTAGAGAAGAGACAGTATCTTGTTTGTGAAAAGCACAAGCACCACTCTTACTACTTAATACTACTCTTACTAAGACAAATTATGCCATTTTGCCTTTCTTGTCACTTTTTACATCAATTTTTTAATGTCTCCTTCTTGTTCTGGAGGAAGAAAGCAAATGTAACCAGGAAAAAGAATGAGGAGTGTCTTGAAGGTGATCAATATGAAGACCTGGTTAGATTCGAAGTGTTACTCACTTCAGACTGTCCCAAACTGATGTCTGATGACTTTTTTCCCTAAAAGTCCAGTTGGATTATTTGCAAAAGCAAAGTCTAACACCACTGAAGTCAATGAGAATGCCATCATTTAATCCAGAGGGATGGGACCTGAACTCTGTGAGAGAGAAAGCTGTTATCATGCTGTTTAGCTGTTCTTTTCCCTTCTCCCAAAGAAAATGTCCTATTTTTCTCCTTTCAAGGATTAGGAGTGTGGGTGGATGGTATAAGTCTAGTGTGTCTACATACTGTGAGGATTTAAAAAGAAAGGAGACACAATGAGCCACAGGTGGTTTGCTGCTCAAAACAGATATCTGCAGATATACTCTCAAAATATTCACTCACTGTGGCTCAGAAACTTACATCCAACTGTGCTGCAATTTCAGCTCAACATGCATGTGTGTGTATACACACATGTTCTACTTGAAATATCTCATATTATAATCGTGCCATGGGATTCCTCTTGTTTCAACAGCCACAACAAAGGAAGTATGTTGCCGAGCAGAATCCAGACTAGTATTTTGAAAGAATGAGAGGGTGAGTGCAAAAAATGGCATTTCCTCTGTTTTCTAACTTCAGATGGTAAGTAAAGTAGGCTGTGCCATCTGCTGAACAATTTGCCTCTACGCTGTCTCATTAGCCAATTGTTTAACATGTAATGTTATATGTCACTCTGACAGGAGTGCAACATTAATAGGCCCTAACAGGGTTTGTCTCTCAATGGGATGACAGCCAACGCCAACTCTGCCTCTGAAATACTGCCAGTTTCATTTCTATCCTCCAGACTCATTTCTCAAGATTATTAATGATAGTTTGAGACTGAGTTTGAAGCACACTGAGTTTAGCTCCTGACAATTATTCCCCATCCTTTCCAGAAGGGAGGCTTGTGGGTGTTATGACAATATAATTTTATTCTTTTAGTTTACATCTTTTTTGCTGTCTGTTTTTTTATCACACTCACTCTGTCAGACTCCCTGCCTTTTTTTTTTTTTTTTTTTCCCTATAACTTCACATTCCTTCCTCATAAGGAAAACTCAACTTCAATACTCAGTCCCCTCCTCCCTGCCACTCCTGCCCTTGGCACAGGGGTTCACAGAGGAATCAGTGTGGCAGTACGGAATTTTTGTACTCTGAGTGGCTGCTCTTGAGTTATGCCTGCTATCAACCCAGAACACTGAGTTAAAGCCTGCAGCCATGTTGCACAGTACTACGATCCCTCCAGATACTTCAGACAGAAAACCATCTATTATCACTAGCTATTTACTCGAACAACTGTCCCAGTTGCTAGGCTTGTCTCACTTTTGTATCCTCATACCATACCAGTGTCTTGCATTAAATTCCACTGGTTTTTTTCACCTGTAGAACCAGAAGCTGCTAAAACTTTCCAGATAGTAATAACTACTGATCACATTGCAGGTCAAGCATCATGTAACACATTTCATGCTTTCTCTCTTTGAGAATCAGTGATTTGTGATCCCATGAAAATGCAGCATTTTACACAGCAGTTGCAGAAAATCATGGGAGAAACTTATTTTAAAAAACAGTTACAGCGAGGTTATTGAAACAGAAGTAGCTCTAGCACTGGTACCGCCTATGAGCTTCAGCATGACAGTGTATTAACATGTCTTTATGGCTTCCAGGCCAGAGCTGGCTCCCATTCAGGCAGCTCAGTGTGCAAGCAGATCAAACACATCACTGTCTGCACCCGGCTGTGCAGACAAAGCCCCGGCTGCTTTCTCTGTCTCATCCTGCTTAGGCCGGTTTTGATGTTCCCCAATGAAAACACACTAAAGCCATTAAAAGTATTTATGCCTTCTCTCCTAAGGCCCCCAAAGCTAAGAGCTGTGGTCAGCAGGGCTTCTATCTATTTTCTTGTTGGAAAGGCTCTGCTCAGTAATCATACCATAAGCTGAAAGATCATTCAAGTACGTAGCATACATAAGCAAAAAAAATTCCAGTGACTGATAAAGACTCAACATTAGCCTTACTAAAAACTGGCTGGTCTTAC
This sequence comes from Calypte anna, assembly GCF_003957555.1. Lineage (NCBI taxonomy): Eukaryota > Metazoa > Chordata > Aves > Apodiformes > Trochilidae > Calypte > Calypte anna. The sequence continues at coordinate 69,594,638 of NC_044244.1, read as the reverse complement.
TGACTTTCACTCCTGAACTGAATTAACTACCCTTTTAAACTTACTATATATGCAGACCATCAGAGCTCAAGTTTGCTCTGGAAGAAGTAGTCAGAACTGAGAATAGCACAGATCAGACCCATGACTGAGACATGCTACCTAGTAAAAGCAGTGTGTTTTTTTCATTTCCCAAACTGCAGGAAGTGTCAAAGATCTTTATTTTATCATAAAGGCTCAATGACACATGCCTCAGTCATTCCACATCTGAACAGCAGTATAATGTTCTTTTGTTCTTCTGTTGTGGAATCACCCTCCCTAATGGAAATGTTTACTAATATGAAACATGCACTATCTTTTAAGAACTATATACCAGCGAAAGTGTATCTAAGCTCTCCTTGGCTTTCTACATTCTTTTCAGTGGACAGAGTCAAGTTTCAGGTCAAAGCAGTCAATATTCACAGGGTTTCAGTTATCTATGGCTAGCATACAAAATGTTCATATAAACCTCTAGATAAAAATCATGGTATACAGCTTTGCTTTTCTGGCACAATAGAGTACTTGAAAGTAAGCATAAATCTTGCCCAGACAATTGATACTATTTTTCCACTGGCTGGTCTGAAATTCTGTAAAAGACTTCCTTATGAACTAAGGTCCAGATCCCTCATTGGCTTCCACCCTGAGAACAAAATGCTTTTTTACATCTTTTTGTGCCAAAGATGTCTAGCATAAGAACACAAAAGGATATCTTTGTTAAAATTAAAAAATAATGAGAACAATAACTATAAAGCAGACTTTAACTATAAACTTTAATTTATGTGCATTCATGCTCTCTTGTCCACTGGGAAGAAAATAGAAATGAACTACAGGTCAGCATTTTAGTCTGTAGTTTATGAACTACTGGAACATACTCATATACTATCGTGAACAAAGTCATATTAAAAAAAAAAAAAAAAGTATCACAGATAACAGAATAGTATTGCCAATGCTTAAAGCTAAATGTTATAAACATAATATTAAATAGCAAGGGTGCACAGTCCTACTGCATCTCTACTTTTGCACCTCCCAAGCAGCTGCATAAAATAAGGAAATCCCTGTTTGTTATGAATTTAAGTATTTCAGGATACATTAAGATGAAAGATACAATGTCAAGATACTGTATTACTGGGTGGCAAGTTCCTAGTTCACCGCTTTTTGACATTTTGTTCCTTGATGTCAGCTTAGAAATACAGTTTCATTTATTGGAAGATTTTTGTTATAGTACTTTACAATGATCTCATGACCTTCCTTGATATCTAAGAATCCCATATTACAGTAGGAAGTGGATAACACTGAACAAACAAATACTGCACAGCACCCCAAACATAACACTATAAATTTGCAGACTTCAAAAGGACTCTCTCTTTCAAAGAAGAAACAAGACAGAGAATCTTCTTGGCTGTGGTTTTTAGGTTTTTAAAAACTTTGTGGATTTTTTGTACAAGAATAAGGTTCTAAAAACACCGTCTTTTAAAATTTCTGCCCAGAAAACTGCATCTTCCTGACCTACATTCCTCTGGGAGACGACATCAGGTTTAGTAGCGTTTCTCACTGTCTATTGTAAACTGCCTTTGAAAGTTGCTCTGAAATGTTAAATGCTACTTTCTTTTGCTTCAAAGGTATTTCTACCATGGGAAAATTATCACTCTGTGACCCTTCTGTATATTGCAGGTGTCACAGGACACTAAACTACTCTGATAGCCTCAGAAAAGGTAATACGGACTACAGCACTATTAATAAAATAGTGAGTAGTGTTTTAACTCTCTTCACATCAGAGCTTCTAATGGGACATTGAAATCTACAAAATACACACTACATGAGAGGAATGCCAGTGTTTCCCAGCTTGTCATACAAGGAATGGAGTTTTAGAAATACCAAATGCATGATTTAGCTCACTGGAATTTTCCTTCACTGCTGGTAATCAGGTCCAAAATACCTTACATCATATACCAGAAAACTGTGCACCCAGATTGAAAGTACCGGAAAAAAAAATTGCTTGCACAGCTGAGCCTCTTTACATTAGAAAAACAGTCCTGTGGGCTGCAGAACTAATGGGGTCTGTTTTCCTATGGGTTGTGTCTAATGGTCAGATCGCCTGATGTCTGAAAAGGTGCAAGCTCCTGTTTTCCCACATCGAGGTTCTCACTCTCCAATCTGGATTTCGTTTCAGCATTTCTTTCCCAAAAAGACTGGGGGAGAAGGAGAATGGGGGAAAGCACAATAACAGAGTCCTTTTTCTCTATCCATCTGCCTATTTTTTGGCAACTAACAGAACAGCTATATGTATGTCACTCTTCATAAAATTTCACCAAAAAAGATCACAAGCTACTAGGAGTGAAATAGACAGACAGCCATCACATAAGACCCCTCTCATTAAAAGCGAAAACAAACTTCATCCACATCCTTGTATTTTCAAATTCTTTCCAAACCCAGATAATTTACACTGTTTTTCCTTAACTACTGCTTCCAGTTATACCACTGTTCTTCATCTTCCTGATCACAATAGTCTGTGACCCAGGTGTGTCCAATAGGATATCTAGTTGAATACGCAATATCTTTAAAATATGTAAATGTGTTTGCTTATGCCAAACTACTAATGAGACAAGAAAGCAAGTGCTAAACTGCATGTGTGACAGTTGATAAAGCTATTTTTATACCCATCTTCAAGTAATCAATTTTGTTTTCTGCAATTTGTGGTTTATCGTGTTTATTTTATATGCTTGTGCATCAGGTTTGTTTTTTTTTTTTTTCCTCTCTCTTTCCCTTTCTTTATATTTCTATCAGCATCTGATAGTCTTTGCTTAGGTAAGTTCGCTTGTTCTGAGGTAATGCAATTAATCCAAATTTGTCTGTCATTTTAAAAACAAGGTAGCAACAATGAATGATGCAAATCAAAAAAAGTGGAAGCTAAAAGATTAATCACACAGGCAAATAAAATCTACTCTGTCAAAATCATGATTTAGACTCTGAAGTTAGAGGATTTGCAAGTAGAAGTAGGAGTAAATCATTTTCTCAAATGTTTGATATCAATTAACTTTAATGAAATGGAACAGCATAATTATTTGTAATCTTGGTACTTCAAAGTAATAGAACAAAAAATTCCAAAGAAACATATTTACGGAGCAATTTTAAATTGATAATATTTTCAAAACGTAGTATCTTCAAAATGGATTGCCTCTCAATCCATTGAACAATTCAGTGAAAGTCAAGAACACTTAGGAAAAAAAATCTAGCAAATGAGCAGAACAGTCTAATAATACACTAAACAGAAAGCATGACAAAATTTCTCAGTAAGGTTGAAGACTAAATTAAACATTAAAAGAATTAGACTTATACATGCCAAAACCCATCTAGACCATCTTGGACAACTAGGACTAGGAAAATCTAGAATATTTAACTTCTTGAAAACAAGTCTCATCAGTATTAGAAAACGCTGAGATGTTTCATATTTTGTCATGGGGACAGCAATGCTTCATCTCAGCTCTCTTACGATGGAATATGTCCTGCTGAATGCCTTCCAAGCTAGTGAGAAGCAAGTCCCTGAAGCACCAATGCCAGAGCAACCAGTGAGACACAGCTCTTGAAAGAAGAAAAAAATATCCATTCTCAGATTCAGAAACCTGAATTGAAAACACAGAAAGTCCTAAGAACAAAAAACTTTTAAAAGGAAAAACTCCAGTATTACTCCTCTGAACAGTGTGTTGCTGTTTGTTTATTTATTGAAACCAGGTACCATTAAACCACACAAAAGGAGGAGACCTATGGGTCAAATCAGATCTGTTCTCACTATGAAATAAGTACTTTCCTTTGAGATTAATTTTTGCAGACTTGCCTTTTTGATAATACCCCAGCTCAAGAGTGCATTTACCTGGCTTTAAAGACTGTGAGCACCCCAGCTCTGTATCCTGAATGTCCAGATTCAGCCAAAACTATTCTGAGTGCAGCCATAAAGAAACCAGGAATCCTTGCAGCAACTGGCAAAATTAGTGCATCTATCCCACTGTAAGAAGGTAATTAAAGATAGTAATTTCCTTTTCCATGTCTATGCAGCAATTATGAAACGAGGTTTAGCAAGTACAGAATCAAACACAGAGCTGTTAGCTGTTCAAATAATTTGGCATGTGTTTGTCATCACTGTATCGTCTATAGTGAACAACAGATGTCTTTTTTTTTTTTTAACTTTTGGTGAAAGACCTATTTGGAAATAGAATCATAGTGTATTTACTATTAGCCACTCTAGCACTCAGGCTTGCTATGACAAAAATAATTATTGCTCTTCATATTTTTTTTTAAGTGAAAAATAAATAACATGATAGACAACAAGAAAAACTCATGGATCTCAGGGTTGGTTTTTTTTTTTATGGATGCTGATGCAACTCCACTTTGTTTTGTGGCAATTAATAGCAGGGCTCTAAGATTTTTTCAGTTATGAAAGTGTAATATGTGGGTATTTTAATAGGATGCAGTGGTTGTGGGGGTTATTCTTCCCTGTAATAGACAACTAGCTTTCAAAAAAGTTACACATCTAATCTTTATTACAGCACTGGGCTGAAAAACAGTTTTGACAGAGGGCTCATTTTGCTTATGTTTTTTAAATATATTCTTATATGAATTTTTCTGTTCTTGATGTATCCTATTCCTCCTACTAATGATGGATTGCATTAGGCACCATTAGCTCTTCTTTAGCCAGGTTCAAATTGTCTGTGTTTTTCAGTCAGCATCCAGCTACTCTCTTGTCTTTCTCAACCTAACATATATATGTCCTATTTGGTGTCACTGGGTTTCATTAAGTTAACCTGAAATGTTCACCCAAAAGTTTATATTAAAATTTGGTTTTCCCAACACATTACATGTTTAAAAAATATTTTTGGTTTGACACTCCTAAATACATGTTTTTAAAGGATTAGAGACTCTATATTCTGCAATGAGTATTGCAATCAATTACATTAAAGACCATGAAGAATTTATCAACAGATACAATCATTCCAGCTTCTCAGATGGAATAATTGTCATAATACACACATGAAAAAACATCATCAAGTACAGTTACAGAAGTGACTAAGAAAAATTAACTAACCAATTTCTTTTGTTAACTCTCCTAAGTATAATTCTAGGTCAGTCTATGCTCAGACTTTATCACTTTTACTCACACCAACTTGCACTTCACCAAAACGTAGATTTTTGTTTAAATATGGATAATATTACACAAGTTGCTGTAGGCCAGCTGAAAAACAGTAAACATCCATGAAAAAATATTTGGTCACATCAAATGGGAATTGACTAGCCTTAAATTAAGCTTCTTGAATTCTTTTTAGTTAAATTAAATTAGAGTATACTTACAGTGACCTCTAACAGTGACTGAGTCTTAGCTGACAAAAATCCTGTAATGGCCACAACTATTTGAAGGCACATTTGATCTCTGCACTTCACCACAAAGTTTGTGGGGTTTTGTTGGTTGTATGTTTGTGTTTTCTTAAGAAGCTCAAAAAAATTCAGACATTGTTTTCCCTGTTAGGTGGTCTTGAAAGATAAGACCTCTGTGAGTATCAAGTACCAAAAAGTTCATTCTAAGACTAGCAAGCAAGTTTGCAATCAAAAGTGCTGTCATCATCAGGTAGTTTGAGATTTGGAGTATCAAGCTTTTACATTTCAAGTATACATGTGTGTTCTTTCATACTGCCACAAGGATGCTAAGCCTTGATGCTTTAAGCTTCATAAAAATCCACTCTTGCCATTGCACAGACCTGCACTGAGGGAAAAGCTGTGAGAGTCAGGTGGAAGTTAAGCCCCTACATGAAAAACAACAATTAACTCTTTTAACATTTCTTTGAAAAGAAAGACTTCATCTATGTAACATCAAAACATCTAGGTAACATCAAAACTGAAGACTAGGTAACACTGCATTTTTTTTTTAAACCCTACCTAATGAGCAACACAGCTCATGAATTTTAAAAAAAAGCAGGTTTCATTCTGCAGTCATTTCTCAACTGAATCTTTTAACTGAGCTGACAAATTGGTTGCTTTGCCTCAATCTGTAAAGTAGACTCTGTCAGCTGAACAGTTAGCACTGTGGCAAGAAGAGGTCAGCAAACATTCCTGAACCTATTCAAGAGGAGGGAGATGAGGCTGTTAAAAAATCAGGGAGGGAGACGATGCTGTTAGAAAAATCAAGTGAGCATGCAAAAAATCTTAGCTGTGACATGGAAGGCAAAGTCTAGAGTAACTATGGAAATCCAATCAATGTGAAGAATGAAATTAGGAGAGAAAAGGGGATTCATTAGTGAAGCTATTTTTGGATTTTCTTTGGTAAATAACTTGATGTACAATTTTCCATTGAAAGCTAACATCATGCAAGCCATAAATGCATTAGCATTTCAGAGAAAAATGCTGTTCATCAAGTCTATGACAGAGAAAACTAATTACTAACCTACAAGAGTTATAACTGTACAAAAAAAAAAAAAAAACAATAGCAAAGAGTAAGTATACGTTTTACCCTCATCCTCATGAAATAGCATATGTAGAACTAGATTCTTTGGTTTATACTAACTAGAATCTGACATTTTTAACATGGGGTCACAGTAACAGAAAGCGACATAATTTCAAGAGGTTCGGGATTTACTAAGGGTACAGGTTGTATTTCAATTTTTTCCCCTTTTTGGATTTAAAACACCAGTAAAACCCCAAGATTTTCAGAAATTACAGCTTTTAATGTAAAATATATTCTGTTAGAATGAAAATAAATTTCAGGTTGAGATCTCCTTGCCTTAGTCCTATCAATCATGGTTATATTCCTGCAACCTTAATTACATTTTTTTTTATCACTTTTCAAACAACACTGTTCAGTCAACTGTGAAGTACAGTTGAAGTCATAAGAGAGGCCAAATGGAAAATAACCCTAAATAATGCTTTTTGCAGATTGGGAGGAGGGGTTATACATAGGAAATAGAGAGATAGCACCTTCTTATCAGGCTTTAACATTCATTCAGTCCAACACTGAAATAAGTGTTCATTTGATAAACTGTAACATTAATTTGTTCTCAGTTGGATACTCTAGTTGCCATAATACCAGAAGCTCTCCAGGCAATTGAAGGGAACATATCTTACTTTAAATTGTATTTTCCTAAACATACAATAAAAAAATTCCTTTTGCAAAGCATCCTTGTTATAACTTGACAGTGTGACATTTCATGGTAAAACAGCAACTCAGGGACCAGCACTTGCTCTGCTCCAGCACTGATGCTTTAGAGCAGCTTCTGTCTTGATGATCGTAATAACACAGATTCACATTATGTGAAGTGAGGCCATGGGCTTTAACAAAAAAATGCAGTTTACTTGAAGTGCTCTTTATGTAAAAGCTCCTCAGCAGTGAAGGGGTAAGAATAATTTTCATTGCACTAGGAGATAGCGAAAAATCATCAAAGGAGCCTACATGTAAATGTAAACAAGTCCCTGTTTTCTGCAGTTAAATGTTAGCCATTCAAGTCAATTGCAGAACTGTCATAATCTTCAGCTGGGACAGAATTTCTTTATAAGAAGCCAAGCAGATGAAAAATAGGGGCACATTGTCTGAAAAGCAGCAGAAACTGTCTGTCAGCAAGATCTGTGGGTTGAGAACAGGCCCTCAAGCAGAAGGACCCTTGAGAAGGTTCCTGTTTGAAATAGTACATTGAGTTGTTTTTTTCTTTTTTCTACATTTGTCACATACAATGTGTCTTGTTCTGTTTGGATTTTGTTAGTAATCTAAACTTTTCTCTTCAAGAATCTAATTTATTGCCCTACCCATGCTGGTTTTAAAGTACCACCAAGACAGAAATGGCTGGCAGGGGAAATTAATGCCAAAGAAGTGTCAACTTATTTATTAAAGCACCCATTTAACAGGCATAACATCTGAACCTCTTCCATCATTTCAGTATTTCAGACACAGGATACACTGTATCTTATACGGAAGGTTCAGAGCAAATCATTGCCATCTAACCATGCATTCAGTGAGACTGCATTAAAAAACCCCAAACCTTCAGTTCTTCTAATTGGGTACCCAACATTGTGAATCAAGTATGCTCCTAGGGCTTAGCTATATGCACAGTTATCGTCCTCCTCATAGCAGATCTCCTCTACATGCCCATAGGAATCACCAATATTTAATTTAACAGATGTTTGGAACCCGTACAATTCCCCTTAAGATGTACAAAGTATGGTTATAATATTCCCAAGGTTGAATTAAAAGAAGAAATCCAACACCAAGTGATGCTGCTTATTCAGTACAAGTCAATCTATCATTTCTACAGCTTCTTAAGTCTCTCTGTTCTGAAATGTATGAGGCAATTTTACGTTTTAAGAATTACAGCCTTTTCTTGTCATTTCAGAGGCAAAAAGAGAGGTGCATAATAAAGATCTATTAACCCTACAAATAAGTAATTTATGTAAAGGTTAGATCTGCATAAACTGTTTGTCTTATTTAAAGTTCCCTGAGTCAGGCAGAAAAACTAATTACTTTTATTTATAAAGTCCCATTAGAGTTGAGTACTTTACAGCCAAGTAGAAGCAACAACTCTTGGAGCAGTGCTGGCTGTAATGACTATAGCAGCACAAGCAGGGACAGGAGCCAAAGGTAAAAGAGTGAGGTTAAGGGAAGACCAGAGCTAGGGAAGTTCAAGAGTTGATCTCTTCATTTTGTCACGTCCAGAGATTCTAGGCAGGAAATGTTCAAGATGGGTGTGACAATCTGCAATTTGCCAACAAGTGTCCATTCAAACCAAATTTCTGAAAGACCAAGTATCACTCAATATTTTTAAACAAGAATTAAAAACAGACAAAGCAATCAGTTGCAGTGCAGCTTCCCACATTGTCTGTTTGCCTTCTTTTCCCCCCTGAAGTAGTAAGACTTGTCCACAGGAATCCTTAAAAATAATAAAGCAAAACCAAACCATGTACACTTTATTAAAAGGCTGCCTTCCCCTTGTTTTGCCTTTGAATGCCTTCTTTTCTGCAGATTATGTTGAATTCAGTTTTAAAAGTCACAATTCTCCATCATGATACTTTTTAAATCATTTTCTCATCAGGAGTTGAATTCAAGTACCCACTGTTCTTACATCAAATTTCATAGATTTTCTTTCAGAAAAGTTGTTCTATCTTAGAGCAGGAACAGAAATGGACATTCCCTCCTACCTCCCTGCTTTTTTTTTTAGTGATTTGTTATGGTTACTTTTTAATTTCACTGGCAAAAAAAAAGAAAACAGGAGACATGTCTTTGAACCTTTTAGCAAACAATGACAGTAGGTCAGTAGGTTCAGGTCAGTGTCTGATCTGCTGCATAGCAATGCAAGGTAACAATACCTGATACAAAGTCAGAGGCATTTTGAGTTTGCCCCCACTTTGATTATAAAAGTTTTCAGGATGATTAGTTTTGCAACTAATTTGCAGTTTTGCAACCATTTGCATTTTGTTTCCATTAAGCCTAATGAAGTCACTGGGATTCCACCCTTGCAAAGTAAAAATTTCACATAATGCAGATGGGTGGTCATCCTTGTACTGCTTGTCTTAATAATATAATATTATAGTTTTATTAATATTACCATCTTACATAATTTTCTCTTATGGTATTAATATATCATAATCTATTAATAATACTTTATTATCCTTAATATATATTTTTCAACTAAGATGGATGAAATCCATGACTGGTTGCCAACATGCATTTGCTTCTCCTTCCTGTCTAACTGTGAACAACATTCACTGGAGAACTATCCAGGTCCAGCCTGCTTCTCCCAGCTCAGTTTCTCCCTATGGTCAGCTAACACTTGTCCAGTTTCAAAAAGTATTTACAGTAACAGTCATGCTTTTGCAGTCCCTGTGTACCCTTTCCAAGCATACCTTGCACATGAAAGATCTTTACACACATCCAACTAGTTATTAGCCAAGGCTACTGGAGAACCCAAGTACAGCAGCAATTAGAAGGTCATCTTCACACTCTGTAGGCCAGAAGGCTATAACAATTCAAAAGATGCAGAAAAAAAGAAAAAATGCTGATGTAATTCCTGCCAATACTTTTTTTTTTTTTTTTGAGACATAGTGTATTATATTCCAGGTTTTCCAGGCATCACCTTCATTTATCTTACGCATTACTTTTAGAAATATCTTGATCTTGATACTCAGATGGGCTCATCTGATTTCACAATAGCAAAATGCTGGCAGGAATCCTGACAAGCTGCCGCTGGCAAGTATAATGTGAAGACCCTGCTTCATAATTTTGGCCTCTTTCAGGGCAAAATGAGGTATGTTTCCATAGCTTCACTTGGAATTACCTCGGCTCAGGTGTATGCATCAGTTTTCAATGGATCACTGTGGCCTTTGAACAGCTAATTATATGTTTATGTGGGAACAAAACTACAACAGTAAAAAAGTACAACCACAAGATTTCTCCTGTGTTGTCTTTTTTCATAAACTTCCCTCATAATAAAGGAAATTTAACAAAAAACTATCTATTGCTGACATCTTCTGTTAGTAATTTCTCAGACTGAATACTATTTAAAATACACCTTATCATATATATTTTTTTTTAAAATCCGCTTATAAGTCTATAACTGAAATCATGATTTTAAAAGGTAAATCAACAGTAAATGTGATAGAACTTTAGCAAATATTAATATAACGATCAATATAAAAGGCATTCATGTACATTAATCTGTCTGTAAATCTAAACATTGACAATCCCATTTACAGAGGCAAATTTAAAAATCTGGAGCTTCACTACTTTAAACAAAAAACTTATTTAATGCGGTCAGATCTAACATTTAATATCACTACTGAGAGACCACAAAACAGCACACATCACTTTTTGCATAGCTTGATCTCTCTTTCCTCTTCCTATGTCAAGTAGAGCTAAGTTTTCATATTAATCAGAATAACCCTTCTAGTAAATATCCTACTCCAACTTGGCTGAGGAAGTATGTACAGCACTGACAAGGAAGATTATCAAAACAGCTGTGCCAATGGGACATACATGTACACACATCTATATAAACCATGTCTTTAGCAAAACTTTTTGACTTAGTATTGAATTACCCTTAGAATGTCAAACCCAATTGTAAATCAAATGTGATTTCATGAGATAAGCAACAAAAACTTGCAGGCAGCACTTGCAAGGAACTTAGAATAGTTTATATAGGTTTTTATACAAATTTACAAAACTGTATACAAAATAGACAACTTATCCAATTATACGAAATTTGTACGATTATACAATTTTTTAGCTTTTTATTTAAGTGAATTCATTTGGGGTTTTAAATTGTTGATTTTTGAAAAACATCAAGAAAATGTTTTGAGGTTCTTTAGTCATAACACTGCAGGCAAAATACATTTGACTTATCTGGAGAATTTGCTGCAATACATCTTTCTTTGACCCATCTGAACTTCTTAGATGTAATGATAGCAGGCAGCAAAAGTGGAAAAGATCTAGAGAAAAAAGTGCCCTCCTGTGAGACAAGCCAATGAGTTAGGAAAGGTGAACAAGATATTCACTTACTTATTCTTTCCATTAATCCTTAAAACTTGTATTAATTGGAGATTTAGCGTAGACCTAAATGGTCTATAGTTTACAGTCCTTGTGAGAAAGGAAAACAAGTTTTTCTTTTTAGCATCTTTGGCTGTAAGGCACAAATCTGATGGAGAAGCTTCTAGTTCTGCTTCTACTCTCTAAAACATTCATGAAGCCAACAAGTGAGTAGGGAAAGGAGAAGCAATTATTCTGTGCAAGAATATCCTCAAGACTCAACTGATAAGAACAATCAGGAGACTTACTCCATGAAAAATGAAAAAAAAAATCCGGAAACACAAATATATTTACAGTTTTATAGCTAAAATATTAATTTCCACTCACAAACTTCATAGCGAAGCCTCATTTAAGAGGAACAGCAATCAGAAATAACACATTTTTTTGTTAATCACAGAAACCTTATGCTCTCTCTATGAATTTTAAAGAATGAGTGCCATTCACAGAGCTCTGTTGTTACTGGAAATATATTTATTTAAAAAAAAAAAAAAGCAACTACCCAGTTGTTAAAGAGCTTCTTTCATTAATGAGATGCAATGGACAAAAAATGCTATGAAATTACAGTGGTTCAGAAGAAAGAAAAGATTCAGTTCTACAGCAAGAATATGACATTTTTTAGGACCTACATCTTCATATTGTCATATATTCGCTGCCACAATGGGAAGAACAATGCTGGATACCAGAAATGGGGGGTGTGCAAAACTGTCTCTTTGTTGTAATGATTTGCTTTACACAGTGGATAGAAACCAGAAAAGGGAACTGATTTAATATAAGGAACAATACACTGCATTATACGCTCATGTACTGTTATAGAAACTTATAGTTGTGGTTGCAACAAACATGCCAAAATAATAAATAAAACAATTCTATGTAAATTTAATTTCTTATTGTTATAAAGAAAAATACTGGGTATGCAGGAACATCTGTTTCCAAGAAAAGTGCAGACAAAATAAAATATATTTCTCCAGAAAAGAGCAAAAAATCCTTTGCTGACTGGAAAAAAAAATCTAGAGAGGAAATAAATAAAGCCTCTCAAATAATTTCTTGCTTTCTGGGATTACCCTATACAGCAAACCACTGTATTATTGGGTTGGAAAATCTGTTCATCTGGGTTAAATCACTCCTGAAACCCAAACCAAAGTAAAGTTTAGCCATCAAAGCCAAGTTTCATTTCTGCTTAGCTTAAAATTGAACCTGTGGCTTAAACTAGTCAAACTCTCCAGAAACACTGCTTCATACAATCAGGTCCAGAGTTTCAGAAAAACAAAAATTAATTCAACAAAATGTCACCAGCTAAGGGCTCAGTGACACAAGGAAGCACGGGCTTATGCACAAGATCTATTGAATGAAAAAAAACAACCCACAGTTTTTCTTACTGCACATGGCTTTGACACCTATGTCTCCAAAAGGAAATCTTGAAAGGTTTTTAAAACAGAAATTATTTAATCTATTTTATCTTACGCCTTCCTAGAGAGTTCACTCTGATGTTTCTGCCCTTCTGAAATGCTTGCTCATATGTAACCTTCTAAGTTGTCCCACTCTAGAACTGTGGTACCACCAAAGAGCTAGTGTACCACAACAGGGCAAATTTGTTAAAATGAAGACTGTATGGGGAAGGGAGAAACATCAATTTGATATCTGAAAACAAACTCAACTCTAAAGATTTTCTAATAAAGTGGCATAACATGAAGTGTGCATTCAGCCTTCCATAGGGATTATATTGTTATGTCCTCTACACCACCTTCACCGACCCACATATCTCTGGTTGTTACCATTTGGTTTGATTCATTATTATATCAGAAACATTTTTCTAAAATCTGATTTGCATTTTTAAAAATATTTACTGATGCATACATCTTCTTGCAGTTTATCATAGCATAACTTGATTGTGGGGTTCCTTCTTTGTTGTTGGAATAAAGCCTGTCTCTCTAAAATTCTTGCTCACTTCCACAAAAATGGCATTTCCTCCTTGACACCTCCCTCCTTATTCCTGGCATAACATGGGATATAGTCTGTTCCTTAAAACACATTCTTCCAGTCTCACACTACTGAATCTCAGGGAGATTACACATTCAGTAATCATGTGAAGTAAGGCAGGAACATTTCAAAGTGGGGTCTCTACTTTATTTCAAAAGACCCCTCTTTTAGCATTTTATTTTAAAGACTGTGAAATTAGTGGTTCAGAAGAAAGAAAAGATTCAGTTCTACAGCAAGAATATGACATTTTTAGCACCTACATCTTCATATTGTCTTTAGTTTTAAAAAGGTGTACGATTATATGGGATTCTTCTTAAATTTCCCACAATTTATTTCTACATCTCCAGATTCTCTCACTAGAATCTGTCATTTGCTATGACTCCTAGGGACACGGCAAAATAAAAGAAGTAATTCAGGTGTCAGTGACTGTTTTAACACTAGAGCTGGAGGCCAAATCTCTCTCATGCTACTTGTACTCACCCATGTCAGGCAAAGCTGCTATGGGAATGCCTAAAACACAACCATGTCACAGAGTCCCAAGTCAGATCTAAATGAGCTGATACATTTACACAGAACAATTTAGTGCCTTACCTTCATCTTAGTTCATATCCCAGAAGCAATACAGCCATCTGTGCCAGCTAGAGTGAGCAAGTTCAGATGGGCCTGTGTAAGATGGCTGTCTAGGACAGCAGGAGTGAAAAAAAAACACTGCAGAGCTGCTGTGCTTCCATCAGAAACTGAGATGTATCAGATATCTGTTTTTTGTCATGCTTGGGTAAACAGAAACACTGGAAAGACAACAGAAGGAGGATAGTATAGGATCTCACAAAGGAGGGTTTAGGGATAAGAAAACAGAGCAGGAGTTCATACATGTTTAGACTCTATTTCCGTGAGAAAGGAGTGACACAGATCCTATTATTATTTGTATATTCCATATTCATCATCTGCTATTTCATCAAAACCTACATAGGCAGAGAATGAAGGTAAGGTGTGTGACCTTTGATAAAAACAAGTCAAGACAATTGAAAATGGAACTCACTCAAAGCCTCCCTAGAGCTCTGCTCACAACCATCACCGTCCTTTACCTGTAGAACAAATCTATCAGTGTTAGATAAATTGCAACAGAACTGGGAAGGTATAAGGATATTAGTGTTAGGTCCATTGTGCTAAGAAGGCTCTGTCTCTAGAAAATGAGAAAACCAAAAAGTCAAAGAACCAAGTCACTTTATAACACTGCTTGTGCAGGAACACAGCAGAGTTGAAACTGATCATGTGACACTGCAGCATCACAGAAAGGTGGTCTCAGACCCTAAAAAGACCATGTATGTAAACTGAAGACTTCTTCCCAGCTTTTGTAGCAAATTGTAAATTTTTAGAAGCATTTTTACTGACATAAGGCGTATATGTCAATATTTTTAACATATTATAGCAAATGATAAATTACAATTTATTGATAATAAATTATAAATAATTATAAGAAAATAATTTATTAATATATCTTATTCATCAGCTTTTATTATCACAGACTTTAGAAGTAACAATCAAATATAACAGTTGCCACACGCCTCTGGCAAGATTTAGAGAGTTGAATTATTAATAAAATGCTTCCAGAGATTCTTTTTGAAAATATCAGCTCAAGTAAAATTGCAACGGAAGAAAGCCAGCTGTGATAAGCTGTACTCCACTTATGCTTTATAGACCATCGATACCTAAAACCAGTCAATACAATTCATTAAATTAGAATAATTTTTTTAAAAAGTGTTGTTACAGTAACAGATAGAGGAATGCACAGTGTATTAGTTATCAATGCTTTATTATTGAAAACAAAATTGAAATTCTCTTATCTGGCACATAAACAATTATTTCTACAAAAAGGAAAGCCTAAAAATCTGATAATTTATACAAATAACAGTTTTTCAAAAAATAAAATTTTAATTTAGTAAACTTGTCTTGTGCTCTTTAATTTTTTTTTTTAGCACTGTCTGCAATAATCCACCATAAATCCCTGAGCAGAGAGACATATTTTAAACATGTTTGAAATTTATTCCAAAAGAAGAAAGGTATCAAGCCCAGACTTATAGTAAAACAAAATGTATTCAGGGACATTCTTGTTAAATTTACGCTGGTTCTTTTTTCTTTCTTTTCTCCTTTTTTTTTTTTCTTTAAGAAAAAACCAAAACCAGTTATGAATGCAACCACTGCATTACAAGAGTGCTCCCCCCTCCCTCTTTTGTGCACTGAATAAAAATTACTATAAACAAAAATGAGTACAAGTTGAAGGAGACAAATAACATAGTGAACAGTTAAGACCAAGAAGCCACCAAAGTTTGATGGCTGTTGAGCAACTACAGCTGCAGGATACCACAGTTTTCTATTGAATTCAGTTACAGTTACTATCTAATTTATTTCTATACTTTTTCCAGAAAATCAGTACAGCAGAATAAGTTCAAGCTACCATTGCATTCTAACACTGATTTCAACGATAAAGTTATAGAAATTCACCTTTTTACCCTTCAATTTTGCTTTTCCAGCCATAACATTATTTAAGAAAAACTTGACACACTCCACAAAACCAAACAATCTTGCCCACCTGGCCCTTCTGGTAGACCAGTGGTAAACTTAGCAACTTAGCATATTTTAGAGAGCAAGAAAAAAGAAACACACACCACTACAATTTTTTACTCTACTGACTTTGAAACAGCTGCTCCCAAATCTATTTCAATACAGACTTAAAATCCAAGTGTGAGGGAAGAATGACCAAATAGGTAGAGTATAACACAAGTGTCCCTTTTCCCATTAGGTACACACACTAATCACAAAATATGCAAGGAAAACCAATGAAAAGAAAGAGCAACACTTACAGACTGTTGTGTTAATGTCAGGAAACATTGCTGCAGTCAATTAATAAATAAATAAATACAGCAAAGTATTTTTCTCTACAGTTTTGTCTGATGGCACCCAACAGTTAAAAAAAAAAAAAAAAAAGTTTTAACAGAAGATCATGAGGAAGCTTCAATTCATGGCACTCTACCACTTAACATTTTTTCTACCATTATGAAAAGAACACTGAAGCAGAATGCAACAGGTCATTAAATGAAGCAGTAAATTTTCTTACAAGCAATAATACTTTCTCCAAAGAAAGAAATCATTATGAAGTAGCCTGAAAAAACTGAATAAAGTTTCAATACATCGCAATTTAAAATAAATTATTTTTACATTTAAAAGTGAAGGCTAAAACAGTAACTTGCCCAAATAATTTGAAATGGAAATAAAGTGAACCTCATCAAAAAGAATATTTAGATATTTGACAGCTCTGCTGCTAGCACACATCAGAAGAAAAACAGAATGCTAATTTGTTTATAATCTAAATATGTGATATTTTTTAAAACAACACCCCTGCGAAAACTAACTAGCAACCACCTTTACAGATTTCTCTTAATCTACAGTTTTTAGCATGATCGAATCCACACCCTTTGGTTATTTGCTACCCTCATCTATGTATAAAATTCCCTTTTCTCCAAGTTGCTCATAAAGTCTCAATTGTAGCATATCCAGTCACTAATACTTTCAAATTTCATTTGGCTAAATTCTTGCAAAAATATTGTATGCAGAGTCTAGTTCAAAATTGGTCTTACCTAGCACTAACGTAGAGAGGCTCAAACATGTTGTTCTAGTATACTATTCAAGATATCATCTGACATCAGGGTAAACATCAGTCTTGCTTGTATTGCTAAATCATACCTCTGGATATAAACAAAATATCTCTTTTGTTTTTGTTTTTTTTCCACTCTACATATACATCTGATGTAGAATATGGGCTGTTCCTTGATCATTCTGCCTAACCCAGTTATTTGACTGTGTATCTCAAGAGCACTGCATTAAAACTTAACAAGATGAAATATGCATATTCTCAGTAAACAATTTTGAATTATGTCATGTAATCAGAAGTGTCAAGTTTGTAAAAAAAAAAATCAAACAGTAAGTTGACCATATAAGCTGTGAAATTTGTAAGCAAGTGGTTGTAAAGTGAGATACAGCAGCATTAAGACAAACTGCAAACACACTGGATTTAGTATACATTTTAATGAGTTACCATATCAGCAAAATACTTTAACCTACTATTACCACTTTTAGTCCCATATGGCTTAGTGTACACTGTACAATTCTCCCTTACTATTTCTATGACAGTTTACATTTTGTGTACCCACCGAAAGATGAGCAAAATGGGATTTGTAATTATTTATCAAATATGCAAAAACACCTTCTCTCAAGTGCTACAGTTCTAAATATTTTTGTGGGGTAATAAGTCCTTCATTAATACCTTAAAGTCTCTCTTTTTGCATTATCTAGCAAAAAAACTTATGCCAAAAAAGCAGAATAGCTTCTCCTAGCAGCAATTAAGACATCTGATCTTTGCAGTCAGGTCCAATGAGTTCTCTGATTGGGCAACTGCGTGGAAGTTGTAGTTTGTGGTTTAAATCAGTTTAAGAAAAAAAAGTTTAGGTTTTTCATCATCATGTTTTAGATGTCTTTAAACCTTGTTTCTCCATGATATTCCACAATTTGCGAAGATTGGACTGAGTGATGACATCATCAGGTTTAAGTTGAAGAGCAAGGAGGTAGTTTTCTTCAGCCTCTTTCAATTTACCATTTAGATGAAGAATGGCTCCAAGATTCATTAGGGCAGCTGGGTACTGGTAAGAAAAAAAAAAAAAAAAAAAAAAAAAAAGAAAAGGGAAAAAGAAATATTAGGAATATTTTCAGTTTTTCTTTTCAGACAACCTTCTTCCACTTGAATAAATTATTCCCTTGTGTTTGCAGACTTTCCATGGAAGCAATTTAGCAATTCAAGCAAATACAGATAACAAGAAAAGGTTTCTGAACAGCTGCTGTATACTTTGTGCTTCAAACAGGGCAAGATCTTGTGTCTACAGAGATAGACTTCTCTCTTAAATGAGAAAACACAGAATTCATAAAGCTTTACATGTGGTAATGTCAGCATGGCACAATTTTCAAGAGAAAATTAAATTAATCCAAGAGTGGTTTAAAGACAGGGATTTCATTTTAATTCAACCCATTGCCAATAAAGAGTTTATAATTGTTAGGAATAGTTAACACAATTGAACTCATTCCTTTTTTTCTCTTTGTCTTAATTATAACTAGGAGCAAATCAATCTGCTCTTAGACTCGAAGGATGTTGAAGGGTCCTTGGATATTCTTTACTGTGCTCTCACAAGCATGTGAATATTCATTTGGAGTCAGGCTGTGCAAATTATTTATTAACAAACAACTGAATAAAATTAACAGTGGTGGAAACACGTGCTGTTTAATAACAAAAATATAGATATCTTATAACAAGTCAATTAAAAAGCTTCTTACGTGATTAACAAGCTTTTCAAATTTAGCTATGACAAAATGTTTCTTGCTTTATTAATTTCATCTTCAGATCTCTCAATTATGAAATAATAGGTTGTTCATGATAAATAAACCTGTCTGGATACTCGAGTTAAAAAATATTACGAGGGCACAAAAGCAGATTCATGAAGCTGAAGAGTCTAACCTACCTTTTTGCAAGTACCTAGGATATTTACATGCTAGTAAGAGTACAGTCAAGTTCTTCCTGCTTATTTTCACCTATTAATATATACATTACAAAAACCTCATAAAGAACACATTAAATTTTCAGAACAACTGGCTTCCAGAGTTTTAAAATTAAGGGGAAAAAAAAAAAAAA
Organism: Calypte anna; assembly: GCF_003957555.1. Lineage (NCBI taxonomy): Eukaryota > Metazoa > Chordata > Aves > Apodiformes > Trochilidae > Calypte > Calypte anna. The sequence goes on along the minus strand of NC_044244.1, from coordinate 69,575,364 downwards.
AAAAGGTCCAGTGTTCTTTATTGTAAATATTGTAATGCAAATGTAGGGGTATCTGAAGATATTTTTAGATTTAATTTTTCTTGCCTTAAACTGACACATTATTTCCATCACTCCTAAGTCAGTTACTGTGTTTTTTACTAAAAATCAAACAAAAAAACTCAGCTGGATTTTATTACAATTTCCCCTTTAAATATTCTCCAGAATTTCCTCTTCAGTCATTCTCTACAGAGAAGAATTAAGCCTTGAAATGTAATCTTTGCTGTGGACAACATATTAGAAGCTTCATTATCATAGCTATAGCTTTGCAGTGACAATCTTGCATAGTATTTTATAATGGAATAAAACATTCCTTAATCAGAAGTGTTCTGGGGGCTAATTGTAACGATGCAAGTGAAGAAACATTGGAAAACAGCTCCACTGTATAGGATTGGTTGTATAAATACCCACATATTTTATTTATTCCTTAATTTTTACACTTAAGATTGAGCACATTTTTTCAAATCATGAGTAAAATGGCCATCCCCACTTCTTGTGCTCCTTATTTGTTTAATTACAGATAATGAATAATTTTTTTTTCAAGAGCACAGTTACTGACACAGAACTGTCTTCCCACTTGAAATATGTCTGTATCTAAACAAATTTAAAATGGATAGGGATTAAAAAAAATCTTAAACCTAGAAAAACTAATTTTAAATATGAAATATATTCAAATGTGCTCAGGGCTAATTTTACAGCATCCACAAACTTATTGTGTGGGAAATAACAGAGCTGTCTTATACAGCTCCCAGAAGTCCTCTTACTTTATTTCACACTCTCCTTAAAATATGGTATGGGTATGGTACTTATCAAGTACTCAAAAGAATGACTCTATACCTAGCTAAGAAAACCTTTCTACCAGCATTTCTTTGATTTGGTATATTATTTCACTAGAGCAAGCAGCATCTAATATGTAGAAAAAGAACACACTGCATAAATTTAACTGAACATGAAATTTTCCAACTTCTACTTGTCAGTCCTGGTTTCCTGGAGACCACATTTTAGGCCATTTTAGCTCTTTAACAAATGTATCCATGGAAAATGTGAACTGGTAACTCATTTTGGGTAGTGCTGAAAGCTCATTCCAACTCCTTCATGTTTCAAATGAGGAAGTGAACAAGATTTTGGAAAGACCACCCCCTAACTTTCTAGGGTATCACCCACTCCAATGTCTCTGTTTTATTGTAACAGCCACAAGAATTTGGGGTGACTGCAAGATTGTGCATCAGTGCAGTCACTCTCTGATGGTCTGAAGACACGAGAGCAAGACATTTGCTATAGTTTTTCTTCACGTGTATTGTCTTTTATTAAAGACAGCTGATAAAACTTTTCAGTACAGTCAGCAGCTACCAGTGCAATAACAGGGGACTTGTAGCACTGTATAACAAATGACACCACCTACTACTTCAGAGACTTGAAAGGGGAAACAGGCCTGCTTTCATTTCCTTTTGGAGACAGATGCTTTATATCAAGGGAAAAAAAAAAAAAAAAAAAGAAAGAAAAGAAAAAAAAAGAAAGGGAAAAAAAGAAAGATAGAAAAACTGAGTGGCTTTTCTATTTGGGTTATAAATTCTGTCTTTTATGGTCTATTGGGAATTATTCCCTTTATCAGCATTTTATCATGGTGTGCTTGTTTCCTCAGTAGTTTGGTGGGGTTTTTTGGGTGCTGGGGGGAGGTGCTCGTAGAGAGGAAGGGAGAGGAATAGCAAAACAATAAATGAACAAAATAGCAAAAGGCATGCATTTAGTTGCCTGAGATCTTTTTGCTCTACATTGATGACAATTCTTTCAAATTTCCTCTAAGCTACCAAAATAAAAGAAGAGGCTTGGGGCAAGCAAAAAAAATTGAAGTCCTCTCTAAAATTAAAGAACTATAGAATTCCCAAATATAATAATAACAACAACAACAATAATAATACTTAGTAGTATTTCACGATTATACTAATGTAACCAAGTACAGTACTGGACTAACAAACAGAATCAATGACACAGATTAACTGATTCCTTGTTCTTGCTACACTCACATCAAATGCAATATCAGAAGAACAGTACCAAACAGATGACAAGTTTACTCCTACATATGCCTAAGAAGTTATGGAGAGAGACACAAGTACAAAAGCACTTAACCTAACTTAAAAACGCCTCTTGCATGGCAGACAAGTATGGAAAAACAACAGCACAAACATCAAAATCTGAAATTGTTTTCCCCCAAGCCCTACTTACAGATCACCTTCTTTGCTCAACATGACAGAGGCCACAGCAGCAGAATTTGTGATGAAAGTGTATTTTGTTGCTGTCGAGGTATTTTAAGGAAAATCATGTCACTTTTTACTCCAGTAGAATCACAAGTGCAAGCTACTTCTCTCTTAGCCATTTTAAAAGGTCACTGGAAAAATGATGCCAATATTTGTCTTGGTCTTAATTACTGTAGTGTGTAATATTGCAGATACTTCAAAACAACCCCAGGACTGCTTAATGAACCCTGTAATCAGTATGGCCAACCCATCAGAAACACAGAGGCTAAGTGTTTTGTTTTAAAACAGTGCAACTAAGGACACTTGCTCTTTTAAGGGTTCCTGTTGAGTAATATCAATACTTAAAGGACACAAAACGTCATTCCCAAGTGAATATTTAATCCTGGAACTTGTAGTTAATTATGGGCAAAGAATTCAAATACTTCTTTTTGATAACTGAACATACACAGAAGGTACAATGACTGCGGAGAGAATCAACAGGGTTTTAGTTATAGATTGCTCAGCAAGTGTGAGAGCAAAGCAGTGGTGGACTGCTTCTTCATGACAGTGACCGTGGGATACTGTGCTGTCATACCTTCTTTATTCTCCTCTGGTGAGGGCAAGAAATTTCACTTGAACTTTTATTACTGGTGGTATTGCTGTAGCAATACAGCAGAGTATTTTCTGCAACAGTCAAAACGTCAACAGCTCCTTTTCTATCACTACAGATAACGGGACAATAGAACCATTTCAGGGTTGGTACTTGCTTTTGACAGACCTCAGAACATTTGAGTAAAACTATAACCAAGGAGCTGCCCAAAGATGTAAGGATACTATAAAACATCCTGGTTTCTCAGGGATAGAATCATAGATTTGATTTTCTATTCAGAAAAACTGCATTTTTAAGACTACAGTTCAGTGGAAACAAATTTGATAAGAAACTTTGTTTTAGCTCATGGCCAGCCATGGCGTGAGGGTTTCCATAGTGATCAAGGTCTTTAGCACTTCTGAGTTCGCTAGGTGCTAAAGGAGTGAATGCCAGGGCAGCTGACTCAAGCTGGCTAATAGAAGTATTTGATTCCATAAACATCACACTCACTATAAACTGAAAAATTTGCTGGGGACTAGTTTCTTTCTTCAATGGCCACCATCCCTGCAGTGTCTTGTCTGTCCTGCTCCCAAGGGCTACTCCCTCTTTGACTGTGACTGTCACACGTTCACTAGAGCAGTGGTGCTCACTGCTCATTTGATGAGGGCACACAGTGACAGGACAAGGGATATTGGCTTTAAATTGGAAGAGGGTAGATTTAGACATTAAGAATAAATTATTCACTATGAGGGTGATGTGAAACTGGAACAGGTTGCACAGGGAAGCTGTGGATGTCCAGTCCCTGGAAGTATTTAAGGTCAGGCTGGATAGGACTTGAAGCAGCCTGGTCTAGTGGGAGGTGTCCCTGCCCATGCAGGGTAGTCAGAACTAGATGATATGTAAGGTCCCTTCTAACCCAAGCCATTCTATGAACTTCATGTATCTTTTAGTATTAGTATAAATATTAGCTTTTAATTATAATTTTACTCAATCTGTTTCCATTTTGGCCAATGTGCCTCCTTATCTTTCTCCAGTTCCTCTTCTCAGGTGGGGAGAGGTCACTGGGTGATTGAACAACTGACCAAACAAAGACAAGCATGGGGTTAGATGGAGAGGGCAGAAGAGGCTGGGGAGGGACATGCAGTGAGATGCTTGCTGCCAATTGGATCTTACTGTCCAATGCCATACATTGAAAGCACTGTAAATTCAGCCGTGAAATATGGAAGTAAACCTTTTCATGGGAGTGACTGAATATTGCGAGATAAGCCGAATGCATTCTTTCCACAGACTCATGTTTCTACCAGGTTCTCTACACTCTAAGGCTTTGTAACAACTGCAGTTTGCATATGCTATGTCTGGTATTTTGTTTCAAACAGAACATGAATCACTAGAAAGACATTGATCTCCAGTAAGCTGGCTAAGATGACAAGAGTGAATTGTCTGGGAACAGCTAAGTTGGTGCAAAAAGCATTCTGGAACAAGATGACAGGATGCATGGCAAAATATTACAGATCAGAGAGAATAAAAAAGAAAAAAAATTCAGAGTTGAGAGGGATTTCTTGTAAGCCCAGACAGCAAAACATTCAGTTCTGCTGGAAAACAAAACAAAAAAAAGTCAGCATCTTTGAAACTCTTAAAATGGAAGAATGCCCTTCAACTCCTCTACAACAGTTAAGTACATCATTTAAATTGCAAGTTTGTTTTTAACTAGTGAAAAAAGGAAATGGAGAGGAAAACTTTCTCCCTGCAAGTACCAAAGTGAATTAACACTGCAAAGAGCACAGTTTCCACAGTTGTACTAGTCAGAAATGGACCTACATGTCTCTGCTGTAAAGGGAGCCTGCATCCCAATTAAATTACCCTAAGATTAACTAGAATACAGATCTCTATGTATTAAACTAACAACTAATCTAGGCTATAGAGGACAATAGATCCTTTGATTCAGTTGTCATCTTTAAGAGTACTATGTTGTTAGAGCTGACAGAGGAAAACTGTAGCCAATATTTACTTTTATCTCATGAAACAGAAAGAAACTTCATTTAGCACTCAACTCATATTTTGTTCACCAGTAACAAAACCTTAATATCCAGGGAAGGTGAAAACAAAACAAAACAGGACATCAAAAAAAGAAAGTCAATCAAAAAATGGAGAGATGGGAACAGAGTATTTTCTGTTGAATACTGTTTATGTAATAGTCTCAGGTTAGGATAATACATCCATTGAATAGATCAAGTTAATAAGAAGAATATCATAAGTTAATTCCAGGTCATATTAACAACGGATGATACTACAAAAATGTTAACCATAAGCTTAAAAGAAATATTTATTTTTATTTTTCATTTAGACATTCTCATCTGGACATTCCAAGAAGATGACACTTTAACCTGCCTGGTGAAAGAAGAAGACACATGGGTATTTTTTGTATGCATCTAGTCTTGTATGCTTTCAAACACTAGAGACTATCCTGTCTCAAACAGCAAACTACTGGATATGTAAGCTTAAAACCAGAAATTAAAAGTGAAGGAAGGGGTTTTCACAGTTTTTTTTATATACTAACAGCACATGTAGGAGTTTTCATCCACAAGCATATCATCAAATTACTCATTTTGCTTATAGATTTAGACATTGGCATTACTAAGGAAACTCACAGCTGTGAGTCAGAGTAGAAACCTAGGCTTGGCTTGGGAAGGAAGCATCAAGAACTGTACTTTGATTCTCAAATTATCACATCAATAGGGGACATTTTAACATCAATGTTCTCCAGTCAGTGGAGGTTTTTTCCTGAACATCTTTTTCATCTTAAACTTCAGAGACTGCTCAGTGTTTCAAAAACACAGTTATCTAAAACCAAACAAGCATCGAGATACACGTTACATCTTGCTATGAAAAGCTGTCTACCATTGGCCTTTATATAAATTCAGAATATACTGGTTTATGTTTCAGTGCTAGCAAAAGCATGTGCTACAGCTGGTTAAGGCAACAGATCACAGAAGCAGCTGAAGAAGTCCCAGATTTACAATTGTAATTTCTTCGTATCTAGATTTTTTTCCCCAATTGCCATGTACCGATTGCTCTGAGTCATGCTTTAAAAACCTCCTGGTAATCACCCAGTTTACATAGAAGCCACGATGTATTTTTTTAAGGTTTTTAAAAAAAGTATTTTCCAAGCTTAAAAGTGTTCCTAATTAAACTTCTAGCTTTCCAGATCAAATGCTTACATCAGTAAAGGATATGATCATTACAGCAAATTTTCCAAACACTTTAGGACTTCATTTAAAAAATCTTCAAATTACTTAATTTTTATTTATAGAAATCCAACTGTGCTGTGATGTCTACAATTTGATAATTTTAAAACATAGCTAGAATTATGGTATAAAATAATTAACAACTTTTTTTATCTAATATGAGTATGCTGCATGCTAATAAGGAAGTCTATACTCCCTCCAAGTGAGAAACTTGCTGAATAATAATGTCATCTGAACTACCATACTGACAAACCAGAAATTCCCAGAATTTTTTATAACAGAATTTTGTCCTATTAAGAAAATGTAACAGTGTTTTTTTTGCATATGCTTTCTTTCTAAGCCTTGGGAACCAGAAAATGAAATATCTTTGCATTACTGCTAAATATAAACTCCACTTTTAATTTAAAAGAATTAAAAAAAAAATTAATATGCTCTACTTCACCCAGCAGCATGTGGGGGCTGACAGCACATAGGGCTGATTAGAATAGTTGTCCATACTAACACCATCAAAACTACCTGATCTTCAGAGAAAACTAATTTACCAATCATCTGAGGTTATGAACACAATTATATTCACAGTGTATATCATTATCAAAAGGTTGTTTTTTTGTTTGGTTTGGTTTGGTTTCTGTTTTTTAATCATATAAAACATTTTTCAAGATGCTAGTCACAGGCATATCAAGTATTGCATTAGAGCTCCCACTTTTAAGTAGAACAGCCAAAAACTGAAATTTCAAAAGGAAGAAGTTTCATTTCTGGTGTTGAAAATTTAGAAGCTCTAACTAAAGGAATCTCAAAATCACAAGATTTCCAGTATTTTGAATCCAGATGCTGAGATGAATGTTAAGTGTTGAAAAAGGCTTTCCACCTCTGGCTGACAGGGGAGTCAGTTCAGTTAAACACATGAGCACTAGGTAAATATTGATATCACTCTAAGTTTTCATAGAATCATAGAATGGCCAGGGTTGGAAGGGACCTTAAAAATCATCTAGTTCCAACATGAATGTCTGTTGCTCTGTCTTTTTCCATCACGGCTGTGACCCCACTGTACAAGGCCACCAAATTAGTCAGGCAGGACCTGCCCTTACTGAAGCCACTCTGGCTGTCACCAATCACCCCTTTGTTATCTGCTTGCCTTAGCAGCCTTCAGGAGGATCTGCTCCTCGATATTGCCAGGCACAGAGGTGAGACTGACTGGCCTGTAGTTCCCTGGATCTTTTTTTTTTTCCACTTTTGAAACTGGGGGTTATGTTTCCCCTTTTCCAGTCTGCCATGACTTTTTAAATATGAGGGACAATGGCTTTGCAATTTCATCCATGAGTTCTCTGAGGAGCTGTGGGTGAAGACCATCAGGTACCATGGAGATGTTCACCTGCAGGTCCTTTAGATGGTCAAAACCTTTTTACAGAACTTCAGGTATTTGCAGTCATAAGGTATAGTTTTTTAGGCACACTTGCTCTGAGCACGCAGAATGAGAATCTTGTTAACTTGTTCCAGGCTTATATCACGCACAGTCACTATTAAGGCAGCCCACAAAAAAGTGTGATATTAAAGCACTACAGAAACAGGAATTAAAAAATACTATAAGAGATGTGTAAATGTGGCACTTAGGGATATGGTTTCAGGGTGGACTTGGCAGTGCTAGGTTTACAGTTGGACTCTATGATTTTAAAGGTCACTTTCAACCTAAATGATCCTATGATTTTATGATTATTAGGCACTGTAGGATATTTATGATTAATTTTAGCCTTCATCCCACCTCTTCAAAGACATGGTTTTATTTGGCTAACTCTACCCTAGAAAACAGCATCAATCACTGTTTCTTTATTGATACTAATTCCACTAGCAAGAAAGTGCAATTAATATCTATCACACTAAATTATACCAGTTTTGTAACAACATGGTTTAGCATTAGTGCCTGAGGTACTTTCCAATTGTCAAAAAATGCAACTTATGCATGTGGCAATATTACCAAGGCAATTGTACAAATAAATTTTTGAGATTTATGTATTGGTCAAGGAGCTACTTTTTTGTTACAGCATAGACAAAGTTTGAAAATATCCTGTTTATGGATCTTTTCTTTTCTCAAACACCTGCATGGAAAACTTTGAACTTTTTTCCTTCCCTTTAGTCCTTTTTCATCTGGCTCCTGTCACTTTCATGCCCATTGCATAGTGCAAAAGGTTATGCTCACACTCTGTCTGGACTTCAGTTTTACCCATAGGATTATGAGAGCACCTGAGAAAAGAGGCATATACTATTGGTCCTTTGCAAAATATTGAATTACAATGGTCTTTGTGATTCATAAGAATTCATGCTTTTGGCAGCCAGTAACCTGCACGTGTTCCCTGTATACTATTTAGAAATTAAATCTACAGTACATATTAAGATTATTAACTTCCCAGGTAAGGGCAAGGATTTAATTTTAATTTTTGTAGCTCAAATATTTTAAGGCTGCAGTTACTAAAATTTGGTATTTCGATAACTAATATTAAGACCACCAGAAATTAACTGTTCACTAGTATTTTACAAGGTTGTGACCTGTAAAAAAATAGAATTAATTTCTGTTAGGGCAGCCTTATTTAGTACATCTGCTCAGTGACACACGTTTACAATGCTTTTTAGGTAATTAATATCAATAATGGCATTATATGTTCAGGGGTAGATTTACACACCTTACTCTGAGGTCAGAGGCTTCACTTCTCATAACTGCTGTTCATTGAACAGATGCTTTTTGTACTCTTCAAACTATGTTTTTAAGAAAGCAACAAAGGAAGCATCACTGTGAATAACACTTCTAAGAAAGGTTTAATTCATTATTTCTGAAGGCAGAAGAAGACAACTAATATTTGCAGGACTAGCAGCAGGAAATTCAATTCCTGCCTCTCAAACTATCAAGTATTATTCAGTATCCTTACAGAAGCACCTGAACAATTAGTAAAACTGCCTCCACTTAGTAATAGATGTGCTCATTATATGGAAGGACTTATTTCAACAGGGTGGGTACATCTGACTGTGTATGTGCTCTCCAGTGAAACTAAATGTGGTAAATAGGATCGTGTAAATGCAATATGCAGAGCTGACCAATATACAGTGGCTCACAACGCCTCAACAAAAGGGTCTTTTTTTTGTGAAAAATTAAAAGCTATCCATGCCCTCCTAACTGCATTTTCTCATTAGTAGACATCAGATCTCCAGACTGTAAATTTCCCTGGAAAAAATACATTCAAATTGGTACTATAGTTCCTCTTAAAGACAAATTCCAAGGAAGGATTCAATTGGACACCTGCCACCTATCCACTTCCTAGCTCTCTGCAAACATAAAGATCTCAGGCTGTTATCTCAGATCAAAACCAGGATTATTGTAGGATATTCTTCCTCTGTACACCTAGATACATCCAGAGGTGTGGGAAGTTTGGGGCGGAGGGGGAAGGGGAGGAAAGAAATCTAATAGAATTTGCCAATCCACAACTAAAAGTCAGTCCTAGAATGAGAAATAGATCAAAATTGTAGTTAGATTAGGAGAAAATTATGAAGTTATTAACTGAAAAGCATCCCACTGAGAGTGTCCTGTTGCTTGGTTCATTTAACGAGTATAAAAACACTTCCTTATCAGTTCTAATTGAAGAATAAAATCATTGCATTGTTTCCTGAGTCAGGACTAGACTACTCTAGTAGGAAAAGGCTTGATGGATTCTCTTTTAATTGAGTTCAAACAAATGGTTTCATTTCTGAAATGGTAATCAACTGCTGTGAGTTCTATTTATCATAGCACTTCATTTTTGATGGACACTGAGGGCTTTGTTTACAAGGCAAAGCCAGTCTTGCTGTCTCCAGGAAGAGATGCAGTCAGCATTGTACCTCCTGCCATATTACTTACTACCAGACTATCACTCGCAATCAAGTGCATAGGTCTGTTCATGATAGATCTTCTTCACTGCCACAATTTTTAGTTTTTAGTGTCTTTACAAACTACAGCCTCCCATCACCTCTAAGCATGATGATTCCTTTCATTTAAATGAATAGTACAAATCCAGGCTCTGACTTCCTGTTAGTTTTGCAAATCTATTTTTGGAATTATTCAATAAATTAACATAACAGTTGAGCACAAGCACAATTGTTGCACAGTTATTTTCATACTGAAAAATAATCACAGAAAAAAAAAATCACCTGTCTCCTTAGATGTGGATGAAAAATGCTAGATGAAACAAATCTCCATTCCAAGAGACAGTATTACTTGATGTCATATCCTTTTTGATTTTTTTTCTTAATTTTGATGGTGAACTAAACAAATCTTTATACCAGAAAAAGACTTCAGATTTCTATATTAAAAATACATATGAAACATGGAAAAATAATTGTGAGGACACTAAGAATTCCCCTCATGTTAACTCAAGCACATTCCTATAAAATTTCTAAATTTCTTGACAATAACATAGCTCAAGTACTATTTCTTGTGAGAATTTCCTCTTTTTGGAGAATTTATGACATATTGAAAATTATATGCATCTGATGGTGTCAGAAGGGCAGCCTGGAGAGAAAACAGAACCTACACCTTGATATTTGGGTATTTAACTTCATAGGAAACATCACTGGACTAATAATAAGCATGCATGATTTCTGTGAAAACATGGTGTTTTACATTTTAGAGATATAGATAGGGTTTTTTGGGTTGTTTGTTTGTTTGTTTGTTTTTTTGAGATTCTAGACACAATTTGGAGATTTGAACACTCTGGGGAACAGATCCTGAAATGGAAAATGGGCACATTAAAAAAATGTGTTGGTTTGTTTGCTTTTTTTTAAGGAAATACTCTATTACCAGTTCCAAGCAAGAAACAAGGGATTGCCACCAGATATACTTGAAAATCTTGTATGACTCATGTCCTAGACAAATAGCACATGAATTATCAATTTCTTTCTTTGAAATTACATGTTAAGCAAAAAATTACTGTTTTGACATTTCTTGGTAAGAGTAATTGATGATTTAAAGAAGATTAAAGTAATTAAAGGGTAATTAAATTAGAAAAAAGAAGTTAGAATATAATTGCTTATTTCCAAGATTTGTTCTAGATGTTAAAGAAAAACATGTCTATACATTTTAGAGTTAATGAAGAGGAATGACTCAGAAAATAGATTATGCCAATAATTAGACTGTGAAAGGATTAATATTTATGGGAAATCTGTAAACATTTCCATAGCTAAAAAGTAAATGAAAAGCACTCCAAATTGCCATGACAACAAATTTCTTGCTTACTTTGCAAAGCATTTCTGGGTATGCAGCTTACTGTTTTAAAAACTCTACATTAGGAAGAGTTCATAGATGCTTGTAGAAAGCTACTTGAAGAAATCAGGAACTATATAACCCAATTTACCTCTCATGTGCAGGAGAATCAGAAGCAACTATAATCTAGTCAATAGTGCTACTCCAATAGTACCTGTTTGTGTGTCCTTTGTCCCCTGATGGATTTCATAGGGATGGGAAACTCTATATGGGTTTTTCTTTTTATTGTGTCAGGGTTTTCTTGGTTCTTGGGATTCTTTTTGTTGGTTGGGGTATTTTGAGTATTTTTGGGTGCAGTTTTGTGGTTTTTTTTTAAAGTGGAAGGCATTAATCTCTGCTGAAGTATTTATACTTTAAGACTCAGAACAACAGCCTATCTTGAAACAGATAGTTCTGCACAACAAAAACCCTAAATATGTCTTTAAGATATTTAGGAGGACCACAGTCAAAGCTATTCTGATACCAAATCCCAGAGCCTACCAATTTACCATAACAGAGAAAGTGCTCTCACATTTTTGAGATCAGAGAGCGGTGTCCTCTTTTCTCTTAGGGTTTTCCACTGTCTCCTCTCATAGTGAAGCTGATCTATGCCTAAGCCTCTTACCCCTCTTGTTTTCTGAATTCAAAGCATTAAAGTATGCCATCTGGAAATACAATTCCCATCAGTCATGTCTATCTTCCCATTAGGAAGCCACAGTGCTCTTTTTAGTCCCTAAAAGTTCTGCATGCCCTATAACAATTGGTTCAGTCTTTAGGAAGCAACGGAGCAGGAAGAGAAGAACTAGATCCTGGGAATTTTTTCTTATTCCTCACACCTTCACCAGAAGAAAAGAAAGGAGGCATTTTCAGGAGGCCAAGAGTGCTGCTGAGCTGGAAGGCATCCACAACCATTCATATCATTGAGATGGAAAGTCTGGCACACTTGAGTGGAAGCCTTAAACAATGTGAGGCTGAGCAGCAGCTGGTGCTGGTAGCGGGAAGCTGAGCCCCCCTGACATGGGGCAGGGGAAGCTGAGAGCAGCTCAGAGGGAAGCAGGCAACCAGCAGAATCTCCAGCTGCCCTACCAGGCCCACTTTTGTATCTACTGTAAAGGCAGGCACAAGTAGTGGAAAACATCTGAACAGGTGAATCTGCTGGAGGCTACCTAAAAATACAGCTCTGTGGTCATTATCATAAAGATAAAAGGTTGCCATGTGTTCATTGCTTTGAACAAACAACTGTCGAGCTAGAAGAACATTTTAAAACAAGAGAGTGTCATGCTTTACTGGCAATAATACATGGTGTAAAAATCATATATATATATACCATTTCTCTAGAGGACCATATCAGCTTTATGTGTACTACGGTCCAGAAACAAGGAGTGCAATGGCAAGATGCTCCAACTGGGACTCGACAACAGGCACTAGGTAGACTTGTTCAAAAGAAATGCAGGAGCAAGAGACTCATCACTGATGAGGTATCTGCAGGATCCCTCACTTGAAGATCAGCTGTAGACAATTTAAGAATCACTGTTAAAACATCCATTACTGCCATCAGCAGCAGAACAAACACTGCAGGAGCTCCTATAAGTTCTGTGAACATTCTCCCTGGCAATAATAGGAAATACAAATTTGGCAAAATGCATTAAAGCTGTCTCTCTCACAGTTATTCCTAGTCTGGTAAAGATACATGAGAGAATCACTGAATGTTCAGGAGAACCTCGGATAGGGAAATTTGGCATGGAAACACCTGAGGAAAAAATACATAAAAAAGCAGAGCTTGTTTACATATGTTTCAAGATAAAATCCAACACCTACTTTATTTCTTAAAGATGTGTGCACTACTGGAAGTACATTCATTTTTAAAGGTCTTGCCATAAGTAAACCCCAGATCTTATGAATACTTTCCATAAGGAGGCACTGAAAGCATATTATCTATAAGGTGGCTATAAAAATATAGACTATTATCTGGAAGTCACCAGGATTCTTTTTTCAACTGTTAGACAGCTTGAGGTAGAGCTTATTGCAAGCTTGGAGCCTTTGACATGAAATCTGAATTCCAGCACTGGAGAAAAAAATAGAAACTGCTTTTTAATATGATATTGTGTTAACTGATTACATAAACCCTTCGAGTCAAGAAATAGTTTAGTCCCCCACATCATGATTAAACCATCTAGTGGAAACTGTATTTATTTTGCTTATAGGTACATTTCTCCTTTCCCCCTCGTTCTATGTGTGTGTCTCCTTATGTATGTTGTTACAGCGAGACATTTAATCAAGCCCTTTTGAAGTGGTAGAGTGGAAACAGCTGCTCCTGACAATGTGCCAATGACACGGGGCTTAAAGCTGTCACGAGCTCCAGACTGCAAGCAACACTAACGTGTGGTTGGGATGGCAGGGACTTGCAGGTCACGGCACCTCCTTGAGGAATGCTCCTAAGCCAATCAGCTAAAGGTGGTGGCTCAAAGTCTTAAGGCTCTGGAGAGCTCTCTTGCATTTAAGACTCTCAAGGTCATACTTCAAAGTGCCCTGGTTTCTCAAGAACCCTTGGCCATATGTGGGGGTTCTAGGGCAGTTTTTTTAAAGATTGGCTGCTTCAAGTTCAGACTTAAAAAATTAGAAATGCAGTTCTGTTACACAAGTGACCCCTTAAAAGTTAATAAAAGTCAATATGTGACATTCCTGTAACAAATGCCAATTTAAAGAGAGTTTCTGGATGACTTTTTTCCACAACAAACTGAGCTTAAAGCTCACATTTCAGAGTGCCTATCAACTTGTTAAAATGATTTCCTGGTTTGTGAACATTAAGTAGGGCACCTAGAAACCATCTCTGATAGACTTGCCTCAGCAATACTCCCACTTGGAATAAATATTGCATGTCCTGCTGTCCAAGAAACATAAGTTTTCATTTTTTCACGCAACTGAATTTGTTAAAATTAGACCAACGTGACTAACAGAAATCCAAGCCAACATTGCTAGAACAAACATACATGAGCTTCTCACTGCTCTAAAATGACTTTGTTTTGATGATGGTAAACACGCAGTGTGGAAATGCATTTTTTGGAAAGTATTCAAAAAGATCCAGGGGCTGGGGAAACTGCTCTTTGTTGGTTACCTATAGAGCTGAAGGAGAAAAAGAGAGTCCTGTAAGAAATGATTCCTGCAAATAAAAGCAGATTCCTTCTCTGAACTGCTTTCTGGATTCCTCTCTTCCCCTTGGCTCTCCAGGAGAAAGTCAACTCTGTGAAGCCTATTTGGAAATAGACATAATCTTGAGAATGCTTGCTTCTTCAGGGAAGTTTAAGACAAATGATTCCCATCTCCACACCAACACTATATTCCACAGTAAATACTGCTCTTCTGAAATTTGAGTAGAAATTACTTTCATAGGCGATAAATACATAGTTACTGTGAAAAGGCCAATCATGGACATTCTTAAGAGAACAGTTAGGACTAAATCTGGAATAATAACATGATCAGATTTGTTTTTCTTTGCACCCAAACTGCATTTCAGCTGGTGCTGCTATTGTACCAAAGTGTTATAATTCCTTTTACAGTCTGCAGAATAAAGATGTATATAAAAGCAAAGACGACATCCAAGATGTGGATATATATTTCAACTTACACTGTACTGAGTTGTTCCTTTACTGGGTATAGTTATTTTTTGCATTCATTGAAATAAAACTTTCCACAAAGAAAATTAATACTATTTCCAGTATTTTGCAGATTTAGTTCAGTGATGAATGAATCACAGCCAATAATACAAAAATCTTTCTATGTTTGCTTTCTTAAAAACAACGGCTTACATGTTTCAGAGGAGTTACATTTCTCCTGTAATTGAATACTGTTATCCTGGGGATGTTTTTAGGCTCTTTAGCCACAACTTTTTTAAAAATAGATTAGACGAATGAGAAACTGACTCAGACACAAAGGCATATTGGAAGCTCACTGATGTGTCCCAGTCTTGAGACACTGAAATGAAAGGCATGCTTAGTAGACAAATGCAGGAGTGGAGACTGCTGTCTGGAAAAAACACTGAAGTAGCCAACTAAAGAAAGTCATAACTCAGATGACCATTTAAACTGGACTTGGGGGTAGAAAAGCTCAGCAGAGCAGCTTCTGGATCCAAAGGACTTATACGCTGGGGATCAAGTGAGGAAGTACCATGTATGAAGTAGGGATTCATTCCAGAAGCAACACAAAGGGTTGAGAAACTAAATAAAGGTATGCGAGAGGTATCACAATGTGTACCATTTGTAAAGAAATGGGTATAAGAGAATCAAAATTTGAGTGGTTCTAACTCACAAAAAATGTAGTTGTTTAGTTGTCTTTTACAGTGAATAAAAGAGAGGAGTTAGTAACAGAGATCTCACTGGAGAAGTGATTGGGGACCCACAGAATTAAAAAAAAAATCATGCTAAAAAAAAGCAGAGAGCCAGTTTATTTGGCATCCAAATCCAAAATTCACAGAAGAGGAAAGGTTCTTGTTAAACAGATGCTTTAAGCAATTCATTTTTCTAGGATCAAGGCTGATCCACTGCACAGAATGAGGCTTCAGCACTGCCACAATATTCTCAGTGAGAGGGAATCTGGGCACAAACCTCTTAGCAACTAACACTAAACAGGTAGGCATGTGTGTGTATATATATATATACACACATATAGGTATGGAACTGTTCAATAAGGACAAGGGTGGAGTCCTGCATGTGTGTAGGAATAATACCAGCACCAGTACAGATTAGGGGCCGCCCTGCTGGAAAGAAGCTCCATGGAGAAAGACCTTGGAGTCCTAGTGGACATAAAAGTTTTCAATTGGACAGCAACGTGCCCTTGTGGCCCCCCAAGAGGGCCAATAGTATCCTGGGGTCTAGGGAGGTTCTCCTTCCCCTCTACTCTGCCCTGGTGAGATCACACCTGGAATACTGCATTCAGTTTTGGTCCCCCCAGTTCAAGAGAGACAGGGATCTACTGGAGAGAATCCAACAGATTGCTACAAGGATGATTAAAGGGACTTGAACATCTCTCCTGTGAAGAAAGATTGAGAGAACTGGGGCTGCTCAGCCTTGAGAAGGAAAGGCTAGGAGGGGTTCTTATTAATGTCTAAAAATATCTGAGGGGTGAGTATCAAGAGGATATGGCCAATCTCTTTTCAGTGGTGCCAAGTAATAGGACAAGGAATAATGGCTAATAGCTAGAACATAGGAACTTCCTCCACCTCAACATGAGGAGAGACTTCTTTATTGTGACAGAGCACTGAAACAAGCTGTCCAGAAAGGTTGTGGAGTTTCCTTTTCAGAACACTTTCAAAACCCACCTGGATGCATTCCTAATAGGTCTGCCTGAGGTGATATTGCTTTGGCAGGGGGGTTGGACTAGATGATCTCTAGATTATTCTTCTAAGTCCTAACATTATATGATTTGATTCTATGATTAAAGTGTCCACTCAAAAAACCCAAAAAGTATTGCATCTGAAAACATAAGAAATCACAGATTCAGAACTGTTATATCACAAAGTATAGCTAAAGAAATACATAGATTTTTGAAAGATTTTTTAAGAGATGGTGTGAAAGTGCATCATTTCATAAGAAAAAGTTATTTGGGGCTTTTTTTGGATTCTATTTTGTTAGCTTGTTTTGGGTTTTAGCTGATGTTGCTTTTGATGTTTAGGTCTAAAAACTTTCATTTTAAGCCTGTATTTTTTTTATATCTTTTTTATTTGCGATTTTATTTTTGACTGAAATTGCTCACGCATATCCTCGCATTTGCCACTGCAGACTGCTTTGACAGAAATGCATTCTAGATTTGATTTATTGCATAGACAAAAGTACCAGGTATTTAAAATAAATTCTGCCCTATTTATATTCATGAGTGTTTCTCCCCAAGATGTGAAGGTAATTGAAAAGAAATATAATGTAGAATAAAAAGTAGTGAAAAGAAAACATTTTATTAAGTTAGCTCCTAATACAATAAAATTGAAAATAAGCTTTTCTTTTTAAAAAGCGTCTGTCAAATGCCTCTGCTTTAAAGAATAAGCATTTCTTTGCTAATATACAACAACCTCAGAAGTAAAATAATCCTTATGTCTGTTAAACAACATTTGCCAGAAGTTCATGACAGAAAAAAAGGCATAAATGTATTCTTCAAAATGTGTTTGACAGTGGATCACAGGATAGCTTTTCATTCTCTTTTACTAGTGAAAATAGATGGAATTAGGAGAGCTTTCCAAACTTAACACAGTAAAAGGTAGATAAATAAACCTCAATCTAGAAATCTTTCCCAAGTATGTTAGCTAGTAAAGAATTGCAGCTAGACCACTTCACTGAAGCAACTTGAAAGTATAGTGAGTGGTTTGACAAATGAACAGCTTTATCTGACTGTCCAGTAATTAACCATTAAAAGAACATAATTACATAGGCTGAGAGATCAAATGCTTCAGCAAGAGGTTTCTCTTCAACACAAAGGTATGCACATTCAACATGTTAATCAACTTAAGTAATGGAGATCATTAAGAATGTACTTACATTAGGTCTTAATCCTGCTGCCATTTCATAATACTTTTCAGCTTCTCCATTAAGACTGGCTTGTCTATCAGGACAGAAAAAAAAATATTAAGCCTCATTTTCTGTAGGTTAAAAAAGAAAACATACCCAAAGAAACATAGCTAAAACCAAAATAGTGCAACTACTTCCCACTGTTTCAGGATATTGCCCCAATAAATGCACAAAATACACCAATCTAAAAGATTTCTTGGTAGTTCACTATGTCCATAATCACAAATCCTCCTTGCATAGCATAATTTCTTTTTAGTTCTGAAATTATATTAGTACACAATGGATTGAAAAGCAGGAGGCCAAACACTCATCTGAGGCAAAACCAGAGATGTATCAGTCTTCATCAGAAGAAAACCTCTTTTCTTGTAGTTTACCATACTTGAACAGTAAATTATGATGCTGTAGATTATATAATACTGTTCCTTTCTTTGTGCATCCACAAGAATACCATCATTCCATAAAAAAAAAAAATAAATTAAAAAACTCAGAAAATACAATGATTTTTCAAAAATAGGCTTCCATGACACAGGGAAATAATTCAGAAAAGAGAGTTCTGACTTCAACAATTACTCATATCAGCTTGAGAGGGGATATAAACTTAGATCTCATATCCCAGGGGATCAACATGAGTTTCTGAGTACCTGAAGCACTATCAGCTCACCTCTTTTCCTTACTAATATAGACAGCATCTACATTCTTCTAGTAGTTTTTTGTTGGGTTTTTTTCTGATTTTTCAGCTTAGTGCCTTCAAACAAAAATGCAATAAGAAATCCAAACATTTTTGTCTCAACAGGCCTTTTCTATCTCTTCTCTCAAACTCTTCTCCTTCTTAATTTCCACCTTCTGAATTTCCCTCCAACAACTATTCATTCTGGCTTCTGTCCCAATGAATATAAGCTGATCACAAACTTGCCATGAGGAAGGTAGAAAATGGGGAAGAACAACAAAGCAGCCTCAGGCTATTTATTTGGGGTCTTTTTTCCTATGAAGAGCTAGGTTCCTTCATCGAAGAGTTAGGACAGGAAATCTTCAGCATATTTGTAATTGTTATGTGATTACAGATGTATTTTTGCGATACAAAATGAAAAAATTAGAAAACAAGGATAACACTGAGTAGGGTTGTCTGATTTTTTTAACCTTTTCTCCTCTGCTTCCAAGAACAGTCACAAGTTGAAGGAGCATCAATCAAATGAGCTCTTGTATCTGGAGATTTTACCTTGTTCATTACATGAGCTTTTACATGCTTTCTTATTCAGTGATCAGATTGTGTTTTATGCTCTCATCCACCCAAATTTTAAACATTAGCAACATAATACAGGATAGGCAACTAATCCAAATCAACAAATTTTGACAGTTATTGGTCTTGGGAGGAGAAAGAGAAGAAGGTTAATCCCTTTGAAGCTTCTCACATAATTCATGTGCATGTCAAAACCACTTCCTGACTAGAAATTTGCCAAGTAGAACATGGTTTATACCTGTTAACTGTTTTAAATTACTTTAAACATGTATCATCAACTCAGTGGTTGAAGTGGTTAGACACAATTCAATGTCTGAAACTATTCATTTAGCCTGCATCTTAATCACTCCTGCTGGGTATTACTAGAACTTGAAATGACTGAAAAAACCCATAATCTCATACTTCCGAATTTTAGGATTTACTACAAGGCATATAAAATGAAAGATGGCACAAAGCTTTTTAGTTTTTTTCCTTTTTTGGACAAAATTGTCGGAAAACAAAGCATTTCTGAACATGGTGAAATTCAGTACAATAAACAAGGTGCCTTACCCAAGAGGCAGATACAGAAGGTAGATACACTTCACCTCCAAAAAGAGTTTTTAGGCATGTGAACGTGGAACAAATTGAAATTCTGTCTACTTTTAGCCAACTGGAAATACATGGCTTGCTTCAGGATGTACATGCCACAGGAAAGCAAGGGTCATTGATTCCTAAGTTGGAATCAGTTTGAATTTACAGTTCTCCATTATAAACAGCTTATAGAAATGAATGCACACCACACTAAGCTGGTAAGGAAAATGCTCGTGTCATTATTGGGGCATTCAGCAGCAGTTCCCTTAATTATGACATGGCAGAACTCTGGTTCCTATGTCCACTGGAAATTTAAACTAGAAATTTGTTATGTTAAGCCCTGGAATGGCTTTCTTTTGAGAAAAAAAAGGCACAGAAGTAAGAAATTTCAGTATGCCACAAAGCAGGAAATGCCTCTGGATCAATGTCAAACAATGCAAGGACACTACTGAAGGAAGTAGACACATTAGATAAAGTGTTGATTTTAAAACAAAAAGGAAGGAAAGGAAGCAAAGAGATGTTCAGAAGACAGAGTCCTTTTCATAGTTACAAGCTATATATCAACCTCTATCCTAAATGTTTTCAAGAGGTTTGACCTTGAAAACACATCTAATTTGCCCCATTAACACTTAGCATTCAACACTATTTTAAATGATAAATTTGTCACCACTTTTTATTCTCTCATATCTCTTAACCTGAGCCTCTGTACCTACCAGTTCCTTGTATTTTGTTCCAGTTAACTGTCACTGACATCTCATAAAAGCCCTTGACAACACATTGCTCTTAGGTTTCCTGACACCCAGTTATATACAGCTTGCATTCATTTTGAATCTTCATGCTGATCACTGAAAAATGTATTGCTTTAAGACACCACCAATTTGACTGGCTTAAGTACATAAACATGTGATGAGGAAAGGTTTATTTTTAACCTGCCTATTGCTTGGCATAAGGCTTAAGACTCTTGATTTATTTTGTTTTTTAAAGTGAAATCATGGATGTCAGTCCAGCTATAAAGCAGTTTTCTTCAGAGATTCTTATTTTAAAATGCTGAAAGTTAATACTTGTCATTCTTAATCGGTCTTCATGTGTCACAACAAAATCATAATCAGATTCAGTACATGTAACCCTTCATCCACGTTTTTTGTTTTACCACAGTTTAAACAAAATTACATAGACTATATGCTTAGCCATACATACCTACCTATATTTAATCACATGGACAGTAATTAAAGAATGAATAAAACCTATTTAGGCAATAAGATAGGGTGAACTCGTGCCTATCAGACTGTACCAGCAACTGCAACTCCATGTTCAAACAGTCAGTGTAGTTTGGAAACTCAAAATACTCCCACAGAAATTCACTGAAGACTATGTCATCTAACATTGCTGTAATTGCAACTTTCATTTTTAAAAAGCCTATAATTTCATGTAACGTGAGTGTTTCCCAGAGCATCCCACTATCTTACAGAATCGTGATAAAACCCCAACCATTCCTACAAAACATGCTTATAAGCAAAGCCATTCTTTCTATTCTTGTTTTCACTTGAAGACAATATGAAGCTCTTCTGCTGTTTCTAATTGATGTGTCTAATATGATGTCTCTATACTGCCATCCATCATCCTTAAAGTAATCATCCCCCTAGATCCCAGGAAACCTATCTCATGGCAGCTCACCTCAGTATACAGCTACAAAGTGAAACTTTGCAATGCTAATCCATGATTCAGTCATTGAAACTACAGTTACCATATGGCATTGCAAATACCTGCATCAAAACATAGGCTTCAAACTAAGGCTATAAGCAAGAGCATAGCAAATACTAATGAAGTGAAATACATGACCAATTACTCTTTTAAGAAGAGTCACCCAAAAGCTACCTGACCCTTCAATGAAGCTGTCTGGAAAAAAAAGACGAAAAACCCCAAAACAAAAGCTTGTTGAGAAAACAAATTTTACAGCCAAGCACGCTAAGAGACTATTACAAAGAAATTAATTAAATTCATCCCACATCTCATCTGTATTATAGATTACATGATTAATCTGTTATTGCACTATCAGGATCCTACAGAAGTCATCTAGGCAAAAAAATTGGAGCAGGGAGATCTCTCAATAATGCAAACAGAATGAGCCCATTTTTTTTCTTGACTTCAGCTTCAGATTAGTTACAAAGAGAAGAAGTAAACAGTGTTGGAATACCTGACAGAAGGAGCAAACTGGTGACTGCTACACTGACAAGATAACTGTAAATGCAACTATTGTGTTTAGACACAGTTAGCAATTCTGTGGCAAATTTAGGGAGGGGGGAAAAAAAAAGCACTCATACCATTACACCATTCCAGTCTATGCATCGTTCAAAATTTGTTACTTTTTAAACAGGTTTCATTTAAATTTAATCTTCTTTTTTTTTTTTTTTTCTTTTTCTTTTTTCTTCCTCAATGAGTAAAGGAATTTAATAAAAGAAAATATTTTAGACTGGAAGAGTGTTGTGATAGTTTTCAGTCCAAACCATCTGTAACCCAACTTGGAAAGAAGTTTCATGAAATTCTGAATATGTTTTTGAATCTTGGAATACTCCTTAGGGTAATGGTGGAAACAGGAGTATGGCAGGAGGGAAAGATGATTTCTTTCTAATTCAACAGTGTATCATATTCTACATATCTGCTCTGAAAAAAAAAACCAAAACTAGAATTTACACAATAATCTGAATTGCTGTTAATATCTCCGAGTCATTTTGGACACCTTGCATGATCAACATTAATATCAGTTTCTGTTAATCCACAACACATCCTTAAAATCTATCCCTTCTGTCTCACCACAGCCAATTCACTTCCATTCCCAGTGAACTTCTATGAAATATTTTCTATCTCACAGCTGAGCAGTTCATTCAAAATTCTTGCTTTTCAGTCAGTTTCTATAGCTCTCTATAGTACCTAAAGAACAGTTAGTGACTTTCTTGAAACTGTTACATTTAATAATGTCAGCCTTCCATTTAGGACTGTCTTTAGCATCCATAGTTTCTTTCTATGCCACTGTGCCAGTTTAAGTACTCTCTTCTTTCCTTCTTCCTTTCTATCTTGGTTATCTGCTTTCTTCTTGGAATCAGCTCTCCATCATGCTAAGTATCCTAAAAAGCAGATTCTTCTGTAGTGCCACAGATTCATGATGGATTTGTAGCTGCTCTGTCCTAATGTATGCATACTCACCCCCTTGTCCAACAGCTATTATGTAAGCAATTTATTGAATAAATTGCTAAGTAATGTACTGGACAAAGGCAGACAACAGAATTGTAACCTTTTAGGAAAACTCAGATCATAATACATGTGGTTTTTAGCAAAGACTTGGCAGCACTGAATTAACTTTGCCATCCTGACTCTTGCTAAATCCTCCAGACCACTTTAGACTCCCAGAGGGTATTAGGAAGACATTACAATCTTCCACAAAGAAAGCTGAGTATTTAAGTGAAAAATTACTCCAACTGGGTATCCCAAAGGAGCACATTTCAATTCCAGTTAAACTAAACCACTGGGCCTTTTTAAGAGAAGGATTTTGGTTTGGTGGTTTTTCTAATGCAGTTTAGAATCACTGAGCTCAACATTGGTCAAAACCTCCCAAAGTGTCCTCTCCCAACCAGATCAAGTAGGGTAACCATGGCTGATGTCCATTAAAGCAGCATAGCTATAAGGAGTGGGAGTTATTTCAGAGAGGTTGTTTAGGGGCTTATTTCAAAGTTCTGGCATAGAACACTTCTTTTTGGAACACTGGTCATTAAGCTGAAATGGATTCCTCCTTTAATACCATTTTCTTTTCACCTTGCATTCCAATTGTTAAAAGTATAAACAGACAAGGTGAGATATCTTTGTTAGAGAAAGGATTGCAGTAGCACTTTTGTGCTAAAGTATATTTTTTGTTTCCTTTTTCATGCATTTGCTACGCACAGATACAATCAAGTATCGTAATAGCTGTTAAATGGACAATAGACAATAATTAGATAGTTATCCTAGAAATAAGCACAGAAAACAGCTGTTACAGGAATGTGAGTTTAATGAGAATGTTCAGGCAGCAGGTTAATGTTACTGAATATCCATGTCTGACAGCTTTAAAAGGAGGGGGGGAAGTCAGTCTAAAATCTTATTCTATTCAGATAGAAAACTAGAATTAAATATAAGACTACATTTTAAATCGCAGATTCTGATAATAGCATTAAGTGCTCCTATTAGTCTCAAAGTCATCATTAGCCTGGGAATATTTATTTAATTTCTGATTATCCATATTCTCTAGTTACATTCAAATCAGAAATATGGTCTATTATTTGTAGTTGCAATGCATCCTAAATATTTTAGAATTAGGTGAGATGAAATTCTGCTGAAGCTTTTTCACAAGAGAAACACCTGGTCTTATAAGCAAGCAAAAAGGATTACCTGCTTGTGAACAACAGAAATTTTAAGGGTAAGAAACGGCAATATAGTGTACAGAAATTAGTGCTAAATCCTGCAAAAGTTTCACTCCAACTCATTTTATCTTACTAGTAATGTTGAATTCTCAAGAAAGTTGATGGGCGTCAAAAAATATACTCTGTAAGCAAAGGCCATAAAGACATTTTTCCTCCAAAAACAAGGAGGAAAATCAAATAAGGCAGATGTAAAAGCACTAACCTGAGCATATGGGCTGCATTGAAAACAACATCAAATTCCGTATTGTCAAGTTCAGCTGCTTTTTTTGCCATCTCAGCTGCTTCAATCAGGCGGGATTCTTCTAGGAGGAATTGACCTGTAATGGAGTGCATGAATGTGAGCCCAAAGAAAACTACTAATGGATAATTGTTATGGATCTATATATTTCTATCCAGTTAGAAAAAGCAATTAAAATATAAGCAAAAAATCAGATACCTCAGATTTAATGCTTAGTAATTTGTTCATCTGCTCTGGACTTCAGTATCTTTAAAATGCGAATATAGAAAAAATGCAGTAAGTACAGCAGGTAATAATTACCTGCAATATTTGCAGAATGTATTTAGGAACAGTAAGAATGATAAAGTAAAACTCAGCCACGAAGAAACAACACCCTCAACCTCCAAGTAGCCTACAATTTAAGAACTTGCCCTTCTGCCTGTACACTGATCTTCCCATCCTCAAAACAAAATTAAGTAAGAATAGAATCTTTACAATTGAAATATATTGCCATTTTAAAAGCAAATCTCACAATTACATAAAAATATATACTGCTATATATATATATACACAAACATATTTTTAAATTATAAATGATACTTTGCTTTAAAATTATTTTATTTAAATATACACCTTGATGACCTGTTATTTGATCATGTATTTCATTAAGTGAATAATAACAGACAGTTTTTTACAAGTTTCCTACATGATTTTTACAAATGACTTCATCATAACCATTAAACCAAGCTAAAGATGAAAAATTTAGTAATTCAGCATTAGCAAACTAACTAAAGTACAGAAGTTTCAAAACTAAACACACAACAGCTAGTATATCTCTATAAAATTAGTTTTTCTCTAAGAGGAAGAAAAACCACTTTGGAAGGTACTCAAACCACCTTATGTCTGCTCATTTAGATTATTTTTTCACACCTAATTTATAAAACGTGTTATTTTTGGATAAAGAAATTTTCAAAGGGTTTCAGCTGTCTAGACTCTGTGTCTATGTAACTTTATGTCTGGAAAAGGTATCTTAAAGTATGGTGTTCATACATTCCAGCATCTCATCCTTCCTTTTTCATCTTCCTTTGGATCATTCATTCATTCAGCTAACAGCTTAGTAAGCCATCACTCACCACAAACCTCCTTAGGAATAAATTATTTCCTCTCAAGGCAAAGGATTTTCCTTTTTTCTTGTTTTTCTTTTATGTACTATATGTACATACAGAAAATCCACTTAACCAGATCTAGCAAGGTCTGAAGGGGCACAGTGAATCCAGTGATGCTTTCAAACAATGAACACGTTTGCAGAAGGAATTCTATCATTACAAAAAGTGATGAAAGACAGCTTTCACAGCTTTTTCCTACTTCTGTGAATATATTTGGACTTAGCAAGAGATGGAACACTGTTTACTCAGCAGTCACTATATCTTAGTTATTTAGAGCTGCAAAAAGCCTTGGAAAAACACTCAACTGTCTTTTTGTATTCATAACGTAAGGTTTGCTTGCTTTAGTTACATCCACACTCTGATATCTGTCATCCTTTCATGCATTATGATGCTTTATGCTCATTGATTCCAGAAGCAGATAATTTCCAAAAAGGCTTTCTCATGCAGAACAATATGTAAATAAATAAATAAATAAAAAGAGAAAAAAAAAACCATAAAAAGAAAACACAACAAGAACAGCCTGGATCATAAGAAATTCTTTTGTCTTCAGAATTAGAAACCATTGTTTAAGCCATTAATGGAAGTCTCTTGAAGGGAATAAAAATGTTGACAATAGCTACAAGGTTTTGTGGGTTTTGTTTTGTTTGCTGTTTGGGTATTTTGTATACGTGGCAGGACAAACTCAGACATGAATCTGAACATTCTCAGGCAAGTAAATCTAGCCAACTACAACAGGCTGTTCATACCTCTAGATTGCAGAAGAATGACTATTTTCTTCAAAGAGAATTCTTTGAAACAAACTTTATCAACTAATATGCCAACTGTTTTCAAATAAATGAACTAAAACCTAATCTTTAGGTCCATGTTAAAGCAACCCACCCTGAACCCGTTAACATGACGTTTCCTTTGTTAATGAAAGCACTGGATTAGCAGAATGAGACAATTACTATACACTGGGTGAACTGATACATCCAGCCAAGGAAGAGAATGAGGACATAATCTTTTAATTTTCAAGACGCAGAGAACACTCAAGATTATACACTTAATTTAGGAAAATTATTTTGCAGCTTAGAATTTAAAAATCATGTCAATGGGCCATTTAGCTAATTAGTCCCATTAGGAGAAAAAACTTTTGATGACTGTCTTCAATAAAAATTACTCAAAGACTTGTAGAGACAGATCTTTAAAAACATACTTCTAGCTTTCTGTATTAAATATTTAACACTTTAGTTTAATGTAGATGTTATCTTACATGTATTAATCTTGTGTTATATATTTATAACTACAACTAGTGCAATCAGATGTGACTGATACATTCTACTTCATGTGACATAATCAGCAAATTTCTTTACTCTTTAAGAGGTCCATAAGATCAAAATGTACTAAAGATACCATGCAATTTGTATATGCTTTATATTTCTACAAGAAGCCTTATTTAGACCAGGACATTGCATATAATCACTGAAAAGCAAGGTGACTGCTAGATGCTTTACTTAAAAGCTTACTTTAATTAATTGTTTTTCTGAGATTTGGCTGTATGCATTCCATTAATCACACTGAAAATGTCAACAACAACCCTAATGTTTTATATTGTTAAAACTAGAACTCACTATTTACTGCAAGGTCTCTAAAAAGTGTCTCCATAATAGGATTATTATTTTACATAACATATTATAGGATTATCTTTATTACAGGATTACCAAAGTTAACTAAAACCCAACTGCAAGTCCCACATGACACCAGCCAAGTAAAAGTAAAACTTTTAGTTCTCCAGAAAAGGACTGCATTACCATACATGAGTCTCTCCTCTCTACTACAGGAGGCAGTAACTGTGGCAATAACTGGCATGGTTTAATGCTGGGATGGCAATTTCAGCAAGTACAGCTACTTAGAAGAGAGTTAGCCAAAAGCAAAATTACAAGACAGAAAATTCTATCCTGGCACAAACCAGCACATGAACTCATACTGAGTGGGTAGGCAGCAGACTCTTCTGAAACTGACTGCAGCACCCTTTGCATCCAAACCCTTGTAGAATATTGAATGTGTACAAGAGAAGGGAACATCTTGTTGCTGCCTCACTCAATGTTTGAACAGAGGTTTTTTAATCAGAGGCTGCTGATTAAAGCATTTCCTTAACTGGATGGGCTATAAAAATAATTGACTGCTACCTTCTTAATCTGGTGGAAAATTCAATACTTGAGTCTACTTCAGTGTACAGGTGTGTAGTGGGCTGACACCCAAGCATTAGCATCCAAGTATTCACATAGTTACTCACTCACACCAGCCCTGGCAAGGTAATGGCATAAAACAGGAAGAAATAAAGCACGAAAACCTGTAGGTCAAAATAATGACAGTTTAATAGATGAAGATAAAAAGAATCCAAAACAACAAAAAATAGCAATGTGAAGGAAATTGCTTACTACTTCTCATATGTACTGATGCCCAGCCAGTTTCCAAACAAAGGCCACCTTGGGAGGCAAACCCCCTCTTCTTTACCCCAGTTTTTATTGCTGAACATGATGTTATACCCTATGGCATATCCCTTTGTTCAGCTGTCCAAATCATGCCCCCTCTCAACTACCTGCCCATCCCCAGCCTACTTGTTGAGGGGGCAGAGTGGAAAAAAGAGAAAGCCTTGACACTGTTCAACACCAGCCCAAAGATAGGTGTGTTATCAAGGCCTGATTTAGCCACAAATCCAAAACACAACACCATCCAGTTTCCTCTAAATAAAGTTAACTCTATTCCATCCCGACACAGTACAAGGTAGAAACTTTCAGCTGACAATTGATTTGCTAAGTTCTGAAAGGGAGACTGATTTTCTTCACACATCAAAATCTAATTTAAAGCACCTAAGCATAGAGATGTCCCATTTTGAAAATATTAGCCACCCTTCCTTTTAATATACTAGATTCATACTAGAATGAAATGGATTGTCAGTTCACTGATGCACTTTCTTCATTAAAAACCAGACTTTTGATCTTTTCTTGTCAAAGCCATAAAGATGCGTTTTTCCCACAAGCAAAGGACTAGTAGAGCAGAAGTTTTGCAAGGTGGTGAATGTGGATCAGTAGGTCTGATCCACAAGCCCCTCCCATCCAGGAACCACTTGTGTGGGTCTAAATTTACAGGCAGGATTTTCTCCTCTGACAGGTACCTGGCAAACGGCACGATTTACGAAACGCTGCCCAGTATCACATACAGAGCTTTCTTATTGCAGGTGTCATGACTCTGACTCTTGCCAGGAACATAAATTATGGTAGCCTGATGTTTTTTGGAATTGGAACCAGATTTGAGAAAACAGCTTTCTAGAAGCTCTGAATCCCAGATTTCCCTTCTTCAAGAAAAGCATATTTCTTATTACTACTCTTCTAGAATGGAGTGGGAAATTCACAGTCTGGGCTCAGATGTTATCTTCAAAATCACTGTTCTTTGCCTGGAACATTACTTTTTTTTAACAGATGTTTGCACCTTTGAAGCTGGAGAGCACAGAGCTGAGCGTAAATGTGTAGCCAAGAGTGCTTAAAGACCTTTGACAGCAGAGAACTGATTCAGTACTTCACTATTTTAATTATTTTACACTAAACAAACACATCTAAGCATCAAAAATAGCATAAAAGCTGAAGAAGTATGTACCTAAAGCCTAGTTTATGCTACTTTTTCTTTCAAATATTTTTGAGTCTATACTAGACAAAAAAATTTTTGAGGCAATATATGCAACCTATCAAAAACCAAGAAGTATATATGCCATTTAAACAACAAAAAAAATTTCCAGTTCCTAGGATTTGGAAAAAAAAAAACAAAGCGCAACTTATTTTCATCTTCTGTCAAAATTTTTAACAAACACCCACAGAGAGGAAGGCATACAGCTCTCTATCCTGTATAATTGTCTCTACAATGACCACTTTAAAAACTGTACATCTGAATTGGTAGTTCTGCTGCTTTATTGTAATACGAAAGGTATTAATTAGTTGGGATATATCTGTGTGTTCAAAATCTTTTACGTTCAGGGCACAAAGGCATTATTGTGTTCCTCTAGAATGGCCTCAACTATTCCCCATAGGCACTATAAGCTTTTATTTTAGAGATAAAAGCACAGGTTGCACCAATCTTTCTTCAATTGAAATGTTCTCTCTCTTTCACTTGCTGGCAAACATTCAAAGGTACTTTGTATCAGAACAGATTAGGTTTCTGAAACAGCTCATCTTGCTACTGCCACTTTTAAAGAGAACCATTTTTAATGTTTCCAAGATGCTGTTGGTTCTACACTTACACTCCTATTCTGGTATCTTCATTAATCCAAGCAAAACTGAGTAAACTATCTTCTGAATAAGAAGGAAAAAACTTCTGATACCACCATAACAGGGAACACTTACCCTGTGCTTCTTTTAATGTACATTTGCCACAAAGCCTTCTGTATCTTATCCTCTTCCAAAGAGTTTTATCCTTCAGTGGAAACAACTTAAACTATATTAACATGAAAAGTGGACACACCAAGATCATGGACTCAACTATCAAATCTCTTTATAACAGACTTTACTACAAGTTCTTTTGGCACATTCAGCAGCAAGGATTAGAAGCTGATTTGGTACTGAAAAGGCACTTCAAATTTCACCAGAAACCAAAACAGAGATCAGGTCCTAGCTGACCCAATGCACTGTGTCTGTCTTGGAATCATGCAGCAGGGTTACAAGATCATGTCTGAAATACTGAAGAGCATTCTCACTGGCATAAGCAGAACCACCACTGAAATCATTGCCAACTTCAACTCTGCTGTGGCAACGCAGAGCAAAAGAGCAGATGCAACCAGAGATTTCTGAATGGAAAATTTCAATGGCATTCTGTGGAAGAAATGAGAGAACAAAAGTCTCCAAGTTATTTCCAAAGCTTTCCAGGTGACAAATCAATGTTGCAAGATGTCACTTCAACAGACATGATCTAATGTGCTTCCTTTAAGAGTTTAAAAACAGATTCATTGGCTGTGAATAAACAGTTCCCAGAGCAAAGGAATGTTTGCTTGAAGATCCTGCCTTCCAGGTCTGTTCAGACAACTTCTTGCTGAATGTGTAGGATGTGACAGGGGAAGCAAAGACAACTTATATCACTATCACCTAGATGGTAGCAGCACTGTAGTTTCCTTTAATTGCTCCTTATATCACATTCCATCTTTATTTGAATCTATAAACTGGCTTTCTCGCTGCAAAGGCTTTGGAGAGTTTATCCCCTGAACTGGCTCCCATTGACAAGCTAATGTATTCCATGCAAATAAAATATATAGAAAGACTATGCAAGCCAGAGGGTACTGCAGCATCAATATATGCACTGGCTTAGAAAAATCTTTTTTATTGGCCTTTTTCTGAAAAACTTATCTGTTGCAGTTGTGCTAAATATACCACTGGATGTCATCCAGAGCACAATAAGAGAATAAATGAAACTGCAAGCCTCTGGGACTTGATAACTGAACTTGTGACCACATATGGATCTAAAAACACATGATTAATGATGAAAACATATCATATAGAGGAACTCATGTTTTACAAATACTAAGCAAGATTCTGGACCTTATGTCATTCCCTAGACACCTGATGATGTATAAGGTTTGGAAAACTGAAATCTGGATGGGAAAGAACTATCCAGTTGCACTTCTGTAGAAGCTCCAGGTGATCTCTTAAAAAATGCTCATAATGAGGAGGCACTCGCGGGTTAAAACTTACAATCATTAACAAAAAAGTCTTGTTCATGACACAGGCTTTTTCATTTCCTGCAGAAACCCCACATTTTGGCAAGATGAAAGAAGCATAGAGTTGCATTTCTAGCACGGTCTCTGATCTGCAATTTCTATGCCACATCTTGTCTAGTATATTGTGCTGAGAAAGCAGAGTCAACCATGTATTTGGGATGTCAGGGTGATTAGATTTAAGGATAAACTCAAGGGAAGAGCCAGAAACACAGAAATTCCATAGTATTTAGGGTCAGTGACCTAAACTGGAAATACTCCACTGCGTTCTACTTAAGTGATTGGTTCTAAAGGGATTTTGGAATAAATAGTTACAATACTGGTTTGTAATAATTTCTTAATGTTTTGTGATAGCACCAGCCCAGAGAGAAACAAGAAGGACTTGGAAGATTTATGTACCTTTGGACATTAATTTTTCACAGCTGCCCAGAAAACTGCAAACAAGACTTCAAAATGGTAGTCTTTCGAACAGCTCTATTTCTGGTGTATTTTTTTTCAGCTTTAGCTGGAATATACAGTCTGTGTTAAAGAGTATCTGATGATTTTCTTTAGGTTATTGGAGACACTTCTGGCAGAAGAAAGGTCAGAGGTTTAATGAAGTCTTTCTGCAAGTCAGTTACATCTTCCATCCTGTTTTGGTTTTAGGAATCCTGCCTTCTTGGAATTATATTCACTGATATTGTAGGAAAAGGTGTAAGCCATCCTTCAAAGTCAGGATATTAATTTGATGGCACTCAAGACAGACACCCTTCCTTCAAAGAGGGCATATGTTCTATGAACATGTGTTTAATAGTCTTCCAAGAAAATCATTATGTATTTAATATTAGGATTTCCAAAAGACTTAAAATGACAAAATCTTTCACCTTTAATTTCTCAATACAGAGTCACCTTGTAGCATCTGGTATTGCCAATGGAGCAGACCCATGCACTTTGTTTCATTTTCCATTTGGCATATACTTCATTTAGTCAGGGCAATTAATTCACTGGAATTATGGATTGTGAAATCTGTTTTATTCTGTTCAATTACAAAGATAAAAACTGACCTTCCTATGAACTAGGGTGACATTTCTTCCACAGGCATAAAACTGTGTTGAAGAAATGAGGGAGACTTCACTATTTAGTCATGGTCAATATTTCTTTATCAATAGAAATTTGACATCTTATTTTTATCAATAGAAATTCAACACTTTTTTTTTTCCATTACCGCACTGTTTTTCTTTGTGAGATTTCTTTCCTTAAACACATGGGAGAAAAATAAAGCTTCCCCAGGGTGCTCTTCAGGCAATGAAGAACAAAGACACAGAGCTCCAACACTGTGAGCAATGTGACTACACAGAAATGTTATAAATATATCACATCTAAGAAGAAAACTCTATGCGCATCTTAAATGTATGTAAATTCTCACACTCACTAGTACACGTAAATGCATAACTTAAAGACTGAAAAAATTGTGCTTGAAAAATCCCCTGCTACCATATTTCAATGAAATTTATTTCCAGTAGTTCTAATCTATTTTCAGGCTGGGACTTAGGAATGGGAATGTAGTCATCTTTGGGGGCAAGACAGATAACAAAGTTCGCACAGACTCAGGTGAAAATTTAGGCATCAAAACTGGCTAAAAGTTATGTGCTGAAACAATGACTAGAAAGACTTAGGATATCAGTGAAACTAAAAAAAACAACAATTAACAAATGAAACTTGTATTACAAAACCCAGATAATCATAAAATCTATTAAAAACAGCTACTAAATTGTAAGAAATTAAAAATATGAAAAATAATGTAAAAAAAACTTAGAATGTTTGGGAATACATTAATCTCATCTTCCTACAACTAGAAGCTAATATGCTACCGTTTTATCTAATCTGATAAGCATGCTTTTAATTTTGTTTTATATCTGTATACTGGGAACACACTGAAAAGGGCATATGATCAATGTGAATGGCCTAATTAAGAGAATGCATAATTAATCTAATGAGAATAATACATTTTCATAATGATAAAGGAATAATTAAACAATTTAGAGTCATTAGAAACAATGTATTATTCAAAGGAAACTATTTTAAAAGGAGCTGGTGATTAATAAAATAAGAGTTAATTTGAACACCCTGTTGGGTTCCAAACTTCTACATTTCAATTAAGCCATTACAAATGTAAGGGAGGAGAGACCCCTGTACACACATTTATCCTGAAACTTTATTTCTTTCTCTCTCTTTTCTCCCCCACTCCATTTTGATTATGCTGGAGAGAGGCCACCTGATGCACTTTTAGAGACATGGTAGTAAAAGCTATTTTTAGCAAGAAAGTAAAATGGAACCTACTTTAGCGGTGGGTTTTGGGAATGTTTTTTTGTTGTGTGCTTTTTATAAACAGTGAATTATAAAATAAGTAAGATGATTTGGGAGGTAAAATATTTTCACAACTTAAATTCACTGTAGTTGTATGGGGCTTCTTAAGTGAAAATTAATACAGAAAGCTTTCAACTATTTCAGATTCCTCAACTACACTGCATCCTACTAGCCACCTCAATTAAAAGATACTCAAGAATTTATTTTGTTTCTTTTCAAACAGACAAACAGTAGAGTATTGCTCTGTGTGAAATTCATCTAATCTCTCTGCATCAACAAATTTTATACAGACTTTTTCTTCCAACTTCTGAGATAGGCTCAGTGCAGACAGAAATGGAAGAACTGTATTTCCTTTGTGGGTGGTAAAACCTGAATCCAAACCTAAATAATCTTTGGGCCATAATGTCACTCATCTGACATGACTTAACATTTGTTAACAAATTTGACTTACTCACTCTTCAGATGCTAACATCTTCTTAAAAGATGTGGGCAACAATTCTTTTGGAATTGGTTACTTCATATGGTCTCTCTGTGGTTTCTCAGACAGATAATTGGACTTATCCCACCTGACCATATGCATATAAGCAAAGCATCTAGATTGGACTGAGTCATCTCTATGGTCAGCAGAGACCATTTCAATTGTGTTAAAGACAAAAGCCACTGACATCCTGCAGGAAGATGGCCTACTTGAGTTAAATGTTCAAAGAAAATTGAGATGCATGAGAATCAGTATCTTGAATAGGTGTGGGTAAAAAATTATGAATTAGAACTTTTCAGAAGGAAAAAAACAAAACCAAAAACAAACAAACAAAAGAACAAAACAAAAAAAAAGGTGGACATGAAAAAGGGAATATATATTCATTAGGTTCAGGTTGGTTTAGTTAAAACTGTTCACTTTGAGTCTTTTTTCAAAAAATGCATTCTGAAAATGCCCTGGTTAAATGCCTCAGGCTTTATGGGAACATTCAAACCTAGTACCTGAAATATTTTAGTTTAGAAACCTGTAGGCTGTGCCAAAAAATAATATTTCCATTACCAGAAAGGGATTTTAAAAAAATAAAAAATACTGGTGCTCTACATATTTTCTTCTGCCATTTTTATTCTTCTTGATTTATATGCATTTTCTCTTTCATCTGTTAGATGTTTCTGGTAGTGTACTGTGTGACTGAGTAGCTTCTATCAGATGACCACCAAAACTCACATATTCTTAAGACAACAGTTATGCACAAAGTACCACTGTTCAGATAACTGATATATGAGAAAGGAAGAAGGGGAAAAGTAGAAGAAGAAAAAGGGGAAAAGAAGAAAATGTGGATGGGTGACCAGCTAACTACATTTCAGCCTGAGAGTGGGCTGCCACCCTCTCTGCTCACTAGATCAAAAGCCCCTTCCCCTTATGTCAAATGAAGCAGCATCATGTCTGCAGTATGCAGGGATTTGTATCTCCAGCTTTTCCACTGGTTCCTTCTTCACACTCCTCCAGGCATAATGAGTTTGAGAAACACTGTTTTAAAGCTAAATCCACTGAAACCCGAAGTTATCAAATTACCTACACAAAACTAGCTTGATCAGAGAAATGTCCTGTGGTGGGTGGTGTTATCCCAAGAAAGAACCATGAAACTGTTTACCTCTCTCCAAATTTTCATGTCACCAAATATGCTGACTCCTGCAGCAAATCACATCTTCTAAGAATAGCTTTATTTGGATTAAGTCCTGAATTAAAGCACATTATAGTACAAACATAAGCCTCTTAAAAGATACAGAATATTGATAATTTTCCCTGTACCTCCAAAAAAAGTTCAAAGGGTTATAATTAAGAACATAACAACTGAATATCCTGGGAGCACAAATTATAAGTGCGTGCATGCATGCACACTTTGAAGAAAGTCCACAGTTCATTTATTAGTACTACTTCATCAACACACTGTTGTTTCCCAATTCACCACTATATTCATTTGCTGTTCCGTGAGCTATGCAGGATTTTAGGACTGATGCCAACTAGTTTACTCTTTGTTCCAACATCTTCAGGCTGAGTTTAAAAAGTAATCTCTGAGATTTACATGGAAAATACATTTGTATTTCCCTATTGTTTAACACTTGGCATCATAGATATGGACAGTATCTGGGACAAGGTGCTAAAACAAATTAGTGAGATGGAGAGATAAAGCCTAAAGTGTTCAGTGGGGACTCCTCTGTAATACTAAGAATGTTCTTGATAACATACACTACAGGTTCCTGATCAATACAAGAAATAGTTTGAAAGGAAAAGGGAAAGAAAGAAAAGCAAGGATAACTTATTTCAAATTGTACAAATTCCTGTGCTCAAAGTGACAAGATCACCAGTACTACATAGACATATAAGCCAAGCAGAAGTAAACCATATCTTCCTCATAGCTACTGTAATGCTGCCTAGAATAATGTCTCTGAATTTGGTGAGGTGACCATAAGTTACACAATCAAAAGAAAAGGTGTCCTCTGCATTCGTTAGAGTTCTCTGTGAATAACAGTCTATGGCAGAGACGTAGTTGGTATAGACAACGTTATTGTGTCCACAGTCCTTCAGCATCATATTTTAATATGGAGGTATTCCAAACGCTGACTAAATTTTGCCCTTCACTCCTAATCTGCAGAGCAGAAGCTCACGCATGTTGCAAGAATGACCTCTGCCAAAGAACACAGAAACCACTTTTTTAAATTGTGACAAAGTAAAGGTAAAGCTTGCTAAAGTTGTTAGGGAATCAATTAGCAAACAACACACCATTTCAATTTGTAGCAGTCAATACATCACAGATGAATAATGATTTGAATAACCTTGCTTTTAGGTTATAGGGTACTTGAAAATGACACAGAAGAAATCTCACAGGAAAAGACAGGCAAATAAAGGACGAAATGAGACAGAAAAATTAAAAAGTCTAGACATGTAATACAAAATACACACAACCATAATTCCAATTGTTAGGATGGATTGTTGAGACCTACTTTTGAATTTCTATGCAAATAGATTTCCTAATAACTAAGGACAGATTTCTTAATAACATGGGCAGGAAGGGGCTTCAGTAGGATTTAAGAAACACTCTGCTGCAACTTTATATCTTGTGATATAAACTACTCTTATATCCAACTGAAATAATGGACCTTATGTGCATGAATACCTTGATCAGGTTTACCTGTACAGGAATAAGTAGAAGACAAGGTCGCTAACTGCAATGATCCATAATGCAAAGTAATTCAGCACTGGGCAACATTCATTTAAATACCATGACATATTCTATGTAACAGTGTATGCATTAATTCTGAGAGACTGCATACAGAATTTTGCACTGCATAGCACCAAACAGAAATACAACATGTGAGCAATTCAGGCAAAGGAATCATACAAAGTGAAAACCTGGCCCTTTTGTCCACTCATTTTCACTTTATTTTACACTTACCAGTTAGAATTGGAAGAGGAAATTAAAACAATATACAAAGATATACGAAAAATGCCTGTGGTTCCCTACATTTTTCTTTAACTAAGATGAAATTTATTACTTCTTTCTATATTTTCCAATTGGGATGACATCACCTATATTTTTAATTTTTTTATTATAATCTTTAAAATGAAGCATGAATTAGTCCATAAAGTTAAGTAATTTTGGTTCTTCGGGATTAATCACATCTGGAAACCTTTTTTGCACTTCTAGCAAAAACAATCCAAAGTTATAAAGATACCTTTGAATTAACTGCGTTCTTAAAACACAAGTATGGTTTAGTATGTCAGTGGTATAGCCAACCTGTCAAAAGCTTTTGTAATATTTATCCATTTTGAGCTATGAAGATGCTGGGAAGGAAGGTAGATGTGAGGCCCATAAGTTTGCAACAAAAAGCAGACACTTCAATATACAGAACTCACACACACTGAACAATAACTTCTAGTTGCCCACCCACCAGCAGCCAAAACTTTTTATAATAATATTCCAGGCCATGAAACTTTAACATATGGCCATAGTCACAATTTTTCTTTCCCAGAGAGGCAGCAGTACTGAAAATCCTTTCACAGGAGGAAAGCTACGCAAAATATGAAAATATTCACCTCTCCCTCTACAGTGATTAACAAATTGAAATGGAGATGAAGTTATACATGGTGGATTAGATTCCTTCTCTTCAAAGAATGTATTTCGATAGTAGCACTCTTCAAATCCTTAATCATTCAGACAGATTAACAGCAATCCTGGAATATGTGTGGAAACCCCATCTATCTGAAACATACCGTAATGCATATAGCAGTTTCCTTTGGTAGGATCCAGCTGAATGGCCTTCACAAAGTACTTTTCTGCTTCACTTTTGCGTCCCTTAAAATAAAAAAAAAAAAAAAAAAAAAAAAAAAAGGAAGGAAAATTATTTTAACAATGCGTCACCATGGAGTGATTCTGTACAGTAACAGTTTCCAGGCACTAGAGAAAAACAACTGCTATTATCATGAGACTTAACCTAAGTAAATGTGGAAATTTAAGTGTTACGGTAAGTTTGTGGTCAACTACTTTATGCTGCAGATCTCCAGACTGAGGAAGAAATGTGTCCAACATTGTCAATGTCCAAGAAGTAAGGAAGTGGGAGAAAGTTATTGCAAAACATATTGTAAAGGCCTTTGGGTGAACATCAAGCTCCATGCTACTACTTTCCTGACATCAGGATGAGCATTACACAGACTGCCTCTGCACCCTCCATCCCCCCACAAAAACATATTTGGATTCTATGAAATCACAGAATATCTCAAGGTGGAAGGGCCCCATAAAGATCATCAAGTCTAACTCCCCGCTTCTTGCAGGAGTACATAAAACTAAATCATATGACTGAGTGCTGTCCAATTGCTCCTTCAACTCTGACAGGCTTGGTGCCATGATCACTTCTCTGGGGAGCCTGTTTCTGATCACAGACCTCTTCCTCAGTGAAGAACCTTTCCTAATGTCCAATCTGAACTTCCCCTAATGCAGCTTCATTCCATCGCCCCATGTGCCAAATAACACCATATTTATATTCAACAGTGAAGTCACCACAAATGAAGGTATATAAATAGAAAATATTTCTGATTTTAATGTCAGAAGTAAGATTTCATCAGAAATCAATTCTGCCAACTTGTAAAACATAACTGAAATAGAAAATGTAATTTTAATTACAGTGATCAACAGTACAACGAAACAGTAAAGAAAGAAAACCCCAAACAACAGAAATGATGGTAGAAAGAACAGATGTTCCAGATCACACATTTTCTTATCACCAAAATCACCAAGCCACTGAAGTAGCATTATGGTATACAAATGCCAAAGCAGACCCATTAGTGGTCATTACTCTTTTCATGAAGAAAACAGTAATATTGGATTAGCCTAGTCTGATACTCAAACACAAATCACTATCAGCTATTCAGTAACATACCTGGGACCTGCTTATCCCTATCCCCTTGAAATTAGTTGCTGTGGTTTGTATTATAATACAGAAGGCCTCCAGAATAAAGAACAGTTAAGCTTTACCACTGTGGGAGAAAGTCATTGTGGTCGGCACCTCTCAAGGTTGCCTTGAGCATTATTTCACAGATAGAAGCATGTAGGCTTTCTTAAGTTTTGTGGTCTGGAAACAGACACTGCACACATACTACCCTATCCCACAAGTTAACACAGGAATAATAACAAGGTCTGTTCGTGATTACAGCTGCTCCAGATTCTCAGTATTTCCCTCAAGGGCCTTAGAGACAATGAAGATAGAAAAAGAAGTTGTGCAGCACACCAAGAACTATATCAATACCAAGTTCCGTTAAACCAACACAGAGGCCCTATTTGCAAGAAATCATCTTGGCAGAGATACAAGCAGGCTTATCATTTACAATATCCCAGTTTCACAAAATAAATGTCTAGTGGAGCTAAGAATTTAGCATTTATATTCACTAAACTTTCTTTAGTAAACCCACATGGTACGAGGCTCCCATCAATCAAATGGTGCAACCACACGAGAGTGTCCTATCTTATGCTGCAGTGCCTCACACCCTTGTGCACATTTAAAGTTACCTCAGAAATTGTTTAAAGGGTGCCTTGCACCCTTGTTTAAAACAAAAACTCCCAACAAAAAAAGATAACAGCTGTAGCCCAGACTGATTTTTCCTCTTCTACTACTGCAGTAAAGCCCTATCTACAGATTAAATACAATTTCTTTTTTCAATCATAACAATGAACAAAAAGTGAAGAAGAAACTAATCTCCAATTGAAAAGACAATGTAAATTTTAGTGAATGTAAAATAATTATTCAAATTAAAATAATTGAAGGGGGTGGGGGGGAAGGGTGATAATTGAACATGAAATTTTGCACATTTAACTCTAATGTTGGCACTATTAGTCTGGTAAAAGGTACCATGACATATAAATCCAGTCCTGAGGCTTCAAAGTGACAAGCATATGTATCACTACTACTGACAGAATTAACATCTACAGATTTTGCTTCATTGCTTTCTTTTTCTTTTTTTAAACAGGCTAGCATGATTAGTTTTGGTCACATTTTGTGTCGTTTTCTAGAACATAAAATGAACTATTTCTATTTCACTGAATACATCCACAAAATACATAGATTCTGCCTACCAAACTATATGGCCACAAATATTTGTCAAACATGATTACTTTTGATTTAGTGGATTCACAAAAAATATATCACTGTTCTACTCTTTTTAGCACTTTCCAAGTGGCATATTGCACTCAAGTTCAGGCCAGTCAAGAGACCTGAAAAACATAGTGATGACAGGTGCCAGCATACATAGCATCAAAGGAATGACTGTGCCATTAACAGACTCAAATACTCATGAAAGATAAAGGGGACTAAAATCTTACATGGTATCATCTGAGACAGAAAATGTTCTGACTACAAATGATCGCCATAGCTCTATTTCTTCACGTTGGCCATAAATTGGATATACTAACATTTGTAAAAAAAAAAATTAGTAGGAGGAATAAAAGCATTTTCTTCCAGAAGAGCATTCTGAGGAACCTTGCATCACTTAATCTAAAATGCCCTCTTTGGTGTCCTCTGTCTGATGGTAGAATGTCAGTACCTCAGCATAGGTTTAATACATCTTTTTTTTGTGTGTCAAATTATATAAAATCTAATCACTTGACAGAATTAGGCCATTTCACAATTAAATTTTAGTATTCATCAACTTCTTCCAAATATCCAATGTACATGTTAACTACCACAGCAGAAGGTACAAGACAGCAATTCCTGTCATTGCCCGTTCTCACTATATGTGATCGGTGTTAAATAAAACAGATAGCATAAGGGAATAAAATTCTAACTTTTAAAGAGAATCCAAATAATTGTTTATACAGCTGAAAAATACTGATTTGGGGCAGGAAGGCACTATGTGTGCATATTCACTGTTATATGTGTTGACCCATATATATTCAGCCATTGAGTGCCACTGGAAACCTCCCAGTTTTTAGCAGCACGGTGTGCAGTTGTATATACAAAACCACATGCTTTGGCAATTTTACAAACCAAAAAAATCTAAGTTTGCAACTGCATGCTAGCAGACTTATTTGAAGGATAAAAAAGTTATGCATGCGATGTTAACAGAAGGACTTGACTACTCTGATTAATAATGTTACACAAAATAACCTCCACCTGTTGGTCACTGGTTCATATCCAGTCCAGATCAGTAGCTAATGAAAAAGTGCTACCTGGGAGCTACTTGTTTGCTCAGGAGGGATGAGTGTGTGGTCCTAGCCCTGATGCTAATGGAGATCCCCTGCACAGAAGCACTGGCATACTTATGGCTTTTCAGAGTAGAGACCAACAAGACAGAATTATAAAACAATTGATGGCAATGTCATTTTGGGGGTGAGGGGAGGGGGGAGAAAAAAATCTTAAGGAAGACACTGTAATCATTGATTTGGATGACTGCGCTGATATTCTCCTTACTGGACCTGGACCTTAATCTAACGTTTCTAATAAGGAAAGCTTTCAACAGTTTTCCATTAATAAAGTGTTATGGTTTAATCCCAGCTGGTAACTTAGCACCACAGAGATGCTGGAACACTCAAAAAAAAAAAAAAAAAAAAAAAAAAAAAAAAAAAAAAAAAAAAAAAAAGTAAAATTCATGGCTTGTGATAAGAACAGTTTAACAAATGAAATTAAATAAAATCACTTATATTAATAATGATAACAAAAAAATGAAGATTACAAAAATAAAGAGAAATAAAACGTAAGGAAGACAAGGGTTGCACAATACAACTGCGCCCCATGGCTGACCAATTCCCAGCCATTCCTAAAACAGTGATCAATCTCCCATGGCCAATTGCCCCCAGTTTATATACTGAGCATGATGTCATATGGTATATAATATTCCTTTGGCTAGTTTGGATCAGCTGTCCTGGCTATGCTCCCTCCCAGCTTCTTGAGTATCCTTCCTGGCAGAGCATGGGAAGCTGAAAAGTCCTTGACGCAGGCTAAGCATCACTTAAAAATGACTAAACATCAGTGTGCTATTGACATTATTATCATCCTAAATCCAGAACACAGCAATGTACCAGTTACTATGAAGAAAATTAACTCTACCCCAGCTTCAACTAGGATATAGAGAAAAACCTTTTTTTTTTTTCTCCCATGCCTAAAGATGAATTGCCCATGATTACTGCCTTCCAGCAACACCAACAAATTTGAAAGTTAAAAAGTGAATGTAAACAACATGTGGCTCCTACAACCTAGTGTGTCAGTTTTCCTGGCTTTCAGAAATAGTCTGTATTCCACATTATCATGCAGACTCTAAATCAGAATGGCTGGTTCTTTGCAGTTTTGGAAGCCAAACAGTTAAATGTAATTTCAGGATCTTGTTTTTTAAGACCATCTTTTCATAGGGTTTTTTTTTTTTTTTTTCCTTTGGTTGGTTCTTCTCTAGAGACCGAGACAATAGATGCAACCATGCTAATATGGTCAGACTTATGGCTTAACTGGGCATTCCTACAGAAAACTGCTGTGACCTCCATGACAAATTAAACAAAGCTAGCAAAGGGCAGTCGATACATTAATAGAAGACCCTATATTAATACTTAATATGTTTTAAAAATGAGGATAAAATTACAATTTTTATATTCACCTCCATTTTTTTTCTAACTCTTCTGGCAAACTCATGCTAAGGCAGCTGTTATACTTCTGGCTGCTGGAGGTCCAAGGACTCTAAGATGCTAGCAAAATTGGAAAAGATTAATACAGCTGAGCAGCTCTGAATAACAATCTTGTGGAAACTATGATGATAAAGCAGCAACCAAGAAGGTGGTTCAAATAAATTAGGTGGCTTCTGCAATTTAAACCAACTATATATTTCATAAATATTCATTATTCTTCAAAGGGTGCAAGGCTATAATCAGTAGAGCAGAGATTTCACTCTTCAACACAGTTTTACCAGCTTAAACTGGTAATTATGATATTGCATAAGGAATTCAACTTCTGTCACAAATGCAGTTGCCTGTCATTTCCCACATCTCCTCAATTTTCTTTGGCAATCATTCACATTTTTAATAAAAATAATTGAATTATGAAAAGATTTCCTAATGGAAGATTGATTAAACTGTGGACACTGGATCTTGAAAACACTATTATTTTATGTATTTCCTTCTTCCTTTCCAGGACATTGTAAAGTCACAGAGAGACTATGTGATACAGTAAAGAAGTCTGAACTGAAATTGTGACTTCATTTGATGTTACTGTAAATTATTGCAGCCCTGCATACTGTTTCACAACGAGCTCCTTTTTCCTTGCAAAAGTTGTCACAGGACTGCAAAAGATAATTTAAATGCTATATAAATAAGAAAATAAGTGATAAAGTCTTGAGGGTTTTAGTTAGATAGACCAACTAAAGAAGAATTAGAGTTGCATCTTACAGTGTGGTCAGTGACATAGGCAAGCACTTCATACTGCCTCTAAATACTAAGACTTAAGAAATCACTTTTACAGGTAGCATTTAAGTATCTAAATGGACGGATTTTTCTGTTCCCCTAGTTTTGTTGTTATTTCTACAACTCTCCCATCTCCACTCTGAATTACAGTGTAAATATCTTGCACCATAACCTGAACGTGAAATGCCAGTCCCACTAAAATACATGGGACTTCTACTGTACACATCAAAGGCCCAAAATTTATCTCAGCCTCTGTATTTCCTGTGCAGCAAAGAGATATAGCTTGCCTCTACATCTCATCTCTATAATAATGTAGTAAAAACAACTGAACATGGCAGACAAGCAATGACTTCTAAAGGTTAACATCTGGCCCAGAAAAACATGCATATGAGGCAAGATTTGTAATGAGGAAGTACTATATATTTAATTAGAAAAACAGATAGTTGGGGGCCAAGCATTTTACAGCCCCAGAAAGTCCTGTTTGTTTTTTTTTTTTTTCTGGACTAAGATCAGTGGACTTGTAAAAGATGCTATCTTTTAGCTATCTTTTTAGTTTTCCTCTCTCATATCTCTTAGATGATAATACTTCAAAACAATACTGTTGCTAGTACTGATACTTGCAAGTTTTGGCTACCTAATGCCTTCAAGAACAAGATAATATTATTTCTCTTTGGTGTAATATATTCATCTCAGTGTACAGAGTAAGGGATTATTTTGGAAGAAGTTATGGTATAAATCTGTATCTACTAATCCATAATAATTTACCCTACACTTACCACACAGAAAATGCGAGGCAATGTTTTCATTACTGTCAATGCGACACATTCACATACTCCTGGCTCTAAGGTCTTGATTGATGCTCTCCTTCCCAGTCATTTCACTGGACCAGGGTCCTTATACACATGTGAATCTGTTCATGCTGCTTGTTTAATCCAGTAAAATGCTTTTAAAGATAAGTCTTGGTAGAATCAATAAAATGCAACGTCTTATTTTAGCT
Organism: Calypte anna; assembly: GCF_003957555.1. Taxonomy (NCBI): domain Eukaryota; kingdom Metazoa; phylum Chordata; class Aves; order Apodiformes; family Trochilidae; genus Calypte; species Calypte anna. The sequence continues at coordinate 69,530,823 of NC_044244.1, read as the reverse complement.
TTATCTCTCTTTGCACCTTAAATACTTCATTTCTATTTAAATATATCACATTTGTCCACTTTCAGTTAAATGTGGATTTTTGTTGACTAAAAATCCACCTAGTCTGACTAACATTCTACTGAAGTCAGTGTAATTCTTCTATGAGCCGGTTATTTTAGAGCACAACAACATAAACTGGGTTCTTGAGGCTACATCTACAGGGATAATTAATGGCACAATAACCTGAGAGCTGAGATACAAGCACTGTCCATTGACTTTGGTGAGAATCCATTGGTGCATTTTTAAAATTTGACACCACTACTTATACACAGATTTAGGACTCTAAAGTATAGCTCATATGGGCTTGGGTGCACGAGTAAGCCTATCAAGGTGTTACTTCCAAGTAAACTAGTATATATCTGCCTAAGCAATAATATAATAGAGCTATTTCTCATTCATTTTCTTTCTTTACAGCTCTCATACTGTAAAAAAAGCATCCCTGTTTCATTAAAGTATTGAAAATTATTTAGAAAAGAAATACAGATATATGATTTTTTTTTTTCCTCTTGAAGGTTTTGGGGTTTTTTTGGTTATTTTTTAAAATATATATGTATCTTTTGAGTCTTTTTTTTTTTTTTTTTTGGCAGCTCAAAGTACAGAAGGAATTTACCTTGTTACATCACTGTTAAAACCAAGCAAGATTATATATATTCTTAAGTAAATTTCTAGAGAACAGATTTCATTATACGCTTTGTGATTTATTTACTTTCTAGACCAATATTGAAATGCTCACCTCAGTTATTAAGCTGTAGATTATTTTATATAAAGAATATGTAATGAAATGGTAAGTAAATTTCCACATTAGGCACTCTTAATTCTATTCACTCTTGGGCCACATTTTATATTTTCTGATAAAATTGTATATTAATATCTACTTGTATTTCACTGGTCAGTCAGTAGAATATAAATTCCCTCACATGCTTTTTTCACCAAGTCCTGTAGACTTCTTCTAAGCAAAATTTGGACCGTATCATGCATTTTTCCATGATTACTGAAAAAATTACTACTCTCAGAGCAATAACAGGTAACTGGCAGCTATATTCAACCATGTAACCAAACAAAAAGATCTCTTTCTTTCATGAAAGCATTTCATCCTGTGTCACTGATGTTTTCTATAATAAGCCTTAAATTTATGTTGAGTAAAGCAAGAAGTTTAGGGCTCCCCTTTTCCTGTCTACAGGAAGTTAGAAACAAGATACAGAAGATGAGATCCCTAAAGGAGGTTAGTGAGGGGTTATGTGCCTAAATACCTGCTCCAGAATAATTTACCAACTAGCAATATGGATATGTTATATTTAAATAAATGAAAATATTCCATTTTAAAATTAATTCTGTTACACTTGGCATGCAGCCAAACAAATGTCCTAAGGGGACTGAAAAGTATATCTATGGATGCAATACTTACGGCATGTAGCCAAGCTCAGAAGAAATACAAGCTCAATAGATGTCAGCTATTGAAATTTCTATAGTTTGGAAATCCTAACATTCAGCCTGGAGGTGTTAATGTTCCAGATACACCAGATAACCAAACCTTAAAACAATAGGGCTTATGGTTCTGAAATCAATCAACATGCCTTTCCACGCTGAAGAGTGAAACAGCCCCTCCACATCCCCTACAAGCAAATTTCTTGTTAAATGGAAAGTAAAATGAAAACAACTTCTGACATTTTGCAGATTTTGTTCCTAAATCCAAACTTTGTGCATGGATCAGTTTTAACCCTTGAGGGATTTCAAGTGGCAAGAAAAACTGTAATGTTTGTCTCAGACTTCACAAACTGAATACACAACAGAAAGGTGGCAGCATCTACTGCTTGGCTTACTTTGGCTTCTTTGGGAGGGCCTTCTTGAAGATTCCATGCTATTTATGCTTTGATATGATGGGAGTTTTAACTGAAATATTTTCACTTAAAAATTCTTCCTGGAAGCAGTACTAACAGCCAAGAGATTTAGCCTCCCCAAATGAAATATCTAACAGCTTTGCTCATCTGAATAAATCGACACACGCAGAAAATGTATTTTCACAGAATATAGATTTCTATATGTGTAGGCATTTATTAGTCATTCCCAGATTATTACTAAAAAGCTTTTAGTATGTTTTAAAGGAAGTGGTTACTAAAAGAAGGTATAAACTGTTCTACAAATTATATCTAAAAACATCCATGATTCTTTTAACATCATGACTGTTGTACCTCATTCCTGCTTTTTTTCAAATTTGTGTAAATATAGACAAGTAAATCAGCAGCAAGTAATGACAGATCAAGAAAATCATGAATCTACTGCATTATTGCATTATGTTTCTTCTTTGCCCTGCTGTCCCATTTTTTTTTTTCTGTTCTTAGTACTTTCCATTTGTTAAGGACTAAACCAATTACTGAATACAGTAGGGTATCTGATAGTGGCATTCTGAGTAATTTCACAACTAACCAACAACGGCAGGATACCTCTCTGGCCTTCTGTTTGTCAGCAACACAGGCAGAAAACAACTGCAGGCAAAAAAATATGGCCACCCACTGAGGGAGTATTTTAAAACTTTTTAAAAGTACTTAACCTCAGTGTTCATACTTCAGTGTTACAATAATGTTCCTTTTATCTTTATCCAAAACACTGCCAGTCTCTACCATGTCCATGTTTGCTTTCTCCCCACCACCCTGAGGAGAAAATGTTTCAAAATAAAACATTTTAGATTTGGGGGAATCTTTTAGAGTGATTATTATTGCATTTAATATGGTTTGGAGCTGTAACACAAACATTTTACAAGGCAAAGTAAATTTTTCTTACAGCACTTTGGCTGATTTTCCAAGCCACTAAAAATAGGAAATTAACAGCACTGTGTGGTTCCACATAAAATGCAAGAAAACACTGCAATTTTTTCCAAAGCAATATAGCAAAGCCTGTAATTCCTAGATACAACACTCTAAATGGTACAATATGGGGCTGCCCCTAAGTACTGTAGCAATTCTAGGCACTACTGCAAACTATGAGGGTTGGTTTGTGGGCTCAAGTTCACTCAAAACAGATAAAACAAAACTTTAAAACAGATTTGGTTCTAGTTGAAATTAAGCTTCTCAGACTAGTGTGCTACTATAAGAACTCATTGCCTGATGCCAGAAAGGCCAGCCATTAATAGGGAGGGTTCCTTAGTCTCCTTTTTAAGGAGACTAAAGTGAGAGGAGAAAAAAAAATCAAAAGTCTCACTTAACAAATTATTTTCTTTAGCATGATAGCCAAGCTTTTCTCTTCCAGAAGGTCTGCCCATAAAATGGAAAATGAATTACAGCAAATGCTCAAGGCCTTACCTGGCACTGTCATTTCTGACAGACTGATTTTTATCTGAGAACTGGGAGCCTTGCAATTTCAAAGCCTTTTACAAAAATTATGCTCTTCTTTGAGATACAGAAATAAATTACCTGAACAAGGGCTGCGGCTTAGATGCTGTGGTAACAAACTCCTGTGCTATCAGGAATTGGTTGGGTCAACTAACATGCCACACTGACAAATAAATTTCTCTACAAGTAATTTCTGCTTCATAACATGTTTAAAATATGAAAAGCACTTGAAGATACATAATGCTAAAGCACTGCAGTCCTAAACAGCTACACATAATTTCTATTTAATAAATAAATAAATAAAATTAAAAATGGGGAAAAAAAGATATGTGCAAACTTGAGCCCCAGACAGCTGGTTATTTTCAAATTAGTCTACTAGCTGAGCTACAAATCATGATTTTTAACTCTTAAATTATACTGTTCTAATATATTTTCAGCGGAATTGTATGTTAGTGAGCTGTAATTTTTAAATATGAACATATTATCTAGTATACGGGTTACAAAATACTTGTGATGTATGATATTAGGTAACTGCATATTCATTAACTGTTCCTTTTTTTAAGTTGGTCTGATTTTTCTGCAGCTATGAAGACAAACCACATCATGGGGTGCATCAAAAACAGCACCACCAGTGAGTCAAAAGAGGTGATCATCCTGCTGCACTCAGTGCTGGTGCAGCCTCATGTGGAGTACATGAGATGCACGTGTGCAGTTGTGAGCCCCACAATTTAAGAAGGATGTGAAGGTCCTTGAATGCATCCAGAGGAAGGCAACGAAGCTGCTGAAAGGCCTAGAAGTAATGTCCTTTGAGAAACAGCTAAGGAATTTGAGCTTGTCTAGTTTGGAAAAAAGAAGCCCAAGATGTGACCTGATTGCTGTCTACGGCTGCCTGAGGAGGGGATGTGGAGAAGGAGGTGATGATCTCTTCTCCCTGGGATCCAGAGATAGAACACATAGCAGTGGCTTAAAGCTGTACCAGGGAAGGTTTAGACTGGACATTAGGCAGCATTTCCTTACCAACAGGGTGGCTGAATACTGGAACAGGCTTTCTACAGAGATGGATGATCCCCCAAGCCAGTCAGTGAGTAGGAGGTATTTAGACAATGCCCTTAATAACGCATTTTAACTTATGGTCGGCCCTGGATTGGTCAGGCAGTTGGACTAGATGATCATTGTAGGCCCCTTCCAACTGAAATATTCTACTCTACAGAAGCCCAAAAGATTTAAAACGAGTATATTTAAATAGCATAGATTATTCACTTATTGCACAGTTAAAATAATTTTAAATCTATCATAATACATGGATTGTGATTTACCTTCTTTACTGTTTTACATACCATTCATGATCTTGCAAATGCTTCTGATAGAAGCTAATCTGGCCTTAATATCTCTTTTCAGTAAGAAGATAACAGATGTTAATATTAAATACATGTTTGCACCTTTACTTCTATTCAAAACATTGTTTTTCAGTAAACTGGAATTAGCTTCAGCATGAAAATAAAGAAACGTCAACAGAATCATAGAAGGATTCATGGTGGAGAAGACTTTGAGATATCATCCTGTCCAATCCCTTACTTCATTTAGATCAGATTGCTTGTTCAGGTTATTGCTCAAGCTGGAAAAAAAAAAAATAAAAAAAATCCCACAAACATATTTTCATTGCTAAAAACAAATCTTCTAGTATATGGTGCCTTTATTTTACATGTGCTGTGGAACTTAATATTAAAATAAAATGTAAAAAAAAACAAAAAAAGAACATATGCAGGTCATTATGAATTTAGAAAATGTGCAAAGTTCCTAGATTTGGTGTTTGATAGAACCAAGGTTAGACAACATGAACAAAACAAATAGCTTACACTCTAGAACACTCATTTATTTCTATTTTAGGGAAGTTTAAAGAGCTTTACTGAAAGTTGGGAAAGCATAGCTTGCAGTAAAGTACAAGCAGCTCTGCAAATGTCTATAGACTGTGCACAGGTCATCCTCACAGTTCATTATGGGAGAGCAAAGAAAAAAGAAGGCACAAGAAGTGGGTCCAGGTATCCAGACTGGCAGTAAGGGATTAAATTAATTATATCATGCTGCTTTTAGTAAGCATTAATACTGGCTCCAGACTTGAAGAAGCAGAAAAACTGGGGTTGAAATTGAGCCACTTCATTGGAATTTAAGTTAGGAAGTAAAACACAGCTGAACTGTGAACTTTACAGGTCTGATTGATGTTAGCTTTTACACTAGAATAGAGCCTTTTGCTGGAATTTAGGAATTTGTATGAAATGTTCCTCTTCTCCTCCCTCACCCTCCAATTTCACTGACAGAGAAATATTTTAGATCTATATTAGCACCCACTTCCACCCTTCACTTCATCAACTATTTTATGTTTCTTTCATGGAAGAGACACGGAGAAATATTATCAACAGTTATTTCTCAGCACTTACATTCAGAAAGAGGACTGGAAAATGTCTGAAGGTTTATTTCCAACAGATGAGGGGACAGAAGTCTCTATATATTTCTCCTGTAGCATCTGAAAAATGACTGAAATAGGCTTTTCTCTCTCCTAAATACCCACGCTGTGAGGAAATTAACATGAGAGAAAAGCCTGCTTCAGTCAAGTTTATCAGAAGAATAAATTGCCATGGATGGGTATGGACTGAAACAAGTGTGCCAAAGAGAGCAGCTCTAATGCTACTGAATTCCAAGGAAGTTTATGTGGATTCCAGGAAGCATGTCAGTTACAGCAATCATATATTTATGATGGGAACTAATACTGGTATGGCACAGTATAGTAGAAACTAGACAAAATTTATTTAATGTGAATCACTGAGCAGATGGTAGGCTGCAAAACTGATTAAGGGTAAGTGACCAACAAAAATACACAAATCCATATTCTACTGCCAAACCTCTTCATCTTCGATTTCCCTATTGAGCGCCTTTTCAGACATTGTAGCTGAAAGAATTAAATCAGATAAATGCCAAATTTCAACAGATCAAAAATAAATGAAGGTTTTTTCCAGGAATGAAATTACCAGCTGAAAAAAAATCTGCCATCTCTGGCTGCTTTGTCACCAACATGTTGCTTTATTATGTGTTTATGAAGCCCTATATCACCACAAGCCAACATCAGCACCCCCTTTTCTTCTCATGCTGCTGACAGAATAGACATGAACTCAATCTGTACATGTTGCCATGAATGTAAGAAGAAGAAACAGTTATAAAATAGTGTTCAGAGATGACAACAAACAAACGGGATGAGAATAGATTGCAACAATTGCAGAGAGCAAGTACAAGTAACTTAGTGTGTTTTCAGAGAGGATAGGAAATTTTATTGCCTATCATGGTGCAATACTTAGGGTTCAAAGTGTATACAGCCCCTGTCCTTTTTGCTAATGAGACACATTCCTCCAAAAACGTAGTTCAGATCCACAAGGCACAATCCACCTCACATGAATCTTACATTTATATCCCTGGAGAAAAGTAAACAGTTCAATTCTATTATAAGGATTTGCATACATTTACCATCACTTCCTCCCCAAAGCTGGGGTATGCCAATCCTCTAACTGAACTTTCATAATGAAGGGACAATCTTAAAACTTTAGTGGTACACAATGTTTGTACAGAGTTATAGGATTTGGGGATTTTATTATTTTGAAGAAAACTGTGAGAACTTTTTCCCCATAGCAACGTCAAGACTTTCCCTGGCAGACCTCATATTTCATATATTCAGCAGTTCAGAATATGAAAAATTAAACAAAGGACTACTGAGGTAGGGCAGTGCCAGTACAACAGAAAAAAAGAAGAAAAATTAAAAATTATATTTAGATTTTAATTGAGAAAACTTTCTTTCTCCGTAGCAATTCTAATGAATTAGAACTTTTGTGTCAAAGATCTCCTAAGAAGAGAGAATTACATTAGCAGTAATGCTAACTTTCTGCTATTAGCAATATACAAAGATAACTGCCAGAAAAGCAAGGTGAATTAGGAAATTTTAACCTACTTACAGTTCCTTCCTAGAGGAAAGTAATCAGTGAGTGCATGTACCAGCCAATATTCAAGAAATTTTAACTGTAACTGGAAATGGTAGAGAATAGCTATCTTTCCAGCGCCTGGAACTGAGAGGCAATGGGGACATAAAACCAGCACCTTGACTTCCATTACAAGCTAAAAATTCCCATCCAGGTTGTTTTTAATCAAACGATAATTTGCATTATATAAAACTAAAAAACTCTTAATTATTTCTAATTTTGTGGTCACTTGTTGCTCACATAGAAAACTTCTGTTCTAATTTCTCTCCCTTTTCCAAATTCAGATACTTCTACTAGCAGTGGATCTGGTGAAATTAATTATGAGCTACTTTTATTCACTGAATCTCTACTCTGTGTTCAAGGACATTTTTTACTTAAATTTGGAGAGGGCCTACATAAGGTCTGACTAAAAGCTTACAGCTAGGTGAAAAGCTGAAGAGCCATAGAGGTGTATCAGTAGAACTTAAAGAAGATATGAAACCATTTGAGCTGACCAATGAATGAAAAAGAGACATGACAGGAAAGAGGATATGGCCAGAAAAAATAGGAATGAGAAATGGAAAACAAGTGAAAGACACTTTTAAAACAGAATTATTTTAGTGAATAAAATAGAATTCCATTCACATCTTTAAAATGTGGGAAAACCAAGGAGGGAACGGTGCTCTATTACTGCCCTACGGAGATAGTTAAGCTGGAGCTACAATCTCATCTATACTCAAAAGGCAAAGTGAATTTTAAAGAAATTAAAAAGCACAAGTCTTCTGATTTTTTCAGAATTAGGTCTTAGTAGTTGAGTAGTTTCTGTCACATGCTTAAAGAGATACTCCCAAAGAGCGTAAATTCAAATCATAAGGCATGTAATTTATAAAGTACAGGTGATGACACCTCTACCTCTGCCACAGGATGCTACAGCAACTCTGGGTCAAACACTGAGTACCTTGTTGCATTTATATTATTACTTGTGATCTAAACTACTAGTAAAAAAGGCTTTTTTTTTACCAGAGAACTCCCTATTACCTGTTACAAAGTTCCTGTGCTATTACAACTATTTTCTTTGGCACAGAATGTGATGGATGCGCTCGACACCTTAACAAAACTACTGGTAGTTTAGTTTAGGTTCCAAAGGAGGTGAAGGCCTAAGCTGTGGCTGGGCCACAAACTCCTCTATTTTCAGTCTGTTCACTGAAAATCCACAGAGGAGCAGAGTGACACAGTGAGCATCAATGCATATGAGTTTAGAACATTGAGCGTGCAATTAATACATGAATAACAGGTGGCTTTTCCAAGACTCATGAATTAAAAAGAAAGTTGTGGATATAAGAAGTCTCATGCATACCCTTCTCATAGCATGTAATTAGATGACAGCCAACAACTTTATTCTATAAATATGACAATCTAAGTAACCCTTCTTTGAGCTTTCCTCACTAACAACTTCATTGGGTTGTTCAATCAACCTGGGAGGTGATCTCCCCTTGTGCTGCGATGTCTCTCAAAATTACTCCTCAAAGCAGAGAGACCTTTTACCAGTGGACAGAATCATAGAATCATAGAATTGGCTGGGTTGGAAGGGACCTCAGAGATCATCAAGTCCAACCCTTGAACCACTACCACTGCAGTTGCTAGACTATGGCACTGAGTGCCACATCCAGTCTCTTTTTAAATATCTCCAGGGATGGAGAATCCACTACCTCCCGGGGCAGCCCATTCCAATGCCTGATCACCCTCTTGGTAAAGAAATTCTTTCTAATATCCAACCTAAACTTCCCCCAGCACAACTTAAGACCGTGCCCTCTTGTCTTGTCTTTATCTTTGGTAAGTGACCAATATGGCACATAACCTTGCAGTATGGTAAATCTGATTTGTGCCTTGGTAGTTTTGAATCAAATAATTGTGCCATGCAATAATCGAGCAAACCTTGCCATCAAACTTTGTTAAGTTTCACTTTTACATCATATTAAAACCACTTTCACTAATACTTTTGACAGTAGTTCTTTAACCAACCTAAATCACCCAGTTGAGAAACAGAGGTGGCTATATTTCAGGAATTGGATCCAATATTTCACCACAAAATGATACTGTCAAAATCTTTAATTAGAAGGTACGGCTGAACTAGCATGACAAATAAGGCAATAAGCAATTTTCAGGACAAAGTCTTCCCATCCCTTTACCTCATCTACTTGAAGGGCCTGGGACCAGCTGATTAACTCACCGTCAGAGCCAGCAGTTTTCCGTAGGTGAGGTGGGCTGGGATGTGGTCACTCTTGGATCGCAGCGACTCCACGTACCAGTGCTCTGCTTCTGGCAGCCGGCTCATTCTCATGTAGGCTTCTCCTGCAGGGTGAAACAAGCATCAGTGAGAATGCCCCAAATTTCTCAAGGTCTCTGGATTTTATAATCTCATTTATACTTTGATGTTTATTAGGTGGGAAGAGATCTTGAAAAAGGTAAAGAGCTTTGAACACCTGCAGTGAGAGAGCAAAACAGCATTGTAAATACTTGAGGGGGGAGACTGAGTTATGGCCTTATTTGTGCTGGAAAAGCATGGTTGAGATGAAAGTCTTTTTGGAACAGAATTTCAAGAGAGAGCTCCAGTGTCTAAGTTTCAGCCAAAAGTCTCAAAGTAACAGAAATTTTATCACATCTACTATGGAGGAGTTATTGTCTTTTCCATCAGTCTGAATTACACATCATGGAGTGGTACAGAGAATACACGATGTCCTTACATTTCATCATAATACATCAACAACTGAGACATAAATGTGTCCCTGGCTGAGCCACAGACAGACTGAAAATGCTACAAGAAAGGCAGGATTTTACAATAGCACCAAATAAATGGCTAAGTATCTTTCAACAATTACAAAGACACAGTTTATCCAGTGTCACCACTGGAGGATCAAGAGAGGACTACATCTGATCAAAGTAGAGGATGGCTAAGGCTGTCCCCAGGTGAGCCACTTCCCCTCCTTCTGATTCACATGGAAATCACCAGCTGTGAGTCCATCAAAGAGATAGAGAGAGAGGGCAACTGTTCTCTGTTTAAGCTGGAGGCCAGCTTTTCTTTTTTTGTCACCAAAGGACTGAGATCCAGGCAAATTGTGGAACATAAGCTCAAGTTTCAGGAGTTAGGGTGCAGTATGTGCAAACTGACCAAACCACAGCCCACAGATAAAATGACGGTGATGCAGCATCAGATATCACACTGAGACATGGCTCATTTTTTGATTTTTATGAGCAAATAAGACTTCTTTTTTTCCAAAAAGGAGTGCAAGTTTGTAAATCTAGCAGACGAGGATTTCTAATTCAAGGATCTAGAGAGCATTCTGTACTCATGCACTGTTCTTGGATATCTGATTACATACACAGATGATGTCTCAGTCCCAGAAGTACTCAAGTTATTCTATTGCTGGTTAGAGCCAAACTAAAAGAACATTTCCCCCCAAAATAAGCCAAATTTAAAGAAAAAAAGTCATATCAGGAAAGAAACCCCAAAAAACCAAAACCACCCCTCAAAACCTACAATCTAATTCAGAGATACCATTGTCAAATGCATTTTTTTCACTATACCAAGAGCCATATATAAAGGATGTAACATTATATCTTGTTATGCATAAAATAAAAGTCATGAAGTTAAGTGTTGACAGGATGGAATAAGCCAGAACTCAACCTATATGCTACCCTACTCTTCCTAGCTTTTGTGGCAGAATGTTTAATTATTTGATTGCATACTATTTTTCCCACAGCCCCCTGCTTCATATAGCATACAGGAAATGAGGAATCCATATTGCCCTTTTCTTTTCTTTAAGTGCAAAATTCCAGCTGAACCTGTTACAGCTCGGCAATTTTTCAAACAATTAACAAAAAGATTCTTTAAAGAGAAATATAAGCAGCCAAAAGAGATGGAGTTATTATCTACTAGTAGTATATGCTAAATGCACTGCCAAATTTCAAAAAGATCCACGGTTCTCAACGATTTTCTCTGATGGATTCTCATATAAGAAGAGATTAACATCTTCGGATTTGAATTTTTAATAGGTTTTAAGCGCTCAACTACTTTAAAAGCTAACATCCTAAAACTCTGAGGGTATTTCTGAGCAGTGCATCCAGAAATGAAGCTACAGGATGTCAATCTAAATGTCAAACTGTAGAAAAGGGAATTTTATTTCCCTGAAGACTTTGTGGAAAATTATAACTGAACATTTTTCTTCTGAAGAATGTTTTCTGCCCGTAAGCCTCACATTGTCAAGAATTACTATATTATAAGTAATTAGAACATGTCATTACTAAAGAAGGAAGAACTGTTAAGGGGCCTGCTATTAATTTGCTCTTCTGAATGACTTACAATGACACTTATCTAAAAAGAAATCAAAGTAAGTTGAAAACTGACAGAAGCTCTGCCACCACAATACTCAAAGACCGGAATAAAATCAAGCAACTGTTAATTGAAGTGTTAATTCAATAAAGTGATGCTTATGTGCTAGACTACTGCAATTTTAATAAAAGTTATTCCAGCTTCAGCTACTTTTCCAACAGAATAACAAAGAAAACATGAATGCCTTGACTTCTATAATTCAGGATGCATTTGTGTGCCTGCGATTAATAAAAGTATTTGTCATTTTCAGTCATGTATTCTATGTCTGATGTTGTTAATAAACAAAATTAGGTATCATTTACTTTACTGTGTATTAAATGGTTCTAGGTTAACCTATACACATTCAGTCAGGATTTCAATATCATTTTTCTGTTTGTTCTTTAAATTGGGTATGTAAAAAAGTTGCCTTAGAAAATGATAGAGGTCTACATCCTTGTATGTTGAAATACCATAAGAGGCTCGTGCCTTTCATAATGCAACTGCACAGCCTCCTTGTGCAAATCAAGGCTGCAGATGCACCTCCCGAGATATATAGCTTCCTTCTTTTTCCCTTAAGTACCAGCACTTAATATAATAAATCTAGAAGCACAGGTTGATGTTGTACTATAGTGATGTTTAAGATACACTGCAAAAGATTAAGTCTTAGTGATGTATATGCAGTGCATGCATATCTCTGAAACAGCTGAAGCATGTGAACTTAATGAGCATCAAGATCTGTATAGACTAAGCATATTCTGTTTGTGTTTTTCCCATTTTACAGAATAATCTCCTTGAAGATTTTGAGGATGTACTGTATTTTAATAGGGCTTTTGATGGATGGGAGTCAATCCCTTTTTAATTTGACTGAGCAGATTCTTACAGGTCTCAATTAGCCAAGGCAAAGCCTTTAATCTGATTTAACTAAACCACTAGCTACTTTTGAAGGAAAATACCTGAAGTGGAAAACAGATATAAGATAAGGGCAAACTAAAATCATCTGCAGTGTTGTACAGCATGGACTTTGCACAGTTCCTTCCTGTCGTACAAAAGTGTTCCAGTATATTGACACAAATAGAAGCACTGAGCTTACCTATGAAGAATAATTTCATTTTCCAACAGACGTGCACCCAGTAGTAAATCGTAAGGGTACAAACTAAGAATTCATAACTGAAGAAGTGATTGCAATCTTTTCTTGCCTTGTACTTTATTTACCCACATTTTAAAGACATTTTTTGCCAGTAAAACAAAACAACAGGCCTGCATAGGTTTCTCTAAAACACCGTTAAGAGAAGCATTTTCCATTAGAATCATGCCTTTAGTGGGATCCCTGTAGCACAATTTCAGTACTGGACAGGATTTTTGGTCTACAAACATTATTATACTTATTTTCCTGCAAAACCTTGTATGCTTAATAAAAAATATATACAGGCTTAAACTCTTAGTTTTTTCATAATATTGCCTAAGAAACGTCAGGCATTTCACATTAAATTACAGATCAATTGTCCAAAGAGATAAAACTAAGAAAACCTGAGAACCTGAAAAAAACCCATCTCAAACATTGTGTTCACTACCCCCTCAGCAATTTGTTGCTGTAATCTTCATACCCAGCTCAATTCCCTAAAAAAAAAACAAAAAACCCACAAAAAACCAAAACCACAGTGAAAAACCAGGAGACATTGCAATCAGCCTGGAGATTTATACTTAGCTTTGGGCAGCAGATGTAAACTACCCTAGTCTGCAAAGTCTCAGAGGGGGTGAGAGTTTAAGTAGTGAGATGGAAGGAAGGAGGGGGAAAGAAGGAAGGACAGCCTTTTACTTCAATCATAATTACAATGCACTCCATTCTTATTTCTCTAAAACATACAAAAAATATACAAATCAGAGAAAAAAAATCTGGGTTTCACCAAGCTAGTTTTAGAAGGAAAAAAATGTCTGTCACATACTTTTAGTAAGAAATTACCAGTAAAGCTCCATGAGATGCCTGGGAACCACTGGATGACTGGAGCTCAGACAAGTTCAGGTACCATGCTCTGCATAAGTTACAATGTGGGATATGTATTTCACAGCTTAATCATCTTTGGCTCTTAGAAAGTAAGGCTTGCACAGCATGACCTGTAAAACTGTATCAGCAAAAGTGTTTCCTGGAGTTCAAAACAATGTTTAAAAGTAATTAAACTAAAAAGCATTTAATGGGAATAAGGTGCAAGTGGGATAGAGCCTTAACACTATTAACAGGTTTGTACAAACAGCCACATCTACCCAAAAGCATAATCAAATAAAGAAATAGTTATGTTATAATCACCAATCATCAACACAAAATCTTTCTGCTTGCTATATGATGCAAACCTCTGCACCAGATGTAAAATTTGGCTCCCCTTTCCAGTCACTTGCATATGATTTGTCTTCTATCCATGTGCAATGTAGCAGATAAGAAAGCAGTAATCTAAACTCTAATCTGTGCATCATTAACTCTATTCGCTCCTGCTATGTTAGCTTCTTCTGGAACTTCAGTTTCACATTATAAATATTTGCAACGATTTTCCATTATATTCATTTGAAAATAGACATTCAGATGTTAGTTGGCAAAGGCCAGATGAAGTGTAATCGAGACATTTGTCTTTATGACAGTATCCTGCCAATCTAAATCTGGACAACGACACCCAAACACCTTTCTTGTTACTGTTCTCTATTAAAATAAAGCCTCCATGGTCCACCTCACACCATTTAACTGGCAAAAGTATGAATTACTGTAGCAGGAGGGCCAGTGTGGTTTTAAAAACATTGTAATACAATCAACTGTACAATATCACCTTTCAAGGAAGGCAAAGGACAACTAGAGTAGAGGCTGATCCTTAAGCAGTTCTAATATTGGCATTAAAATGTTCAAGATCCCACTGGGACCATTTTATCTTTTGACCCCAAGTTTTAATTGAAACTTTAAACAAAATATATTACCTATTTAATGCAGCTGAGCTGGACTCTGGCCTTTGTAGTGCATGTTGCCATGCCAAGCAAATTAATCTGTGTAACCTTAGCATGTATTCTTTAATTTACATCAAAGAAATATGACATAGGGAAAATAAATACTAAGCCAACCTTTTTAGAGTTTTAATTTTTAGCTGTTTTGTGTTCTTTTAAGGAGGGAAAAAAAAAAAAAAAAAAAAAAAAAAGAGGAAAGAAGAGGTTTTACTTCTTGGTACAAAGCCAGAGAAACATATGGTTTCCTTAGCTGAGTTGTTGCACACCTGGCAAAATAAATCACAGCAACAGGAGACCAAAATCTACCCTGCAACTTTTCATATGTACAAGCTTAGAACATCTGATGCTGGTGTTTTAGTCCTGTCTTTAGTACCATGAATAAAATGCTAAGTCAAACAGATGGCTTGCTTCTTGAAGCTCAATACTTCTTTTTCCTTTAATAGACAAGTTACTTAGAGTTTTAAAAGATGAGAATAAGTAGGGCAGACTGGCACACGAGAGCAATGAGTCACTGGGCCTGTCAAAGCATACGGCCAGTAGAAGCAAGGGCAGGAAAAAAAACTGTAAGACAAACAGGGAAAGCAGGTGGTGTAAAGGCTTAACACTGCTGGAGTGTTAATGCTACCATATTTCAAGTGCTGGACTTGAAACACCAGTTCAGGTTAAACAGTTCATCTCCTATTTATTCTTTTTCCGGTGTGTCACATACACCATAAAGGAGAAGGACTCCAGAAAATCTTCCATGAAATGACTGAATAATTACTAAAAATTAGAGGAAGCACTGTTTCCTTACAGCACATGCCAGTATCTAATACTGAATGAAGCAGACTGCCAGACTCTCAGAATACACCAATCACAATGACAACAGCAGCAGATAATTCCCAGGCTGTATTCTTGGATTTCATAAGTCATGAAGGCTTTTTCCATGTGCAGCGAGACAGGGAAGGACATTTCCTTCCCAAGCAGATGGGTAGCACTCCCCAGTTTCTCCCCTTCCTCCCTAGAAATGAGCACATGGTGACTGGGCATAGCTCAGAGTCAGATTCATGCAATTCCAAGCACATGAGACAGGACTGGCCTACTTCGGTTCCTCTAATCTCCCTTTGAAAGGCAAGATGTAGGCAGACAAGTTTAGACAATGCTGTTTAGCAAAGAAAGTGTTATACTGAACATGTTTATAATTTTATCTTGAACATCCAAACAGAAATAAATAATCTGGTTGGCCTTCTGGTGCCCAGTGACAGTATGAGCTGTGGAGCGGATGCATTCCTGATAATGGATGTGGTTGCGTTGCTCTCTTGTCACATTCGATGCAGTGAGATGACTGAATAGGTGTTTAGGATTTATCTCACCCAACTTCAGCTACCAAGTCTAAACTAGTCATCTCAGCTCCTTTTACAGAAGTATGCTTGCACAGGATTATTTGCCTAATCTAAAAGAGATGTTTATATCAGATGAATTTAATTACTCCCCAGAGCTATCTTTTTCTTTACACACTATAAAGTGAGCATAGCTACTGAGCTCTGTCTTGTCATCTGACCTTTACACTACTACAGGTAGAAGAGATTAACTTAATTCAATGTGTCTGACTACAGTCATCTACACTCATGGACAGATGCATCCAGGACAGCTTTAGAGAAACCAGCCTGAGCCCTGCAATTAATAATGCTGCACAGCATTCAGCTCCAGTCACTACCCTCCTCTGCATGTAGCCTCTTGGACTGCCTTTGCAGCCAAGCCAACCAGCCACACCTCAGCAATTAGTGCAAAGCCAATCCTGGTTTCCCTGCAACAGCTGCCATCACAACAGCAACCATATTACAAATATTTGCTGCATTCAGGGTAAGTTGTACTCACAGAGGTCTGTAATACCTTGTTGCTCTTTGCAGCAGGCTGAAAGGGGCTCAGGTAAGTTCTGCTGACCCTAACTTTTTATGCCACTGGGACATCTGTGAAATGCTGGTGGCTGCCTGAAGGCAACTGAAGCCAGAGCATGGAGGGAGGAAGTGGAGCAGCAGCCAAGCCCAGACAAAGGATTAAGTTGGTCTTTGTATTCACTCTTGTTTTGTCACTTAATAAATGCAAATCCCGGAACAGTGAACTTGAATGTCACAGACTGTGCTTATAAAGGAAACTGGGAAAGACCTCCTGAACCTAAAAAAGTAACCAATTGAAAAAAAAAACCAACCAAACCAATGGGCACAAAAAAAACCCCAAAACCAACCAAACCACAAGCCGACAAAATCTTATAGGTCACGGTGGTCCTAAAGGGAGTGTCTATTCACAGGAAAAGAAAAAGGGTGTCACAGGCCTGTTTTGTAACACAACCATCATGTTAGAAATAACACTGCTTTACTGTTTCCAGTTTCTGTACAACTGAGGAGCACTTTTATCAGAATTATGAAATATTTATCTGCACTAAAGAGGGCAGTCAAATTCCAGAAGGTTTGCAGTACTTCAGCATTCACTATGGAACACTGATAGTAAGCAGAGGCTTAATTCATGAAAGGGAGACTGTGGACAACCCCACCAAATTTATCAGCAAATGCTGACAAATAAAACTAATTAAAAAGTAGTTCAACTAAGACCGTAGATGAACAAAAGTAGATTTAAAAATCAACCTGTGTGTTTTACTGATTTTACATGTTTGCACTAATCTGATGAAGTTCAGCATTCAGGGGGAAGTAACTGTCCATTGGGCTGCATGAACTGTTAAGGAAGTGTTTATTATTGACATTAGATACTTTGTCACAGTGAGAAGCACATAATTTATTGTTTACAGAGATCCGCAAGCACTGTGACATGTAAACATAGCATTGTTTACAACTACAAGCTTAGAAATTCTTTTTTCCTATGACCAAGTACTTATAAGAAGCTAAAAAAAATATGCCTTTCCTAACTAAGTAGAGAACACTGAGTTGTGCTACCTTTCAACAACTGTCAAAACTCTTACCAACCAATACATTTCCTTGTATTTTAGGTACTGGTAGGGGAGAAAAAGCCACAAAACACCACATGCTTCCTGTTGATCCCAATTGTTTCTACACATAATTTTTAATTGCTCTACTTTGAACTACTTTAAAGGCAACATACATCCTTTTCTGTCCCAGATAAACAGGCCCTCACAGAGTCTACTGGGTCAGACACTGAGGCTGCTTAGAAGAAACAGACTCCCTTTCAGAGACAGTTACACAATTAAAAGCATCTCTAAAACAATGAAAAATCTGCCCTTGTTTACAGATAGGAATACTAAAAATAATAATTCAAACACAACATCGACCTCTTGCAGAGACATGAACAGGAGAGGTAGACCATTCTATGGGTAACAATTTGGCTGGACGGTTGCACAAAAAGTGTAGTGGTCAATGGCTCCGTGTCCAAGTGGAGATCAGTAACAAGAGGCATTCCTCAGAGGTTGGTACTGGGACCAGTGCTGTTTACTATCTCTGTTGGTAACATGGAGAGTGGAACTGAATGCACCCTCAGCAAGTTTACTGATGACAACGAGCTGTGTGGTGTGGCCAAGATGCTGGAGGGAAGGGATGCCATCCAGAGGGACCTTGATAGGCTTGAGAGCAGGGTTTGTGCAACCTCATGAAGTTCAGCAAGGCCAAATGCAAAGTTCTGCACCTGGGTCAGAGTGATCCCTGGCAAAAATATAGGCTGCGTAGGGAGTGGACTGACAACAGCCCCAAGGAGAAGGACTTGGGGGTGTTTGTTGCTGAGAAGCTCAACATGAGCCAGCAATGTGCACTTGAAGCCCATAAAGCCAACCATATCCTGGGCAGGAAGGACATGGAACTCTTGAAGCAAGTCCAGAGGAGGGCCACGAAGATGACCTGAGGTCTGGAGCAACCCTCCTATGAGTACCGACTGAGATTTGGGCTTGTTCAGCTTGGAGAAGAGAAGGCTTCAAGATGACATTATAGAAGCCTCCCAGTACCTGAAGGGGGCCTACAAGAAAACTGGGGCATGGAGGGGGAATGGTTTCAAATTGAAAGAGGGTAGATATAGATATATAGATTAGACATAAGGAAGAAAGTCTTGTCTGTAAGGGTGGTGAGACATTTTAATAGGTGTCCTAGGGAACTTGTAAAAGCCCACTTCCTTGGAAGTGTTCAAAGCCAGGCTGGATGTGTCTTTGAGCAAACTGGTCCAGTGGCAGGTGCCTCTGCCCATGCAGGGAGATTGGAACTAGATGATTAAGGTCCATTACAACTCAAGCCATTCTATTATATATTATTTCTTTTTTCTGTTGAAAGTATCCTGTATGAGGATAGAATACGGGAAGCTCGAGGTAAAGTTTAAAAAACCACAAATCCTCAGCTAAATTAATGTTTCTTGTGGCTCTGAAGGGACTTTTGGCTGAAATTCTGAAGGGCAGACATGATGGTCCTGCAGGAAGAGTTGTCTCATTTTAGATGTCTAATTAACAGTACATTAGCTTGGAAATAAGTTTTTTTGCACAAGCTGAAAAAACACCCCAAGTATTTCTGTGCGTCTCTTTGGACATTTTTTTCCTTTACAAGCAAATTTATCATTGAACACTCACACTACATTTTATACTATAGTCACTGTCACTCTGCTTTCTATGAAGTAAATACAGTTTTTTGTTAGTTTCAAAGATGACTAATTGGGAGATTAAAAAAAGAAATGTATGAATTGCACACGTGGTCTGCCAGACACTGGATGAGAGATTCTTGAGGCTGAGAAAAACACTAATACATGAGTTCTAAATGCCAAAGTGATGTATAGACATTCTTAAGGAATGTCCACTATAGAATCATAGAATTATAGAATAATTTGGGTTGAAAGGGACCTCTAAAAGTAAGTAGGGACACCCTCAACTAGATCAGGTTGCTCAGAGCCTCATCAAACCTCACCTTGACTATCTCCAGGGATGAGGCCTCAACTACCTCCCTAGGCAACCTGTTTCATATTTCTACTACCCTCATGGTAAAGAATTTTTTCCTAAAATCCAGTCTCATAATTTATTGTGCCTTATCCAGCACTACAGTTGTGAGCATTTAAGCTTTGAACTGGTTTGGCTCTCATCTACTAATGGCAATTATTTTTGGTTTTATTAGCTAATTCATTTGAGCACCAGTTGCCTGGATAAGCTCTTTAGTTTCACTCTGCCTGCCTCCTCAAGTGTCTTTCTGAGCCACTAACAATGTACTTACCCATCATGTTGTACAGACTCTGTGGTGCAAACTGTCTTGGCATTTTTTGTATTGCTTCTTTGTAAACCATAAGGGCATCCTAGAAAGAGAGACACAAGTGGGACAAGTCATTAGTAAAGCACCAGTTTCAAAAGAAGTTTTTCACATGTAAAACTACCTTCCTTCCCCAATGTCCTGGTTTAACACTGGCCCGGCAATTAAACCGAGTAACACCCAAATAAAAGGTGCAGAAAGAAAACACACCACTGTCATAAATATAACAGAAAGTTCACAGTTCTCATTTACAAAAGTTTCATCAAATTCAATGAGGTTTATTGACAAGAGATAAAATTCCTCTTTTCCCAGGAGGAAATAAAAGGAAGATTTATTTAACCCCCTCAGTCATGAGTTTATAATTATATATAAAATTCTACAAGCTATCAGAGAATATGGAATAATATGAAACTGCATACAAAGGACTTATTTATGACTATGCTACAGTAAATTATGTGAGAATAAAAGAAATCATTGTCTACTGCCTTCCAAGTAATAACAAATCATAATCTTCACAACAAGATGAACCAAGTATCAGTTATGCCAAAACTGGATTCCATTCATAAATATGCTTTAATTTTAATTACTAGGTCACACATTTATGAGTCAGTAAGCACTTAGGATGTTTACTGGTCAGTCTGTTAGCTCTTCATCAACTCAAGTGCACCACAAAAGCACTTCATCACATCAGACATTCACAGCTTGAAGAAGGTGAAACATGCTTTAAAAAAATCTACAGGTATGATCAAAATCAAGCTTGGATCAGACCGCAATGACTGCCAGGCAGAAATCTGGCTGTTTATATTATCATAATCCTTTGTCTCTCCAAGACCATGCCCTTTGACTCTATCACCCATGCAGACAAGACACTGCTTTTCTCTTACCTTTACGGATGCTTTTGCCATCCGTGTCTGTGTTTTAACCAATCAGTAACTGCCACCTGACAGACCTGGATTCACCAGATAAATGACAGAGAATCCAAGGAGCTGTGCATGCCTAATCTTAAACAGATGAGGTAACTGTCATAGTCAGGTTATATCAAGAGTGATATGGATCAAACCCACGTGTAACTCCAGTTCCAGAGTATGCCTGGCAATGCAAAGAGTGTATTACTTTCTTTCAAATACTGCTTAAGATCAAAAATGGAAGCAAATGTCCAGCTTAAGTCATTTAATCAGGGAGAGTTGAGAGGAATCTCAACAGTTACATTTTGTGACTCTTCAACTACCTGAAGGGAGGTTGGAGTGAGGAGGTGAAACGGCCTCATCTCCTTAGTGACTGTGATAGGACCAGAGGGAATGGATGGAAGCTGTGCCAGGGGAGGGTTAGGCTGGATGTTAGGAAACATTTTTTCACTGAGAGGCTTGTCAGGCATTGGAATGGCCTGCCCAGGGCAGTGGTGGAGTCACCATCCCTGGAAACATTTGAAAGGCATTTGGACCTGGTCCTTAGGGACATAGTTTAATAGTTGGTCAAAGGTTGGACCGGATGGTCTTGGAGGTCTCTTCCAACCTAAACCACTCCATGATTCTGTGATTTGCACACATAAATGAGATGGGATGGCTTGAGTAGAGTCTGCCATTATGTTAAGAAATATTGAACCCACTTCAGCACTTAGGTGAAGTTATTTGAGAATAGCACATAAAGGGATGTCTTTAAAGACTCAAGTTTTTAATTATTCCAATTAGGCCTGATTTTCGGAGACTCAAAGTAAGATGGACTTTATGAAAAAGCCAGTACATTTTAGGTGAGCTGGTCTGTTATCAGGCTATATCCTTTGCCTACCAGCCATTGGAAGAAGGCAAAAGAGAATTAATTATCACATAGAATTATCTAGATTCACTAAGGCTGGACAAGAACTCCATGATCATCAATTCCATCCATCAACCCACCACCACCAGCCAACTAAACCATGTCTGCAAATGCTATGTCCATATATTTTTTAAAAGCCTCCAGAGAAGATGACTAAACTACCTACCTGGGCAGCCTCTGCCAATGTCTGAACATAAGGAAATTTTTCCTAATATCCAATCCAATATCCAAAAACTTCCCCTGGTGCAACTTGAGCCCGTTTCCTCTCACCCTAACACTAGTTACTTGGCAGAAGAGACGAACACCCACTTCACTCCAACCTCCTTTCAGGTAGTTGTAGAGGGTAATGAGGTCTCCTCTCAGTCTCCTCCAAACTAGACAATCCCAGTTCCCTCAGCTGCTCCCCAGAATATTTGTGCTCCGAACCTTTCACCAACTTCATTGGTCTTCTCTGGACATGCTCCAGCACCTTGGTGTCGTTTTGAAGGGTCCAAAACTGAACGTGGTATTCAAGGTGCAGCCTCACTAGCACCAAGTACAGAGGAACACTCAGCTCCCTAGTCCTGCTGGCCACACTATTTCTGATGCAGATCAGGATGCTGTTGGCCTTCTTGGCCACTTGGGAAGACTGCTGTCTCATATTCAGCCAGCTGTCAACCTCTCAGGTCCTTCTCTGTTGGGCAGCTTTTAAGCCACTCTTCCCCAGGCATGGCCTGGGATTGTTGTGGCCCAGGTGCAGGGCAGGACCCAACACTTGGCCTGGCTGAACCTCATACAGTTGACCCTGACCCACTGACCCAGCCTGTCCAGGTCCTGCTGTAAAGCCTTCGAATGCTCACATAGACCAATGCTCCTTCCCAACTTATATCATCTGCAGACTTACTGAGGATACACTCAATCCCTTCACCCAGATCATTAGAAAAGATATTAAATAAGACTGTTCCCAAAACTGAGCCCTGCAGGACACCACTGGTGATGGACCGCCAACTGAATTTAACTCCATTCACCACAACTCTCTGAGCCTGCCCATCCAGCCAGTTTTTAACACAGCAAAGAGTACATGTGTCTAAGCCCTAAGCTGCCAGCTTCTCTAGAACACTGTGGGAGACAGGGTCAAAGGCTTTACTGAAGTCCAGAAAGACAACCTCCACATCCTCACTCTCATCCACTAGGCAAACCACCTGGTCGTAGAAGGAGATAAGCTTGGTAAGCAAGACCTGCCTTTCATAAACCCATGCTGGCTGGGCCTGATCCACTGTTTGTCTTGCACCTACTCGGTGATGATGAATCACTCCATAATCTTCCCCAGATCAGATGTGACCATTGCTAATGGTTGACTCTGACACCGGAAAATTGCTCTGCTAATTAACATAATCACACCCGTGGCTGCAGAGAATTGACATGCTCTGTAGAGGATGCTAAACTTGATTTGGTGAAATTCGATCAATTTGTATCTCTCATATCTTTTTAAAGTTTGGATGGAAGCAACAGATATTATGTATGTATAAAGATTTTATCATGATACTATACACAAATCTGGAGTCTTACCGCATAGTGTCCTTGTTCATGGTAAAGTTTTCCTAAGTTATAAAGACAGCTAGTAACAGAGCTTTTATGAGCATGAGGATCTTTCAAATTTTCATCAGGGATCTCTGAACATTTCAGGAAAGTCCTCCTGGCTTCCTCTGTCTTCCCTTGGTTCATCAGGATGATACCAGTATTTAAATAAGCAGCTGTAAAAACGGGAAATAATTTAGTGGGTTTAGACTATGTTTTATCTAATCTTTGATTTATGTCAAAATAATAGATGAAAAAAATCTCATGGTTATCTAATTTGGCTTAGATCGATCACTAGAGAAAGAAGGAACATATAAGAGGTAGAAGTTCTGAGAAAAGAAAAGGAGAAACTGGCGACGGGAAGGGAAGGGAAGGGAAAGGATCAAGATTCATTGTTTAAAATGTTGCAAAAATATTTGCATATGTTTATACATATACACATGTATATAGACATTCATAGAAGATTCAGTAATTAACATACAAAAAAGTCAGCAATCTTAAAAAGATTAATTTTGAACAAACTTAATTTCGAAACAAACTTAATGTTGAACAAATAAACGGCAACATTTTATGGTTTATTTCCCATTTCCCCTAGGCAAGAAAGTAAAAACGAAAGAACTTCAAATATATTTATATTATTCACTCATATTAAAAAAAAATCAGGGACTGCCTGTAAGAAAGAGAAAACAGGAGCTGGAAAATTTGGCAGATGGCTCTATGGATTACCACTCCAGATTAGAAGCATTTTAGTTAGGTTCTACTGGTGCTCGCCAGTGTCAAATCATTATCTGCTTCTTCCCCGAACCACATTAAATATAGTTGTTGACTAAGAAATGCTTGTTTTCATCTGAAAATTGCACAATTTCACCTTTTGCTTCCCAAATGAAAAATTTCTGAAAAATAACAAAGTGTAATAAGAGTAAAAAGATTTCCTTGAAAAACAATAGTCAATATTATGCAAGTTTGTATGGCTGAAATACTTACAAGCTAGTGTGGGTCTGCTACCAATTGCCAGTTTGTAGTAATGCAATGCCTCCGAAAACCTGCTGTTTTCCTGAAGTAGTAATCCTCTGCATAAGGACAGAAAAAAAAAGAGAGGGAGGTTACTGCAAAGAGTAACTTCAAAATAAATATTGAAAACAAAAATAAGGTTATGAAGAAAAATATGCTGACCTGTATTTCAGATATGTAACAACTCTGCATGTTACTAACAATTCTGTGGGGAAATTATTTTGTCTGAAAACGGGATTAATTCATAGACATCAAGTGCATCTACATAGTTTTAAGAAAGCAGATAGTAAAAGCAGTAGTTTTGACCAGATTTACTAAGATGAGAAAATGGTAGACTGTGAGACTTTTTAAGCGGATGGAATATAGTGGAGTCATTTGTAACTAAGTCACTGATGTTTTTTAGCTTGTTGTCTTTTCTTGACTTCAAATAAGCAGATCTTTTTCTAAAGCAAAACAAAGTTAACCACATAACACCTCACATATATTAACTCAACCTGTCCTTGTTGGATAATTTCACTAGATTATTCACTGCATGGCTAGGTATCTACATCAGTTCAATTTTTTCATGTCTTCTTTATGGTCTGAACAAATTTAATAGCTGAAAAGGTATCAAAAATGATACCAAATACTTCCAGTTCTCAGTTAGTTTCATAGTTTGTGAGCTTTATTTAAAGCTTTTAAGACAAACATTCTTGTGATTTATAAATGACACTAGCCATCCACAAATTTCTGATAAATCAGTGGTCTGGCCATCATTGATATGAATTCCTAATTTTATGCTTAAATGAATACTCAAAGAATTACAGTTCCCAAAATTTTATGAGACTGAAAGACGTGTATGCAAATGTATTAAAATAACAAAGATTTATAATTTAAATTAAAAAAAACAATAATCACTTTGGTAAGTGTATGACATTTGTGCTATTTGACTTAAAAGACTTTTTATTTATAATTATTATCAAATTTATCTTCTGCTTTCACTACATGCTCTAGTACTGGCACCCTTAATTGATTATTTGATACTTCAAGATATACAAGATATATAAACCCAAGCTGTGCACATGCAAGATGGAGTGCCCAATTACAGCAAATAATTAGTATTTTATTTCTATTTGTTATAAGGTTTGATAGAAGAAAAAGAAGGAAAAAACTCTATACAATCTAAAAAACCTTGACAAGGCATGAAACTGCCTCTTCTTGTGAAATTGGTCTTGACTCATCACTGTCTTTCCTTGTGGCTTCTGGTAGTACAAAAATTACTAGATTTATGAGGTTCTAGTTCTAGTTTTAGAAAAGGCTTAAAGAAGAATTTTTTAAATTTCATCTATTAGATTAATCTGTTCGATTAATCTAATTAACACTGAGGGAGGGATACTTCTGAGAGATAACTGGTGAAGGTATAAATAGTTACTTAAATAGCTAAAAAGTTATGCAAGTCACATTAAATTAGCAAAGCATTCCTGAATTTACAGTGAATATTGGAAGTGCTTAAAGAGCAGACATATTCCACTTCCAAGATGAAAAAAAATCAGATCCTCTCTAGCTTTAAGCTCAAACAAAATGCAGGCATATAAATATGCTCACCAACCTCTGTCTAGTAACTCCCAAGATGCAGTTAAAACTATACTGAACACTTCAAATTTAGCTACTGCCTAAATTAATACTGCCTGTGAAATGTCAACTCCCTCTTCAGTCCATCAACTCATACTAACAAATCTTCAACAAGCTTCAAATGGAAGTTTCATTATATATTCTTTCCTTCTTCAGAAATACATGAAGTATGGATTATTCTGCCACAGATATGCGTATTTTTTTTCATTGGAGTTTCATTTAGAGTCTCACTTCAGAACAGAAGTCAAAACCATGACAGGAAAGTTCATCATGCCTCCTCCATCTTATTTTCATATGCTTTAGCATTTACTACATTCCAACTAGAGAATTTTCATCAAAGATACTCAAAATTACTTTGAGACCATTAAAACTTAAGCATCTTTATAAAGATACATTAAGGACAAAATCTGAAATATAACTTTTGTTATGTCAGTTCAACTAGAGAACTGCAAAACACCCTTCAATCAAACTGACCGTGGTTGTACAGTAAATTTTGCTGTCATAAGCTGAGAACTAATAGCTGCATAATTACCACAGCCAGCTAAGCTTGCAAGAAATGAGCTGACTACCTACAGAACAGAGGGGCACAGACAGAATCAGATGGAGTGAAATCGACAATGAAAGTCCGTGACCTCCTTTAATTTCTTTGGCATCTGTTTGTTCAGGCCCTTTTTGATAGTCTCCATTATTCCTCAGATAACCTATTTCTCTCCAACTGATTGTTAGGATTGAAGTAAGCAACAGGCAAGGTAAGATGGGGTCTGTGCTTCCTCATCTACAGACTCTCAAACCTCTGAGGCAAAAATTAGTTCCTTTCTTAGTTTCAGAATCCAGCTGGAGACCTGTAATTAGTGGAGATCCCCAGGGATCAATTCTGGGTCCAGTCCTGTTCAACATCTTTTTCAAATGACCTTGATGATAGGACAGAGCGTCTTCTCAGTAAGTTTGCTGATGATACAAAACTGGGAGGACTGGATGATTCACCTGAAGGCTGTGTAACCATTCAGCAAGATCTGGACAGACTGGAGAGCTGGGCTAAGAAGAACCTAATGAGGTTCAAAAAAAAAACAAGTGTAGAGTCCTGCATGTGGGAAGTAATAACAAAATGCACCAGTACAGGTTAGGGGGCAATCTGCTACAGAGCAGCCCCAAGGAAAAGGGCCTGGGAGCCCTGGTGTACAAGTCATCCATGGGACAGCAATGTGCCTTTGTGACCAAGAAGGCCAGTGGTGTCCTTGGGTGCATTAAGGAGAGTGTACCCAGCAGGTCAAGGGAGATTCTCCTCTCCCTCTACTCTGCCCTAGTGAGACTTCACGAGAATACTGCATTCAGTTCTGGGCTCCCCACTTCAAGAGGGACAGGGATTTACTTGAGACAGTACAATGGAGGGCTACGAGGACGACTAAGGGAATGGAACACCTGCCTTATGAAGAAAGGCTGAGAGACCTGGAGATTTTTAGTCTGGAGAGGAGAAGACTGAGAGGATCTAGTTAATGTACATAAATATATGAGGGTTGGGCATCAAGAAAGCAGGGACAACCTCTTCTCACTTCACTTCCATCAGGACCCATGGATTTATGGATGTCCAGACTCATTAACTGATCCTCAACCCAGCCCTTGTCAACCAAGGCAAACTCATCCTTTACCCTGACCCATCCTTTAACTCAGCAGCCTTAGGGGCCTGGGGCTCCTGAGGACATCTTCCAGCTGTATACACAGAGGCAAAGAAGGTGTTCAGCAATTCTGCTTTCTTTGTATCCTCTCTCACCAGGGCACCCACCTCATTCAGTACTGGGTCTACATTGCCTCTACTGTTAGTTTTATCTGCTGTGCATTTGAAGAAGCCCTTCCTGTTGTCCTTAACCTCTAGATTTAATCTTGTCCTTAAACAAGGTTTAATACCAAGGAGGCTTCAGCTTTCATAGTTGCCTCTCTGCATTCTCAGACAACAGTCTTATATTCCTCCCAAGTGGTCACCCCTTCCCTCCAAAATCTATAGGTTCTCATCTTCCATTTTAATTTGTCTAGCAGTTCCCTGTTTAACCACACTGGTCTCCTAGTTCCCTTTCTTGATTTCCTTCCCACTGGGATGCAATGGTCTTGAGCTTGGAAGAAGTGGTCCTTGAATGTTAACCAACCACCTTGGGTCCCTTTACCTTCTAGTACCCTGTCCCATAGGACTTCTCCCAGAAATTGTTTAAAGAGGGCAAAGTTGGCCTTTCTGAAGTTCAGGGTCATGATTCTACTTGGGATCCTGTTTCTACCACATAAGATCCTGAACTCCACCATCTCATGGTCCCTGCAGACAAGGTTGCCCTCAATCTTCACTGCTTCAGCAAGGCCCTCCTTGCTGTTCAGGACAAGATCCAGCAACGCTCCACTCTGAGTTGGCTCCTTCACCAATTGCATCAAGAAGTTGTCAGCAATGCACTGGAGGAACCTCCTAGACTGTGAATGGGTGCTGAGGAGCCCCTTCCAGCAAATATCTGGGGAGTTAAAATCTCCCACAAGAACCTGTGACAGCGAGGCTGCTGCCAGCTACCTGTAGAAGGCTTCATCAGCTTCCTCATTCTGATCAGGTGCCTGTAATAGACACCCACCACAGTACCCCCCACATCAGCCTGACCCTTAATTCTAACCCACAAACTCTCAACTTGTTCCTCATCTACCCCTGGACAGAACTCAAGTTGCTCTCTTAGGTAAAGAGCAACTCCCCCACCTCTCCTTGCTGCCCTGCCTTTCCTAAAAAGGAAAAATAACCATCCATGACCACATTCCAGTCATGTGAGCTCATGTATGTGTCCCACCATGTCTCTGAAATTGCCACTAGATCATAGCCCCTTGATCTCACATAGATCTCTAACTCCTCCTGTTTGTTCCCCATGCTACGTGCTGAGCCTGCTGGCCCCACCTTAGGGGAATGGGGGTCCTTCTGGTCTTCATTCAGCCCGGTACATTGCAACACTGGTGCAAACCCTTTATTACTGATTTCCACCTCAAGTGGGATGGCAGACAGAAGGCCATCCCTAAGCTTGTCCACAGTGAGCCTGGCTTTATCCCCCTACCCCTTCCAGCCTAGTTTAAAGCCCTCACAATGAGGCCTGCTAACTCCTGAGAGAAGATCCTTTTCCCATGCTGAGATAGGTGTACCCCTTCTGTTGCCAGCAGGCTTGGTGATGTATATATTGATCCATGATAAAAGAACCCAAAGCCCTGCAGTTTACACCAGTCCCTAAGCCATGAAATAACCTGTCAGCTCTTCCTGATACTTGCCTCAGCCATCACTGAGGGAGGATGGCTTAGCCATCACTTAGGGGGAGGGAGAAGAACACAACTTGCATGTCTGATGACGCTTAACTAGTTGCCCCAGGGCCCTGAAATCTCTCATGGCTGCTTTTGTAGTTCTTGATACCAATTCATTGCTACCCACCTGGAAGGCCAAAAGGGAGTAGTAATCAGAAGGCCTCACCAGGCTTGGAAGTTTACTCATGACGTCCCTTATCCTGGCCCCAGGAAGGCAGCAGATATCCTTGTGAAGTAGGGAAATCAAGACCAACAAATTTGGTGGCCTTCTATAATGGGTCAACAGCACTGGTGGGCAAGGTAAGAGCAACTGAAGTCTTATATCTAGACTTATGTGAAGCATTTGACATTCTGTTCTCCAAATTGGAAAGATATGGCTGGACGGTTGCACCTGAAGTGTAGTGGTCAATGGCTCCGTGTCCAAGTGGAGATCAGTAACAAGAGGCATTCCTCAGAGGTTGGTACTGGGACCAGGACTGTTTACTATCTCTGTTGGCAACATGGAGAATGGGGAGGGACTTTACAAGGGACTATAATATAGGATATAAATATAGATAGATAGGTAGATATGATATATTTTAATATACCTTATAAAAATATATATTAATAGGATATATTTTATATATAAAATGAGAGGGTATGGTTTCAAACTGCAAGAGGGTAGATTTAGATTAGACATTAGGAAGAAAGTCTTGTCTGAGGGTGGTGAGACTGGAATGGGTTACCCAGGGAAAATGAATGCCCCTTCCCTGGAAACGTTCAAGGCCAAGTTGGATGAGGCTTTGAGCTACCTGGTTGAGTGGGAAATGTCCATGCCTGTGGCAGGGGAGTTGGAACAAGATGATCTTTAAGGTGCTTTCCAACTCAAACCATTCTATGATTTTATACTGATGATTCTGTAACTAGCTGGGAAAATGTGAAGTATATCAGATCAAGGGACAGTGTGGAGGAAGTAAATGGCTTCTTTAGCCTAGTAAGACAAGTGCCGTGGAAGAATGATGTTTCTCTCTGTAAATACAAAAGGATGAAATTACTTAGAAAAGAAAGAGCTACTTAAGCCATAGGAGACAAAGTAAATGGCTATAAATTGTCTAAGAATTAGTTTAGGATTAATTAGAAGACAAATTCTAACTTTCACCATAGCAATATTCTGGAACAATTTTACATCAAGAGGTTTTTTTACTGCATTGCTTCTACCTAATTTGTCAATGGACTGTGAATTATTTATGAAATGGAGGATACATGCTGACTCCTTGCAAGAGTAACAGACTTTACCCAGTGCTTTAGGAACTGGCTCAGAATCTTGTTTATCTAATAGCAAGAAGAAAAAGAAGAAAACAAATTAGAAAGAAGTTCTGGCTATCTAAAAATGATGCACTTCATTTCTATAGACAGAATTGCTAATTTAAATATGTGCAGGAAAAGACAAAAAGAGATAAGTTCTTTGTAACCATCCTGCATTCTTTAAGCCGTCAACTTTTACTTATCTTGCCTGACCAAGAGCTTGGAAGATCCTCCTGGCTTCTTTCTCTGCCTTGGTTTTGATCTAAAATCACTGAATACTGATGGCACAAAACTGTTTTCAGGGACCAAAAAGCAGTCATAAAATACAGCCAGTACACAGCCCAATGTTTTTTCTCAAGTTATATATTTTTTTTTTCCTGGTGTAGTCCTATTAAAGTCAGCTGGTCTACTTACAAAGCAAACTCCTCAATGAGTAAAACTGGCATAAGCGGACCACGTACAATGAACAGTAACTGTTAACAGTCATAAAGGTAAACATGTTTTTCAGTGAAATCTTTATAAAGTTTTCAAGCCAGTTTCAATTTTTAATTTTGAAATAGTTTAATCAATTTTGTTTACTGGTTGATAACAGCTAATTTAGGGCCTGTTAGCTATTATTTTGCCACAATTGCACTTCACATGTGCCTCAAGCTACATACATCCCATTGATTCCCATTATCTATAAAGAACTATATTTACCTAGATGCTATGCTGGCAAAAATCCTCTGTACTCCTGTCACAGATACGTCTCCAGCCACAGAGCAGTGGAGGATATGCTTCACCTAAGGCTACTCTTCTACTGTAATTTGCAAAACTGGTGGGTAGAAAGACAGGTATGGATGCTACAGCATCCCAGTGCATGAGATCATTAATTCTGGTCTTTAATTAAGGTTTTTCTGTTTTGGTTTGGTTTTTAAGTAAACAAGCCACTTAGGTACTCAATCAAATGAGTGCTTACCATTTGCAAGAGGATACAACTAGGCTCCAATAACAAGAAAGCCAGTCATTAAGGAGCAGTACAAACACGGAATAGGTTTAATGTTTTCCAATAGCATCTTGTTAGTAAATACATAATTAGAACAGAAATCCTACTTTTTTATTCAGTAGGAACTGCAACATATTCAGTAGGCACTAACACAGAATGGCCAGTCCCTCACTAAGCCCAGTCATCCATAACTCCATTAATTTAAAAAAAAACCAAAAACAAAAAACGAAAAAACTGCCCTCAAAACAACCTCTAGTCTTTCAGCTAATACATTCAAAACTCTGTCATGATCTCTCAGTTCTAGGGAACAGCTTTCTAAATGCAAGGAGAGTGATCAGCAAATATGCTCCTGTTCTTTTCCCTGTTATTGGGAAGTCCCAGATGTTGTTATTACCATTTCAGCATTGCATCAACTCTCACAACTCTGCAGTTTTAACAGAGGCAGGGCTCTCTTAGCACCTGTGTGAGAGAAATAGCATTGCTCCTGCCTTTCTCCCTCCTTTGGACACAGGACAGTGGTGTGGTGTGCCATGCCAGCAGTCTTCAAATGTGGTATTTACTTCCCCTCACATGCCCCGGGAAGGCAGTGGAGGATAAGAGCTGGAGAGAACTTACAAGAGGGGCCTGTAAGAAACATAACATCAATGTCTCCCGTTCAGTTTGGAGTCCAACAATTACTTTCCTAATTTATAAAATGAATAAAGTTTTTCTAAGGACTATGAACCATCACTATTTCTAATATGGAGGCATGTAATTGATTAGTTAGGTCACTGAATTTACTTCAGGTCTCAATGTTATACCAAATTATGTACTTCATACAGATCCTGCAAAGAGCCCTGAAGCTGAGTTCTGCACTGCCAGACATCACCAGTCACCAAAGTGACCTTTGGGTGCTCCCTCAGGAGCCAATCTCACAAAACAGTAAGGATTTTTCAAGACAACTTTGGTTAAAAAGAAGACACAAATTTCAGCCATTATCTTTGACAGAGAAAAGCTAGCCAGCAGAGATTGACTTCAAGCAGGTTTGTAACAAATTTGTGTTCACATCTGAGAAAAAAATAATCAAGTACTTAGACAACAGGTGACACATCCTCTTCTGTTTTTTAACTCAACATTCTGCATTAAAAAATCTTCTGGTCTATCAAGGGAAAGGAACTATAACCTCGACTTGTTTCCTACTACATGAAGCAGTGTAGCAACTTTGGAGCAGGTTCAAATATAGTTTAACACGGGTTAGTAGGTCACCCTGCTTTTAGTGCTTTTTGTCTCTGCTAACTCAGCCATGTAGATTTTTGTGCTAGCTCTCTTAAAAGGCAGAAACAGAGGGAAAACAATTTTGATTGTTAACAACAGACAAAGAAGAGCTCTGTTCATATTGATGTTTACGCAAAGATGTGGCGTTAAACATTGCATATAAAATGCTTCTACAATCCAAGACTTTACAGAATTAAAATTTCAGCTACTATTGAAGACTTTACCTAACAGAAATCTAAAAAAATTTTCACATTTACTGACATAATACCTTGTTTGCCCCAGTAAAGTTTATGAAAAGTCATACATTGAATTTATGCAAATAAATTAAATTATTTGTATAATAAACACAGCCCTATATCACTATAGACAAAATGAGATATTTTGTGAGAGAAGCAAAGGGAGAGCTGTTTGGTCAAAATTTTTCCTTTTTAGGGCATTGTATACTCCAAAATTACAACATTTAAACTGATTAGTGCAATTCAAAGGCATATTCAATATTTATCAAAGACTGCAAACACTCTTCAAATTAGTTGAGAAAATCAGGGTGGGATAGCGTACTGATAGATACTGATAGATACTACTCCAAGCAGAGTGAGGCCTAAATACAAGTGAAATAATACATGCAAAACTATCTTTTGACTGATTAACAATTTTACTTTAGGCATTAAATAGAAGCAATTTGGAACAATAACTAAAAAAAAAACAACAAAACAAACCAAAAAAACCATTAGGTACCAATTGTAAGGCAACAATAATGGTAAAGCCAAAGTAATCAAAAAACTTTTTAACCTACTGAACAATGTCTACTTTGGAAGACAAAACTACGCCTACAGCTCTGTCCTTGATACTTCATAGTATTAAAATGCATGAATTTCTGTTTTGTTTTGTTTTTTTAAAAAACACAGCATGGCAAGAGACATCAGTTTCTGCTAATTGACTACCCTGTGGATTCTAGCTGAAATCAGCAGTGTTACATAGCTTTGAGATGTTGGCTTTGAGATTTATTTGTAAAATTACCTGCAGTGCAGTCTCAAGATGTCAGAAGTTATTTATAGCAAGCCACTTTATATGTAGTTTTAAAGTACAAACTACCTTGTTAAACTCATACTGTAATACATTCTCCATCTCCAGTATAAAACAACTGAAGTCCTCTCTGCGCTGAAATTGCTATGAAAATCTCAAATGCTTTCAGAGTTGCCAGGTGCTTACCCTCTGATTTTTTCAAGGAGAGTTTCAAAAAACAAGCTTCCAAACAAGAATTCAAGCTCTTAACCTGAGCTCAAGCTTCCTAAATTCCAAGCTACAGATCCCATCTTCAAGACAGGTAGGGTCAGAAGCCAGCCCGAGGTATAAACTATGCATAAGTTTCACTTATACTTCTTTGGAACTAAGAAAATGTCATCAGAACAAATCCTTTATAAGGCATACCTAAAGTATTGATGAATCACCAGCATTAATCTTACCAAGAGCTTTCTTTTTCCCCCCTCTTTTAAAAAATAAATAAAAATAAATAAAAATAAACCCAATTTTTTTTTCTGCTCGTCTCCAGAAGTTTAGGAATTTATTTAAGGTAACAGAATTGACATGTTTGAACACTATGGGACATGACAGGTTCAGACTTAGACATATCTTCAAATAGAGATTATGCAGCTATGTAACCCAGATTAATGCAGTTTAAATTGTTCTAAATGAGGTAAGTAGCTGTCACTCAGAGGCATTAGGCATAACAGTCAGAAAATAAAAATTTCTGGCTGAAATCACACATTCATCAAATCTGTTAAGTTATCTAGGTTTTAATACATCAATAACCAACTGCTAAGCCAACATCACATTTTAGTTTCTTGAAAGAGAAGGAAAGAGAGTTATCAAATGCTTCTGTTTAGGTAGTTTATCTCTTTGGTAGTTACCCATTAAAAGTTGTGAGTTCATACTTAATAATGTGCTAATTGATCAGACAGCACTTAAATATATTATTGCCATGACTGAACACTGGGTTGCACATGCCAATTAATTTGTACCACATATATGGCATAAATACTAAGGAAAAAAAAAAAGAGCATGTGAGACTACAATGGACTTAGAATATATTATGGTCAAAATACATTAATTAGAAATTACTGTAAGTGTGCATTTTCCTAAACTTCTGCTAAATGACAGCTTCAGTTTTAAAGGCACAAACTAAAGAATAAGAAAAAGCAAATCTACCTGGCCTCTTGTAAGCACATACAAGATGCATTTTTCCATTAAAATATTATTTTGTACAAGGATCCCATAGCACTGCGTGACTGAACTTGCAAAAGAACTCTTCAGAGTTTTCAGAATTTATGCTTAAAATAACTGATTCATTTGTGGTCTCGTAATATCAAAGCCCACTCCATTCACCAGCAAGTTTTCAAGCCAGATATCACATGCAGGGAACGACTACGAAAAAATGATGCAAGATTTTTCAATTTCTGTTAAATAACTAATGTTCCTGTGAGGTTTTGTTGTGGGATTTTTTTATTTGATTTTTGCTTTGTTTTGGTTTTTTTTTAAAGTACAATAGAGTATTATATTGCATACAGGATAGAAGTAGAAAGGTTTAGAATTAGAGATCCTTTTTTGCATATACATACAAATACACATACTGTATAGCAATCACTTATCCCTGAATATGTTGTTTAGTTTCACAGGTATATGTAAGGTAACTTTATAAGACCTGTATGATCCAAACAGCATTTCAATCAAATGTCTTTTACACAGTTCAGTAGAATTCCAATAAATGTTCAACAGAACTGAAGGTTTGTAGGCATATATTTTGTGTATCTATGTACAAATGGAAGATTAGCAGCTTGTTCTGAGAACAGCACAACTGATAAAATCTGATTTCTTTTATAATTCTGTCTTTATTGCCCAAGCCCTAACCTCTTCTTGCCCTGGTACTAACTTCAATTTCTCTCTATGACACAGTGAGTGAGTAAGAGGCAAAAGTACTTTATAAACATTAAATAAATTCTAATAGTTATAAATTTTATTCCCAAAATAAATGATGTACAACAAATTAAGGTTTATCAACCTTGTCATTTTTTTCCTACAATCTTCTGCTGCACTCAGAAGTTGTATTTTAAATGTAAGCAGGACTTTTTTTCTTAAAAACATGCTTTTCACACTCTGCATTGCCTATGAGACAAAAAAATATGCACGTGTGTGCATGTATTATTGTGTAATGATTAAAAATACACATATTTTGAGATCTTAATTTCATTTTGGAAGATAAATTCTATCATTAAATTGAGTTGTCAGCATGTCTACCTGGAAGGCAAATTAATGAAATGGGCAACTTATTCTTTGTTAAATGACAAAAAAAGAAGAAAAACCCTATTATGCTAAACTTAATTTTCAGATATTATAAATTACTATTTTAAACTAGACTTACAGGCAGAATGTTAATTGCTTATTCATTTATTTAAAGAGGCTTACTACTTGCATTTCATTTTTGGATGCATTGTTCTTCTTACACTTGTACTTTTCTACCACACACGGGACTTTGTTTTCAACCTACTACCTACTGAATGGCAGTCACCTGGATTTGGTTCTCTGCATACGCCATTACACTGTGTAATTACTTTGATGATCGTGGTATTTATTCTCTTTTCCATCTACAGTGGGATTCTAGTAATGAAGCTTTCTTGAACCTACACTGCTCTGGAGTCAGTCACAGGAGAAAAGTAATTTGCTATTTTACCTTTTCAGACCTCTGGAGCTAACTGAAGGGCATTGGCTTATGCTAAGAAATGCTTACAACCAATCCTCCCATCAAGTGTTATTCAGACTCTAAAGAAAAGTCTAAATAACACCTGGGTATTTTAGCAGAAGCAGACTGAGTGCTACCATTATCATCTTATCTATCTATACTTTGTTTAGCGTGAGGCTTTGGTTGATTTGGGTTTTTTTGGTTCTTTTAAAGCAAACAGAATTTTAAGTTTACCTTCTCCACACCGAATACACGAATATATGATAACATTGACCAAGAAAAGGCCCTGCCTACCCTATTAAGAAACACAGTTAATGAAACAACTATTACAAAGCAACAGCTAACCTCACCTCCGTTTTCAGCAAGTAAATCAATACTTTAATTCACAACAGATAATCCAACCTCAGGGAAGCCACACATACTTACAAATTATAAAGCATGTCAGCCATGTTGCTGCGGTAGTACAAGGCATTTCTATAGGCGCTCTCAGCTTCAGAAATCTTGCTCTGGCTCTTGAGCACATTTCCAAGGTTACCCCATGCTGTCAAAAGGAGAAAACAGTATTCAGAAAGAGCCACAATCCAATTACACGTGACCAAATATCCAAGCATCAGGAAGCTCCTGAGGGAGGCAAACTCCACAAAGAAATTATTTCTATGGAAGAGAATGGGAGGTTGGTTGGCTTACCCCTCCCCCTCGTCCTCTGGATCTCTGCATCTTAACTGTGAGATGCAAACTTTGTAGTGGTGATTTGCATACATTCTGTATATATAAAGTTTTTGTGTGGGAAAAGGAACTCCCAAAACAAATATGTCTACATGCTTTAGAAACAATTATAGCAACAGCAAAGAACCATTTCATATGACCTCAAAACAAAAATAAATGGAGTGAACTCTGAAACTGAGGCATCTTCATAGTTTTAGTTTTTTTCAAGCCTACCTACTTCAAACAGCAAGAATTTCCAAGAGTACGAAAATTAACAAACAATGCAGGAATTGAAAGAACAGTTAGGTAAGTAACCAGTTCTAAAAGTATGCCATATGGATATAAATGTGCTAAATAGATCACTAACATACATTTTTCCTACTTGGAAAACACATGGTTCCATCCCATACAATTTATTGCGTTACACAACATGCTTTTATATTCCATCTACAAAGGACCTGAGATAAAAAAAACATTTAAAGCTCCACAAGTGTGGCCTTTGCTGTTTTGTTGAGTGGCTCAAAAACTATACTTACAAGAAGAAACTGGAGCTCAGATTTTACAGAAAAGATAGCCTATGTTATTCACAGTCTCAGAA
The DNA here is from genome assembly GCF_003957555.1 of Calypte anna. NCBI lineage: Eukaryota > Metazoa > Chordata > Aves > Apodiformes > Trochilidae > Calypte > Calypte anna. The sequence goes on along the minus strand of NC_044244.1, from coordinate 69,493,043 downwards.
GCTAATATAACTGACATTTTAATTATAATCAATGTATATACATTAAAAACAAAACAAAAAAATTGCTTAAAAATACATTAATTTGTTTCATAAATCAGTTCTCTGTGAATACTTGTAAATTCCTTTGAATACTTCTTTTACAAGTATTGTTTTTAATGAGTAACAATAATGGAAAGATGATGCATGTCCCTTCCACCAAACACAGTATCTGGCAAACTAATCTTTCCTTTAGCTGAAGTAGCAGCTAAACTCTGCTTCTTCAGTTACTCATACCCTTTTTTTTTTTTTACTCAATTTTTAGATTCTTTTTAGATTATGCGTATGTGCATAATTCTGAATTTATTTCTGCTAATATTCTTTTTTACACATAGAAAGCATTTTGAAAGTAGCAATTAAGGTGATTAGCCAGCTTGTAAGCGTTCACACTTGAAAGAAAAACACATTATTTTTTTTTTAAAACTAATTTCTGAAAATGTACTCTGTTGTTGGTTCTGTAGTACATGACCATCCAATTCCCTGCAGTTGAATGTTCCATATATTCTGTAGGTACTTTTGTTTTCACTCTGATCTTCCATTACAGAACATTACATCAAATAATGGACCATAGATAACTATTTCCTGATAAGTTACTTGCTCCCAACCACTCAGAAGCTGAGCAAATGAAAGGATGTATAGAAGAATGATTTGGTTTGTAATTTCATCTGTTAAGACTGGAAAAAAAACTATTAACACGGTTAAATGTAACAGTTTCAGCTTCAGACTTCATTTCATGCTGTAAGCTCTGTTATTTATCTAAATTAATATATTTTTTAATTATACACTTCATTTTACATTCTGTCAAACAATGTAAGTTTTTCACATCAATTAATACATAACCTCCATTATTTAATTTGTAATAAATTTGATTTAGACTTTTGTCTAAACTTGTAAAACTGCAGATGATTTATTTAACTTAATGTAATACACTAGAAGAAGTGATATTAGCAGAAAATAGCTTGAATGTTTCAGAATTTATCATTAAAAGAAACAGGAAAATCAACATCTTTTTGCTTCTGCAAACCATATAGTTGGAGTAGAAATCTTCACATCTATTTAAACACAGGATTAGGTAGATGAATGAGCTAGTTCTGGCTGGAGACGAAGATACATGGAACACTTCACAGAATAAATACTTATTTGTAGAGATCATGTTCATAACCCTGGAAGTTACAAGCAGATGTTATCTACAGCACAGAATCACAGAATGTCAGGGGTTGGAAAAGACCTCTGAAGATCATCAAGTCCAACTCCCCTGCCAAAGCAGAACCAAAACCAGGGCAGGACACTCAGAAATGCATCCAGGTGGGATTTGAAAGTCTCCAGAGAAGGAGACTCCACAACATCTCTGGGGAGCCTGTTCAGGGCTCTGTAACCCTTATAGTAAAGAAATTCTTCCTCGACCAGATTCTCTTGGTTGTCGGCATATAAGGGACTGAAAATGAAGTTGGTCTGCATGGAAAAGAGGCTCTGTCAGCTACTCAATGAACACCCTTTTTCTGTCTTAAACAGTGCAACTAACCTTAGAAAACCAAAGAATTTCCATTATTAACTACATCACTGTCATCCAATTTCTTGATCCAAATTTCAAGAGAAATTTATCCTGCAAAACTGCAACAACATTACTTCAACTATGCGTTCATTCAGAAAGAGAAATAAAATTATACCTGGTCATGAAGCCACATCCCTATCAAAAACATACTCTAGCTCCAGCTAAGTTTCATCACTTGAATATTTTCCCTCTATACATGGCAAGAGACTAAAAATTAATTTTCTCAAAGAAAAAGAAACTAGGTAAGTAATTCTTGAATTTAAAATGCATTTTTATTCTACTTATTTTTTATCTTTTTCATATAAAATGTGTAGTAACTGAAACTGCAAAAGGAAACATTTAATATTCAGAAGATGCTGAACTATATAAAGACCATAATTCAGAATTTAATTACAAATTCTTTTTTTCCTGTTGGGCCCTATTCAGTAGAGCAAATTGTGAATGAAAGAACTTTGTATTATTTACTTTTTTCCTGCTGCTTAATTCCCTGTGCACCAACGAGAACAAAACAGTCCCAGGTGGTTTATAAATAATACTTCATCTTAGCATAGGAACAAATGCAACATTCACATATCTCATGTACCTAGAATACAGTCAACCCATTCAAACTTTACTTCATTGCCTATTTTTCCATTGATCATACTCCATATAAACAGGCATATTAAAAACTAAATCGATTTCATCATCTTGTATCCTAAGGCAATCATAAACTGAAAAATCCCTTAATACTTGGGAATTTCATTATGGTTCTTTGCAGGAAAATTGTTGTTGCTGTTGCTATTTTAAATAAATAGCAGAAAAAAATCACATGCAAGAAAATAAACAATTCTTTAAGTGTTACCATTTCAGCCATACCAAACTAGACTTCTTTTAAAAGATGATATTTATGCCACTATGCAGTGACAGTAGGTCAAGTTCTCAGGCATTTAATTGCTTTCAAAATCAAAATGGATAAGACAAATTTCAGCTTCAAATTCGACATGATTAATTTCTCCACTACCTCATAGAAAATGAGCACTAAGATCTAACAAGCCTAAAAAATATTGAGTTGGCATATTAAACCTTCTCTAAGCACTTTCATTCTGGAAGAGATCAAACCAAACAGCACTGAAGCAGGAACTATGTTGTCCAATCTAATCTGCCTGGATTTAAGAAGCACATCTTACTAAAAAGAACAGGTGAAGTTAAAGCTTGCAATTGAATTATGAAAACAAATGAGAAATGGAAATAAAGGTGTGCAAATATCTAAAATCTTTCTACTGAATCAAGGACTATGTTCTGCTATTCAGTGAAATGGAAATAACAAAGAAATAAAAGAAAAGTTTCAGAGAAAAGTACTCAAGTGGTGTACAAGCTTATATATTGATTACTTGGACTGTTTGCATAAATATATATATATATACAAATATATATATACACAAATATAATAATATATATATATATACACATGACCCAAAAGGATTTCCCTTCCTACCCATTACCTCCATATAATCCACACAAAACAAGATAATGATAAAATCTATTTGGAAACTCACAATCCATTACCATATCTGAAACAAGGAGGAGAAGAAGTACGAACAAAATTCCATATTAAATAACTTAAAATCAATCTGGAGAACTTTGAAAAATAATACATCAAAGAAAAGGAAACACTGTCTTTCTCTGTGTGTTATGCCAAGGGGCAAACACTGCATTTTGTTAACCTTACTAAAAGAAAAAATACTTGAAAATTGATGAAATAAATGTAGGACTCCATTCAAAGTAAAATAAAAATAAAAATAAGTGTGTATATATATATATGCTATTCACAATTCATGTCAAGAAATTATTGATGTTTTGTAATACATTGTTCTCACTTTAAATTATCAGATGTACTCACAAAATAAAACACAAACTGGTGAATGCATCAGTAAATGTGAACTAGATTATTACTTGAGTGAAACAAACTACTTGAACTAAGACTGAAGTATCTAGGGAACAGCCAGATCATCCATAATCAACTTGTGAGCAGTTCCAAACTAGCAAATTTAGTCACAGAAAAATGCATATCAAACCAAGGAAACGTCTATGAACCCTCACAGATATTTGTGCTTTGTTTACTACTCTTTAGATTGTGAAATTAATAACAGCAGCTCCAGGTTACATTTTCTCTCTTTACAATACTGCATTTCTCCTGGCTCATCTATTAAGTAATAGTGAATGCATAACAACTATCTCTCTGTTTTCATAAATGGAGTATAGTAATAAAAAGACACTGGTCCAGAAAAAAACCTTTTTTTTTTTTTTTTTAACTTCAATTATACCGAGTTTTTGGAAGTTCTGCAAGAAGTCTGTTGTTCTTTTTTTAAAAAAAAATTGCATTTATGCTGCAATGTGACAGCTGCAGAAAGTATACTGGCCAACATTTATGTTAAGGGACACTAAGACACTAATCTTGATACAGTGGGAGTTCAAAAACTAAATCCCTGATTGTAAAATACACTACCACAGCAGCAAATCTGAAGCTGATATTTGAACAAGTAACTAAATTCTGAGCTGTAACAATTTCTTTAGCAATGTAAATGTTTGCATGATACAGAGATGAAAATAGCATGGGGAAGACCCTTCTGGCCTTCATCACACTGTTTGTATTAAAAGGCTAAAAGGCTTCTGCTTATAGGGGGCTGTCACCATAGAAGGTTTGATGAATACTAAATTTAGTTCTAAAAGTTTGGAGCACAAAATAAAACCAAACTAAAAAAAACCAAAAAAACCCCCCCAAAAAACCCCACCTCTTCTCCTTTGCTATTAACTTTTATGTGGACTCAAGTTCCTGAAGCATGAAAACCTATGTTGCTAGTTTAGGGCACTTTTTATTTTTTTCTTGTTGCCATCTGTTCTTAACACACTTTAATTCTGCACAGTAAATTACTACTTCACTGTTATCATTCTGAAAGTCACAAATTACAAGCACTCACATTGCCACTTCACTCTGTGGCAATATCACCACCATGGAGGTAGAGTCATGCACAGCATGATGTGCATCTCCCAGCTGCTTGGTAAAAACAGAGTATTGAATATTCTTGGAACTCACACCAAGTATGTTTTCCTCTTCATTCTTAGCACTGAATATTTGCACATCAGATACTTTATGAAGCAAGCTTCTTTTTTCACCACCTATCTGAAGATCCACATTAACATCTGAAAGCCACATACCACCCCACACAAGGCACTGGACCAGTACACTAAGGTTACAGACTATTCAAAAATTAGAGAATTTTGTGAAATAATGCTGACAGCTGAGGATGCCTTAGTGAGAATAAACTTAATGTGTATGTGGCATCCATAGAAAATTATTTAACTTTCTTACACTCTTCAAGTTTATGCCTTTAAAAAAGATACTTTCCTGTCATTAGATTGAGCTACCTCTTACTGAAGTTACAGGTGCTAAAATGTGACTTAAGAGGTATTTTCTGTTTCAAGAAAATTGGTTCACTGTTGAGTAACACATAAATAGAGAGCACAGCACAATTTACATCCTTCACATTTGAAAGGTTTTAACGATAGTTATGAAGGATAACACCTTTCCCTCCTTGACAAAAGGTTACATTCATCAGCAGCTTACAGATTTATCCTTTCAAGGGTACTACTTCTGATAAAGCTCCAGTCCTTAGCATTCACATTTCATTAGGCAATCACTTTGATCTAGAAAGGGAAAGTTTCACAAACAGAGGAACAATAGGTTTCCCCCAAAATATTCTGAGAGCCCAGCTGCACACTCAAAAAATGCCAATGGAGAGAGTTGAACATTTTTAATAGTTTTTCTACAATACAGACCCACTATCTCTCATAAAAAAATATTCAGATCAATTATATAATGTTTGTTAAGTGGTTTGAGAACAGAAAAGGTCATGTAAATGCTAAAGGTTACTACTTTGAAAGAGAAAAGGGTTTTTTCTAAGTTCTGCATTACAGTTGCTACAAGCTATTTATATTTTTCCTATGATTCCAAAGAAATAAAGATTTTTTTTTTTTCAAAGTGTCATTACATACCATTTACAATAATTTTCCTCTGAAAACTTCACTTGTTAATAGACACATTTTGATCAAGTTACCTCGTTTTGGTAACTCAACAGAAATCATGCCCTGTTTTTTGATTCCTAAAGGGATAGATGTTCCTATATACCCATTATTTATGACTTTAATTTACTTTATACATAGATTTTAATTTTTTTTTTAATCTGTGGGTGTGTGGTAATGTTGAGAGAGACTGTATTTGAGGTTTACCACCTCCTAACTTTTATAAACTATTCTTCTTTTTATTAAAAGTGTTATTTGTATTACTTGTTCAACACCTTGTTTGTTGATCAATTCCAGGGCTGTTGAAATGACAGCAGGTGAATGAAAAATATAACTGAAAACTACGCAGAGCACTGAAAGCTATCCAGCACCACATCAGTGTGAGTATTGAACAAACTGACTTTTGGCAGGCAGTGTTTCAGCTTTGTTTCTTAGTTTTGAAATCCTGATGCAAATGGGTATGAATGCATGACACTTTGTACTATGCTCAGCATTGTTACCCAATGATACTGGGCATACTCAGTCCTCTTGCTATGTTGCAGAAAATTTTCTTCCTCAAAGGATAGCACAGGGTCCTGAGAGATACAATTGAGAGGCTGGTAAAGTATTCTTAGGCTTCATCATTTATCTCTTTACTCTAGAGTATGGATTCCTTGTTATGCCCAGGACATACGTGTGGATTTCAGTAATCCAACTAGCTTTAATGAACCTAATCTCAAGTATGTGAGGGCTCTACAATCTGGCTGAATAGTAAATATTACATTAATGAAGTCTTCAGCAAGCATCCAGAATAAAGCAAGCCATCTAAGAAAAATTATAGGTATGTTCACGTACTCCCAGCTTCTCCTAGACATCCTGATGCACTATATGAGACAGACTACTGTATGAAGAAATTCTCCCCAACACCATAGTTTAAGGTGACACAGGATCAAAGAACACTTCCTTAATCTTTTTAGTTGTATCAATGATGGAAAACATTTTCAGAGTAACATTACAGAAACTCTTAACAGCATAACCCTCACACAGTCAACAGACAAGTTCAGAAAGAAACATTCTTCCCAGCCACGCATCTCTCAGACAAAGATACCACCTCACTTCTACCAAGAGCTGCCTCAGTGCAGCCAGTGTCCTTCATTCCACTTCAGCCACATAAGAAAGACAATCTCCCTGACAACACTGTTCTATAAACCAGAGTCAGCCCATAAAGCCACTGTTCATCCTGTAGAACCTCAAAAAAAAAAATTAAAACCAGAAACCACATTCTCACTGCAACTTTGTAGGTATGCTTTACAAATAAACACATCACCAACACATACATCATTCTGGATACATCCTTCCATTTCCAAGCCTTTGTGTGATTCGGTTTTTTTTAAAGTTTTAACACAGTAGATACTCTGATCTAGATAAAACTGCTTCTTGTTGCCAATAAAACAGATGTCTACTTTCAAAGCTGTGCTGGCACAGCCCAATGGATCAGGAAATAGCTTTTCCTTTGACAGAAAGGTAGAAATGAAAGACAGATAAACACAGATTACATTTCATTTCCACAGAAATCCCAAAGGAGATAACTGCTGGAGTTTACTTCAGGGCAGTGTTTCGTGACACAGCAGCTCTGGTGGAATTATACTTTTAAGGAATTACTGCAACAACCACACTCCAGTCCATCAGTTCTGCTACCCTAAGGCTATAGTATGAATCAGATTAATAAAGCGATCCAGATTAGGGGAAAAAAAAATTAAAAAAAGGAACAGGCAGATCATAGTCTCTTCAGTATCTAATCCAGTCTCCATTCTGATTCACAGTGGAGCCCAAGCACACCTTTTTTTTTCACAGCTTTATTAGCTATATGTACCCTGCAAATGGGTGAACACTGTAAGCCATTACTGCCACAAAGTTCCCACATAATGAAACTTCACAAGGGTCAGGAACAAAGCAGAGAGCCAGCACTGACCCAGAACTCCCATAAGGAATTGTATTTTGTAGAGGCAATGCACTCAAAGAGTTTAAGAAAGGAAGAGGAAGCCAGAGAAGCAGAAAAATACAAGTGGAACAGGAAAACTTCAGGCACACATCAGGATTAACCCTGAAGAACTCTTCAGAGCACCGCAGTGACTCAGGCAAGGAGGTGACCATATACTAGATCTGTCAAATTTTATTAATTTTTAAACAGTAGGCATTGCTCTTAAAAAATACATCTATTACATATTTTAAAATCATCCCTTACGTCCCAAGTGGTGAACTGTCAGCCAGATTCCTACAGAAATGGAAGAGTATACTTAACTGACTAAAATTACATCTCTGGTCCTCACAGCTAAAAGTAGATGGATTGTGTTGGCTCCTTTCCAGGAAAGGGAAACTGAGAGGACAGTGTCCTGGAAATGTGCCAGAGGAGCCACAGGAGGGGGTAGAAATCAGGGCAAGTATTTGTCAAACTAAAAGAACTGCCAGAGTGCTCAACCAATGTATGTCAGACTTGGAAAGAGCAAATTAGTGCATAGTTAGGAATTAGGCTTTCCGTGACACTTTTTATTGCATGGGTTTGTTTATTTTATTCTAAATCACTTACTAAGGCAAGAGCGAGCCTCTGAAGGTTTGCCAGACTATACATAGCCACGCTGGTATGGAAATATAGGTGGGAAAGGGGTAATAAAATGACCTTCTTCATCCTCTGACAGCAGAGACGATGAAGACACTAGCATTGTTAACTAGTATCTTTAATAGTCCATATTCCAAATACCTTCTGCATTTTAAGAACTGAAAAAAAGTGTTTAGTGTACTTGAGCATCCAAGCAAAGAGAAGAAAAAAGGACACTGAGCACTGCACCCCTCCATTTTGTCATCTTTACTGTAAGTTCTAAAAAAAACTATATGCAAACCTTTTGAGTACTATAATTTCATAAGCCATAATTTCATTTATGCATGTGCTGGCAATGATGACAGCCCAAGCTTGACTGGGATTTTACACTGCCAGAAAAGGTATAAAGAAGCATGTGAGCAAATTACTGTCTTATCCACATTAAAAGTTTGGTTTTTTCCCAGATTTATGTAATGGAAAGTCAGTGTGTACTACTATGAAATCCATTATGGATAAGTAAACTATGTCACCTGTGGCGAAAATCAATATGTAAAAAAAGGTTTTTCACAGTTGACAGATTTTGAAAAAAGGTAAAATAATGAAACAATTGAAAGACTATCTAATGCATTTAAACAAACATGTTCAGCCTAAGAACAAACCTGAAGAATCCTGTTTTCCCCTAATGAACACTAACTCTTCAGTCATTCTTCCACTCTGAGAAAATCAGGCTAGTTTCACAGAGTACACAAATATGGATTAAGTGCTTGACTTTTAATCAAATTGGAAAATGAAACCTGTCATTTTTTGGCAAAGATAATGTTGAACTTGATCCGCTTCACTTGATATACTAAAAAAAAAAAAAAAAGCCATCTTGCCAGGGCTAATTCCTTCTTTATCAGGGATGAGGTTTTTTTGTAAGGTAGTTTTTAGCAGACATGAGTTTGTTGAATGATTTTGCAGAGCACCTCGGGCATAGAAGGGGAAGAGACAACAGTCTGATGAGTCCATGCCTCAAAACTGTTTATTTCTTTAAGCTCTTAGTATATGCAAAGGGAGAAAAAGAAGTCTAGCTAGTAGTTAATAATCGATTATTATCGATTAATCGATTCTCTTCCTATCCCCCTGCTACTAAGTATTCACAGATTAGAGATGCTGTTGGACTACACTCAAGGAAAAAAAAATAGTACCCTTGTTTCTAGTTCTCTATATACATAAAGGAAGAAGTCCGGGCTTTCTGGTATCCTGCTAAAGAAGCAGACATCCCACAGAGACCTGTGTTTCAGGGGAAATTACAGCACTACTGGAGGACTGCAAGAGAGATCACTGTCACTAGAGAATAAGTTCTGACTTTGAACTGAAGTGTAAACCACTTTCTTTCAGCTCTCCAACATATGTAGCATAACCAGACTGTTCTGCTTAGGTTGAACTACCTATGGCATGCTGAAACACTCCCAGGAACTATGCCTCTTGCCAGTGCAGCAGCATCACTCCTTTAAAGAGCCCTATGCTATTTTCAGAGAGTAATCTTTCTATTCAACTTTCAAACAATTCTACACAGCTCACCTGCTAGTCAGGGTTTCCCTTTTTAAGCTGAGAACCAGACTGAAAAACTATTTCCTATTTATTTGAAGAACCTGACACATCCTGTACATTTATTCTTTGAATTCTGACATTTTTGTTAGGAACAAAGACACCGAATCTATAACGTAATACCCTACATAACTTCTATGTGGCAATAACAGACCTAAATAGCCACATAAATGCCCATATTACTAATTATACTCATAATATATAATTACAACTTTGAGGATTTTATTTATATTAGATAATTTCATTATCAGGTAGTATTTCCCCAAACAGTACCTGTTACAAGCATTATTACCAATGGTAGGGAACATTTCACAACACTGACAAAAGGTATAATACCTTTACATTAATTTCTTCTTCAAAAATATCCAGACTTAAATATCTGATCCAACTTGAAACTAATAATATGTGTCAAGGATAATATCCATGCAACACATTGTCAAGAGATTAAGTACAAGGATGTTCTGGTAAAGTTGTTGGGAAGATTAAGGTTTAGTTGGTGCTATGTTTTTTTGACAACAACTACTAAAAAGTTGACTCCAAAGTACACTAAGAATCATTGTAATGACTACACAGCCTGATATTTATTTAGCAACTAGCTTAGTAGAGGCATTGTACTGACATAAATGTGGAGAGATTTTAATACAAAAACGAATCACAACTTTTAAAAAAATGATCCAGTGTCTAATGAAAATAGGTAGTACAAATTCCATTCCAGAAGAAAAGCAGAGAGTAAAGTCACTTGTTCAAAGGTAAAGAGCTCATTAGCAAACCTGAAACTCCTGAATACCCAACTCAAGATGCTGCTGTATCACTGCTATTTCTTAATAGTGATAATATGCAAAAATTTTATGCTTAATAATTGTTAGCCTTCAGTGTGCACTGAAATTACTTTCTCTCAAGCCTTGTTTTTCAAAAACAGCATTTTCCATTCACTGCCATGTTATTTAAGGCAGACCTTTACAAATTTTGTAGTGATTTTATTACTGAAGTTAAATGAACCAAAGGAGGAAGAAATAATTACTGTGCAGAGTGACATTTTGGGCTAGAGGCCCAAAGATGACTTAGAGTTTTACTGCCAAATTGCATATTAAAAAACAAATTTATGCACTAAAATATTGAAATGTTATCCCAAAATGCTCAAAGGATTTTTAAATGGCCATTGTGGTGTTTGTTGCAATACACACTAATCTATCTGGAGGGTGAAAAAGAATGTGGTGATCAACTATCAGTGTGCCAGAGCTACTGAAAACAAAGCTCTAAAGGTATTATAGGAGCTTTTTGTCAGCAAAATCTAAACTCTTAATAATAGCCATTTTTAAAGAACACCATACCATAAAATATTTCTTCTGCTTTTGACTCCAGTCACCACTAGTGGTACAAAAATATTAATAATAAAGGAAAATACTGGTTTATTACATCCTTCTTGTTTGAGGGAAATATGATATCTTTACCCAGCTTTCTATAAGGTATTATAACCACTTTTCTTTGTTGAAGCAAGATGATGAAGTAAGACTATTTTCACTGTCTTCTGAAGAAAGGGCCTCCTACTGACAGCTACTGTTATCAGAAAATCATTTTCTAAGAGTAGATAAGGATAATGGCAGCAAGCTATCAAATCAGATGGAAACAGCTTCTAGTATTTACTCCTACTGAATGCACAGAACTAGAGCTTGCAATCTTTAGAATGACAGGAGAGGATTTTTTTATTTTTTTTTTTTTTTTTTTTTTTTAACTCAGAGGAGCAGGTCTTGAGAGAGAACAAATTTGGGTACCTTTTTAACAAAAACAGCAACAAATTTATGTTAATGAAATAAAACTCACATTATTTCCTCTCCCCTACAGCAAATGCTTAAACCAGTTAATTTAGTAAATACATTTCGTTGATGCATTAGTAGTGGTAAAACAAAGAGGAAATTAATCAAAAGGACAACAGAATGCACTTTGGCTTTTAAAATTTAAAAAATCAAAGATTGTATTTTTATGTAGATCTAGACCAAAAGGCAAGTATTGTTCATCGCAGATGAGATTAAATAAGCTAAACTCCAAATTCAGCTTTAAGAATTCTGTCAGATTTTTTTACAAGATGGTAGATAGAATCATAGAATCATAGAATTGGCTGGGTTGGAAGGGACCTCAGAGATCATCGAGTCCAACCCTTGAACCACCGCTGCAGTTGCTAGACCATGGCACTGAGTGCCACATCCAGTCTCTTTTTAGATATCTCCAGGGACGGAGAATCCACTACTTCCCTGGGCAGCCCATTCCAATGTCTGATCACCCTCTCCGTAAAGAAATTCTTTCTAGTATCTAACCTAAACTTCCCCTGGCACAACTTGAGACCGTGCCCTCTTGTCTTGCTGAGAGTTGCCTGGGAGAAGAGACCAACCCCCCCCCTGGCTACACCCTCCTTTCAGGGAGTTACACAGAATCACAGAATCCTAGGGGTTGGAAGGGACCTCGAAAGATCACCTAGTCCAACCCCCCCTGCCAGAGCAGGGCCACCTAGAGTACATCACATAGGAACGTGTCCAGGCGGGTTTTGAATGTCTCCAGTGAAGGAGACTCCACGACCCCCCTGGGCAGCCTGTTCCAGGGCTCTGTCACCCTTACAGTAAAAAAATTTTTTCGAATATTCAACTTGAACCTCCTATGCTCCAATTTACACCCATTACCCCTTGTCCTATCACTGGTCACCACTGAGAAAAGCCTAACTCCATCTCCCTGACACTCACCCCTTACATATTTGAAAACATTGATGAGGTCACCCCTCAGTCTCCTTTTCTCCAAACTAAAGAGACCCAGCTCCCTCAGCCTTTCCTCATAAGGGAGATGTTCCACTCCCTTAATCATCTTAGTAGCTCTGCGCTGGACTCTTTCAAGCACTTCCCTGTCCTTCTTGAACTGAGGGGCCCAGAACTGGACACAATACTCCAGGTGCGGCCTCACCAATGCAGAATAGAGGGGGAGGAGAACCTCTCTTGACCTACTAACCACACCCTTTCTAATGCACCCCAGGATGCCATTGGCCAAGAAGGCCACAAGGGCACATTGCTGGCTCATGGTCATCTTCTTGTCAACCAGGACCCCCAGGTCTCTTTCACCTACACTGCTCCCCAGCAGGTCAGCCCCCAACCTATACTGGAACATCTTGTTGTTCTTCCCCAAATGCAAGACTCTACACTTCCCCTTGTTGAATTTCATCATGTTTCTCCCTGCCCAACTCTCCAGCCTGTCTAAGTCTCTCTGAATGGCAGCACAGCCCTCTGGTGTGTCAGCCACTCCTCCCAGCTTAGTGTCATCAGCATTGTAGAGAGTTGTAGAGAGTGATGAGGTCTCTCCTGAGCCGCCTCTTCTTTAGGCTGAACAACTCCAGCTCTCTCAGCCTCTCCTCATAGGGTCTGTGGTCGAGTCCTTTCACCAGCCTGGTTGCCCTCCTTTGGACCTGCTCCAGGACCTCAATCTCCTTCCTAAACTGGGGGGCCCAGAACTGGACACAGTACTCGAGGTGTGGCCTCACCAGCGCTGAGTACAGGGGCAGAAAAAAGATGTGGTGCTTCAGGAGATGATTTAGTGGTTAAGGTGATGTAGGACTGATGGATGTACTCCGTTATCTTGAAGGTCCTTTCCAAACACAGTGATTCTATGATTGTGTTACAAAACTAAAGAGTAAACTAATTACATGAAATTACATGTATGAAACTATGTACTATGTACATAGTATGTACAACTATGAAAGAAAAATGCAATTCCTATTTTTTTATGTCTGCTCCGATAAGCATATAGCTGCTCTGAGCGCTGTTGTTCAATGAAAATGCTTCACAGTCCAAACTTTATATTCTTATCTCAATGGTATAAGAATAATTAAAAGAAAAAATAATTACATAGAACAAACAGAAAAAAAGAGGAAAAAGGTAATTACCCATGAAATACCATGGAGTGAAACTGATCAAGGCTGAATGTTGTGCAAAAAAATACCCAGAGGTATTAAAAATTTTCTATGGGCAAAAATTTAGTGGAATGAGGCCACAATTCTGTTGCAAATAATAAAATAAAATAAAACAGGAAAAGGAACACTGTGGATCAGGAAAATATTTCAGTATTAGAATATCTTGTGAAAACATTAAGTAAAATCAAATGCTTCAGACATGGGAGTAAGAGGATGAGTGGAAAGATAGGAGAGTGACTTTGTATTAGTATGGAACAACTTCTATATTCTTCTCCGTCAACTGTCTTGATCTTACTGCTGCCCACTGAGAACAACAGAGTAATTGGTATAGTTCTTAGTAAGATGTTAAGAACAGGATTTTTAACTCAAAGAAGAACTGTAGAAGGTAATATTAAACCACTGAATTATTTTCCCAGACAGAATTTTTTTTTCCATATCAATCAACTATTAGAAATATCTCAGCAACTTGAGTCCAACAGTAGTTTACTTGAATCAACAAACTCAATTCCTTCTCCCCAACTTTGTCTTCATGTAAGAGATTATTAATTATTTTATTATCTAGGAATTCTCTTTTTTTCTCCTGCAAAACTGATTTAGGGAAGGACTGAAACATATATTACAGTCCCATTGACCTGCCCAACATGTGAACACACATTTCATTAACAGTAATACATAAGAGAATAAGAACAAACATCTGAGGCCCATGCAGAACTGGTGTCTGGTTCTTGCTGTAGGTTTCCTTGCAAGAAGAGTAGTTGCATATATAAATTTGGCAAGATTTGAATGCATGATTAAAGTTAAGCATCCTCTCGGTGTTGCGGGTCAACTAGTTCCACGAAGGATCATCAAAAGGAATGATCTTCAAAGCTTACTTAACAAACATCAGGAGACTAAAATTTCATTATTAAATCTGACCATGCAACTAATAACTCTGCTGCAGTCTGACAGTCTAAGCCTCTCTCTGTTATACTTTACTTATTTAATCGGTGTCTATAACAGTACAGCATATATATCTGAACATCAAAGATCATTATGATGTGGACTGTAAGGTACAAAATGTCCTGGAGGAAAAGAGTAGGGTTTTTGAAGCAAACTTTTGGTACTACAGAGAAACTAGAGCTAATAAAGCATAATGAGAACAATTATTTTGTGTATCATTATAATTTTTTCTTAAACACCTGGTAATCATCAGCACAGAATTACTCTGAATCTAATTGAAAAAGATGTGACAACTACCACCCATTTTTAACCTCTTCGTTTCTCTACACATTTTGGGGGGCTTCCTTTACTATAAAAGAACACTCAACTAATGTGACCTGTTTTATATCAGTCAGGCTGCTCATTAAGTTTGCTGCTCTTCTCCCTCCCTAGTTTTAAAACGTGTACACAGCCACTTCAGGATCCATAAACAACACTAAGCAATCTTGCCTGTTCTTCCCTCAAGTGATGACAAAGCCTCAGATCACCTTAAAGATACTTGAAAACTAGCCATAACCAAAAGGGCAGATGAGGAAGCCCAAGAACAGATGTGGCTAAGGCGTCCCAAGTCCTCATTAGAAATGCACTATCGAAGGGCACAGCAAGGCAGCCAGGAAAGGCAGCACATACAATGCAGTTCAGAGGTGGTGTCACCACCACCATCTACTCACTTACTTGACTCTCCCACGATGTATTTTGGGGTTTAAGAGATAATCCATGTGCTGTGCTTCTGAGCATTTTTTTCACATCGTCAGTTGCAGACATGAGCAGCCTGGAGAAATGTAAACTGTAGAAAGTCAGTGGCTGCCTGAGAAGGGCAGGGGTGAGTGAGTCTGACCTCACTGAATTGCAACTGTCTCAAAAGAGCAATTTTAAAATTAATAGCCCTGGCTAGGGTGGAGGAGCTGGCTGCCCAGAGCTGAGCAGGGGTGACCCCTCGGCATGTGAGAAGAGCTATCGGGCGGAGGCTATTCCTCTTCTGAGCACCAGCCTTCAGTGCTGGTACATCCCTCCAGGCACGCCTGAGCCACCTTGATTGTACTTGCAAAGTATCTGGCTAAGGGGGCTGGAGCAGAGCAAGGATGGCATCAGGAAGAAGATAAGAACTGATGAATGGGTAGAGACTGCTCCCCTTTCCTGAGGGCCAACCTTCAATGCTGGGACGCCCCTGGAGACACAACTATGTACCTGGTTAAGTGGCTGGAAGAGAGGAGGAATGGCTTCTGGAAGAAGGTAAGTACTGATGACTAGGTGGAGGACTACACCCCTCTGCTCTCCTCCAGGCAGCCTGCCTTCTAAGGACCCTGGCTGACTGACAGCTGCCCCTTGGGAACAAAAGGCACTCAAGGGTATATATGGCTGTCCATGCTCTGACTGTTTCATTGTCTTTTGACCCACCCCCATTTCTGCACCAGACCCTATCCAGGATCAGCACCATCCTGAAGAACCTCGCTGGACAGCTGGACCCCTGGTGGTGACTCTCTGTCTCTCATTCTTCCCACTTTCTTACCTTTATTTCTCCCCTCTTCTCTCTCATTCCTTCTTACAATTACTTAGCACTTTTTCTCTCTCTTTATTATATCTTCTTTTCCTTTCTACCTCTTTTGCCTGGCTCTACATTTTTGCCTGTGTCAATTGTCAAATAAAATCTGCTTGCACTCGACCATTTTCTATGTTGGACTTTGTTTCGCGTATCCAAAACAAAAATAAATTTTAATGTTACCTCAGACCATAACAAGGGGCTTTCTCATCTGAGGCAGAACTCAACTTCTCTGCCTGCAAGGTGGCCATGATCAGGGCCAGAAGAAAGTCCTGGAAAGACTGCCTGTTTCTTCACTGAGGACTGAACATAGAGAAAGAAGCTGCTGGAGAACTTTGCCTGAAAGGCCCACAGCAGCAGAGGAGATTATATTCTTACACTTACTACAATACCTGATTATAAACCATCACTGTGTGAGACAACTCCATTTAGGAAGCAGTTCACTTGCATTAGTACACAAATGCACCTGCACTAATAGCTTGCTCCTCAAATGATCTCACTCGTACAGCACATCAGCTCAACGTTGTTGCAAAGCATCCAGCCACACAGTGATTTTCCATCCTGGCTAGGCCAGAATACAGATGGACCCATACAAAACAGATCACCTCCTTCCTTTAGAAAAACTGATCTTCGTGGATTTCTACTTCTTTTTCAGTACTCACATGGTGAATTTTTCAAGGGACCTCTCTTTGCCTTTTAGCCTAGGACGGAAGTTCTTATTCCAAAGCATTTTGCAGCATAAGAGAGAAAAAGCAGAACCATCAGGTAGAATTATACCACCGCTCAAACATGATCAGAAATAAGAATATGTGCATGAGAAGAAGTGGCTGACACTTGAGGAAAACAGAAATTAAGAGTGTCAGCCTCTTCCTAATGGCCTAAAAGGAAGGAAAACACTTCACTTTACCATTTGACTGAGCAGTCCATTGTCTCACGTCTGAATAGCCTATTTATCACTAGCATTCATAAAAGTAAAAAAAAAAAGAGAGGCAAACAAAAATAAATTGTTTTTCTTACGTCAACCTCATTTAATTACTGAAGAGTAGTTTGAATTGTTGATCTCCTAATGCTTTGGTGGGATTGGCAGTCAGTCTAGTACAGTCAGGCTCGCCTGATTGTATGAGAAATAGAAAATAAAATTAGCATAGTCAAAGCCAGGGATAATCTAGGAAGTATGTGTACAATACTGAATAGAATTGGGTGACGGGTCACTTTAGCATGGAGTTTCTTATACACAGCCTCGTTCCTGTGTGTGGGGGCTAGTAAATATTCAGCAGAAGAGGACATTTTAAGGAGATTTACAGTCAGCTCAGTCATGTCTATGTCACCACAGTGACATACTGTCTTTCCTTTAGTATATCTATCAAGAAACTTAATGTCAGCTTATATGGCAAGAATCCAGACAATCATATACACATAAGACTGTGCATACTGAGATATGTGTGATGAAAATAGCTCCCCTCCAGGGAGCATAATATCCAGTAGTCAAATTTCCAGAAAACACCGCAGCCAATCCTACTATAACATACTAGACTACTTTTGGTTTTTTTAATTATTATTATTTTTAATCACAAAAACTCTCTCAAAGCAAGCAGACAACTATTAGCACAGTCTGGGATATCCGGGGATCTCCACCAAGAACAAAAAAGGAGCATATATTAACTATTAATCAAGTGAATGCATATTCTCTCCTTTTCAAGGACTGACAACTTTGCAATGCAAGCTTCGTATCATCACTAAACTGGTAAATCTCACAGTATCATATAATCAGTCTGGTATGGTGCCTTGCTGTTCAGTTAGCTCACCTTACTTCTTGCACTCCTACACTGGTTGCTTTTTTTTAAGTGAAAGATTTCGGATATGCTTGTTTAGAGTTAATAAAAAGTCACTTACTAAAGCAACAAGTTAAATAATTTCACCTAGGGTGACAAAGAATACGAAGATTTACAAAATGAGGTTGATGATTGACAAGCTGCTACAATGCTGCTTTGCAGGACATAACAAATCTGCTTTTTGACTCCCTACCAATTACTGTAACACCTACAAGTGCCTCTTACTATCACATCTTTTAGACTATGGCATGACACAACTGTCTAACCAAGAAGCACACCTCTGTCAGCAGATGACTTCACATCATACAACAGGCTTCTGAGCAGAGAACTGGAAAAACTCAAGTGCAACATTTTGAAGCACTGTCAAATTTTTCTTTCATAGAAAAACAAAGCAGTCAAGTCATCCCTTCTCCCTTTTGATGAATTGTGAATGAGGAAGGCTTAGTCAATCACTACACTGCACTCACAGGTGGTATGGTGACTCATAAAAACTTGCTCATGTGCCAAAAGCAGTACAGCCAGGCAGCATGGAGTTCAGGATCCCAGCTGGATCTGCCCTATAAAATGAAACCACAGAGTCACTGCTAAACATTGTTACTGATCCCTAAACTACCAGTCTGGATGTTGTTTACACTAGCTGTAGTCGCATTTCATTACAGAAAAGATACAACCTTTGATAGAAGTAGCTGGCCAGTGTTACAAATACCTGACATTTATACATTAACAGGAAGGCATAAATATTTGATAATAATTCTTTATAGGACCTGTATGCAGAAAGAACTACAGTCATTTCCTCGGCTGAATAATATGACCTCATTTCCTCGTTTTTATTATGTAGTATTGACGTTATTTGCATCAGATGAAATAAAAAAATAGCACCTCCCTGACGCTGTCCTTTACTATTTCATGTATTTTGTAGTCCTAAAGAACAGAGCATTTGGTGAACATCTGAAAAACCTTCATTAGGGTGATAGATACCAGACTCCAACGGAGAATTACCAGGGTGCAGCCTGCAATATTAATAACAAAGCTTTAATTCCAAGATCAATGGAACAATGAACAATGGATCAATCCAGAACTAAGATGAATGAAAAAGAAAAGTATCCTCTTACCTCTGGGTCTCATTTTCTCCATGTTAATGCCAAACCTGCAACACACCTCATCAAAACACAGTCCTGCTTTTCCTGATTTTCTACTACCATGCATACTACTGCAACATTAGGACATTTCCTATCCTCTTTGGATATAGTTGATAAAATCAGATGCTTCAGAGACAAACAGATAGCAACAAATATAAAAATCACTATATAGAGCAAAAATTACCTTTAGCAGGGTTTACTTTTATCCCTGACCTATAAAGCATCTCCTCATTCTGCCAGTCCCCATTTCTGACAACAGTCTTGAGTCCATAGAAAAAAATTAATGCAGCAGTGGAACAAAAAACCAAGTTCTTCAGAAAGCGCTTTTGGGCTTTGACATAAAGGGCCCTGACACCTACTGTAACCAGCAGGCAGAAGCCCATACTAGGAACATACAGCACACGCTCTGCTATTACAAAGCCAACATAGAAAAATAGGTTTGTGGCAGGAACAAAGGGCACTATTAACAAAGACAGAGACAGAATGACAATGTTCTCAGTTGAAGGAAGCTGCAGTTTCTGCATTTCATGCTTTTTTATACCATTCTCTTCTTTTGATGCAAAGGTTGACTTCACCACCAGCGTTTTATACTCCATCTCTGAGTGGCAGCTATGGCCATTAGCATTCTGCTTGCCATTCATTACAGTTTTCCCATTGCATTCTCTCTCACTGCTGGAGCCCTTCAAGCTGAAGTTGGCAAGGAGGAGAAGTCCGGCATAGAACACCACAGTGTGTAGATTCCTCCAGTCGCTGACTGCTTTCAGAAGAGGCACAGCATCCATAGACCAGTCAAAGCTGAGGGTATCTGGGCACAGCAACAGCCAGAGGTTCTTGGTTGGCAGGTAAAAGAAGGTCAGAGTACGTGTGAGAAAACTGTCCGAGTCAGCTGCTGGGTTGTCAGAATTGGAAAAGCTTGGGGGCTTGTTGCCCATCCAGTATAAGCGGACACCCAACAGTAGAGTTCCCCAGGAGGTCAATAAACCAATGCTTAAGAAGAGGGTCAAATTCTTTCTCTGGAAATAAAATTAAAAAAAAAAAAAAAAAGTTATCAGGATAAATCAACACCAGATGTTTAATTCTCTAAGTCATAAATGAAAGGAACTGAGAAATACCTGATACAACTTTTTTTTTGTAATGGAACAAGCACTATAGATCTCATTCTCTGACAAAATGTCTGAGGTACGCTGCTGACCAATGATTAAAAGCACAGCTTCTTTCATTCAAGCTGTACCAAGCTGGCATCAGTGTCAAGTCTTTAGAGATGTCAGGGTTGTCAGTCCTTGCTTAAGATTTAGTGTGTAACTCTTTGAAAGCAATCTTTTTTCTAGGGGAATTTATAAAACCTTACAATGGTTCCTACAGAAACTCCCAAATCCTTTGGTGGCCTGGCAGCAGCCAAAACACCACTTTGCCATAACCAGATTTAAAGAACGTTCTGGTTCCCTTTTTCCTAATGAAAGTTTCTCCAAGGCATTTCACTGAGAACTAAACAAACTTTCTAGGAAGTCAAGAGAGGAAAACAGGCACAGATTCCATGTTTAGGCCTCCCAGCTCTTACCCATTACTTACAATAACCATTTTGAGCCTTCTCGATCTGCTTACTACTGAAAACCCCACTTCATCTTGCAACTCACACCCAAACAGCAGACTGTTAGTGAGCTTTTTTTCTTCAAGCACACCACATCAAGTTGGTGCTCTAAAACCTTTCACATCTTCCTTCTATCTAAATAACACTACATGAAGCACACAGCTGCCTCCACCTATCCATATCATAATGCTAGCACCTCAAAGAGCCTCCACTTATAGAGTAACTCAATATTTGCCAGCTGGAGCTGCCCCTGGGTTCCCCTCTTCCCATCCTAAAGCACTCACTATTTCAAATGCTTGCAGAAACACACCACTTCTGCCTAAATGAGAAGCATGAAACAAGACATTCTCACCTATTTCTAGGACTGATGAGTTTAAGTTCTGCACTCAGCTACATGGGGGCCCTAAATGAAAGCTGTTTTAGATTACTCTCTCTTTACAGAAGAATCCATAAAAGCTAAAAGATGTGTATTTTTATATTACATTTCAGATGTCTTTTGTAATAAACGAAAAACTATTTGTCAAATAGCTTCAGATACAGCATAAGCACTTTGGTAATTTTTCTAGTATTACAAAGAATTATTTGTCAATAGCTTTTCCTTTTATTAGAAGTGTTTCTTTCATCTCACACTACACATTCCTGGGATGGTTACTCAGTGTTTCCTCAGTTATTTAGAGGCAGGACCTCACACTGGAATGTTTTATCTTATTTCTTTTAAATAGGTCATTTTTCTCCTTTTTGGTGGCGCTCTAGACTTGACATCATGAAATACAGATGATTATGCTGCTCCATTTAAGGTCAATTATTAATAGTTTCCGACCATCAGGTTACTTATGTTCCACTAACAAGACATGGTCTAGTCATCATAATTTATCCTCTTGTCTTGTGAAGAAATTTATTCCTTTTCACATTTCTATACAGCTTCTCCTTGGGAAGTTTTAAAAATTTAAATGCAGTCAGATTAATTCACACAGTTTCAGGCAATATGGAAGAATTCATGGAAGCAAACTTCCTTCCTTCAAACATGCACACAAACTACTTTCAAATATTAAATGTGACCTGTTCAGTTCTTTTCTATAGACCTTTTCTAGGTCTTTTCTATAGACTTTTCTGCAGTCTCTTAAGAGGAGGCTGCTCAAAGAAAAGAGGCTGGGAAGCCGAAGATGGTGCTTTGTTCCTTTGCTTATTTGTTTTAAATACATATTCAGAGCAGGTCTTTGCTGGAAGACTATATACCAGTCAAAAGATTAAGACATACTAAATATTAAGCAAGTGAAACTTGATTGACAAAAATGAGCTTTTATGGATTGTTTAGACTGCCTTGGTATTTCATTAATACTTAACAACTGGAAGAAAATTTTTCTTTTCTGAAGATCTAGCAAATGTACTTTTCAATTAAATGCTGAGAAAGTTCACCATACAAACTTCATCAACAAAACCATGCTTGAGCAGATACACCATTCCCCATGGATAATACTGAAAACTGCTAAAAACTTTCAGATCTTCTTCATATATCATAAAACCACAACAATTAAAAGCTTGCCTCTTGCAGGTCCTAGCCCTACAAATACAAACAATCTGTACCTCAGAGCAAAACCATCCTCACTGCTAGAGTAACAATGTGCACCATCCTTTATAAGTTTAAATTTAAGATTTGTAAGGTCTGGATCCTAACACTTCTTTGTTCTACAAAGAACACAACATATCTACATGTAGTATTGTGTTTCATGCTTTAATAAAACTTGTTTTCTTTTTTTTTTTCCATCAAGAAAAATTTTACACCACTGTCAAATTAAGTATCTAATTAATTAAGATACTTAAGTATCTTAATACTTAATACTT
This sequence comes from Calypte anna, assembly GCF_003957555.1. NCBI lineage: Eukaryota > Metazoa > Chordata > Aves > Apodiformes > Trochilidae > Calypte > Calypte anna. Next base: position 69,470,366 of record NC_044244.1, on the reverse strand, counting down.
AAGTATCAAATTAATTATCTAAGCATTCACCCATGGAGCTCAGAGCTATCCAAGTAGGTGGTTTGCCATACCAGCATATCTATTTATAATGCTCTAAAATACTCTAAATTAACTAGAGGAGTTTTGATGGATTCTTTAGTTTAATTAGCTGACTGTAGGAGTGGAGTCCAAATATCCTCCTGCTGCCTCAGACACAAATGGTTTTCATGCTTCCTCAGAAACTGTTCTAGATCTGAATCTTCTCAAAAGCCAGTGGCTTTACATATACATGGTAACTACAGCTACCAGTAACCTGTGTAATACTGTGACTTTTCAGATTTCAGAGGGGATCCTCTGGACTCAGTCTCCCAGTCTAAACTAAAACTGCCCCTAACACTTAAACTTCAGTTATAAATATTTAAAGTAGGATGCTTTTTTTTTTTTTTTTTTTTTAGATAGTGCTGGCTCAGAAGAGGAATGACAAAGTCAACCCTCTTTTCTTCTCTCTCAACAGTCGTGACTTTTGCACAGCTTTTATCCCTCTGTACTAATATAGTCAGAGATAATTAGAAAGGTTTAGCTCACATTTTGGCTTTACTGTCTTCCAGACCTTGTCCAGCAAACCAAAGGGAAAACAAACAAACCAAAACAAGCGGGTTGCAGCAATTTATTAACATTTATAAATAATAATCAGTTCCCCAGTAGATTTTGGCCTGCAAAAACAGTTTTCAAAATTAACTCAGACAAGCACTTTCACTAGCAACTCTTCTGAGCCTCCTGACAGCTTGTGCTCCTCTTGACTGTGTACATTTAGTGTAGCTCAGCAGCAGGAAGAGATCCTCTGTAATGCTTGGCAGAAAGGATTTGGATTACTATGCTCATGAGTCCTAATGCAGCCCATCTGCCATATGTTTTGACACTCCCATAAATCCCCTAACCTTTCATAAGCAGTCATTTTCATCTGGGGAAAAAGTGAGCACTGATTTAGATCAGATTTAACATTGCTCCTGCCTGCTAACAGTCAAGTACCACCACTGCAATTTTAGTGTTTGTGACTACAGAAACCTTTTTCATCTCCCTACCAAAATCCATCTGCATGACCCACCCACATTGCACATTTCCCTTGCATTATATCCCAATTCCTCACTCCATTATACTGCTCTTTAATAGGGCACTAGAGCAGATGTCTCTATTGGGCAGTCTCTGCCAAAGTTCAGTCATCATCTAAGCAGTACCCAAAGCTTTTCCAAAATACAAAATACTTTTAACCTCACCTTATCCATTTCACAAAGAAGCACTGGATATGACACATGATTGACACAGTCCAGATAACAAAATCACCAGGGGTAATCACACAAAAAAGAAAACACAGAAAAGAAAATGGTTAAGCCACCAGGCATGATGCATAGGATTTTCTTTTCCAACCCAGAGCTCCTTGAAAATATGTTGCCTTGAGACCTGGGGCTTCCTAAAGCAGCAAAAATGCTGCAAACTCACCAGATAGACAGTATCTTGTTTCCACCATAGGCAGAGGTTCCTGGATCACAGCTTAGCCAAGTTTGAGCTGAACCAGTGTTCAAAATCTATCCCCATCAGGGACAAAGCTATTTGCCACAAGCCCTGCTGGGTTGTAGTATTGAGCTGCTGCTCCCTCTTCACCTGCCCCATTTTTTTCTGCCTAGATGAACCACTAAACAGTGTTCACACACATACATTAGTGATACAACAACAGCTGGCCTGAAGGTCTGTTTATCCTCTGAGTTTGAGCTGTCAATATCTTACTCAATATTGTGCCCAACTGTAGCTATCAAATGACATTTACTTCTAGTGTTACGAAACCACACAATTCTTCCCCAACAGAGAAGTCACTGTCTTAATAAAACAGCTGACAACTACATATGTACATATTTTTATTGTCAATAGCAAGTAGCCCAAGCTAAGCACTTTTTATTGCTGTTGACTTGCCTTACTAAAATTTCAACTGTTATAATCACTGTCATTTAAAAACCGCCCAAGCCTTCATCAAAAATCTTTTATTTTTAATACAAATCTTTAAATTAAAAAGCAAACAAGCCTCAAACAACATAATGCCCCCCTCCAAAAAGAATAACAACCCCCCCCAAAAAAAACCCCAAACTCGTAAGGTCTCCAGAGAAAAAGATAAACTGCATTAAGAGTAGAAAATGCATTAATGATGAGGTAGTACAAGAGCAGAAAGGACCACATTATCTTGATAAATGTGTGAGTACAGTTGACACAAAAGAAGGCTCACTCTAAGGATAAGTCTACCCAGCAAAATACAGTATGATGATGGTGATGCCATGGATATCTAAACAGGGTTATTTGCAGCAGCAAGAACTTAGCACATGAGTTAGAAGCCCACTGGGACCAAAAGACAATTCTGAACTGCTAGACTGCTCCAGAATGCTGCTCAGCACCGCTGTTACCAGAGCTCAGGCTGACAGGTCCAACAGTCATACCCTCGTTTTATTTAATAAGAGTCATCTTATTTAAAAGGTTTTGCAGTGACGGAAGGGTGCAGCACTTTCAGCACTAGCCAAAATTCTGAAAGCTCACTCGGAAGACAGAACTGGAATTCAATATCATCTTGAAAAAACAGAGAAATGTTTAGTAAAATAATCTCATATAAAAGACTCCTTAAAGCCACACAAGTATGAGGCTTATTATAACTAGTTGGCTTATCTTCAGAGAAGCATCAGGGATTATCATCACAAGCAACTCTCCTAAACCACTGCTAAAAAGGTAAACATTGCACTGAGAATACAGATGAAAGCCTACCCTTTATGAGATGTGAAGTAATCCTTCCAGTCTCTTTAATACCAATAAACCCTAAAAGCGTCTTGTTCCAGCACAAAGGTTCACAGAAATAAGTGAAGGAATAGGACAGAGGTCAGAAGAGTGGAATGAGACTCATAAGTGATCTAGAAAACATGTTCCAGGAGGAAAAAACGAAGAACACAAGCTGTTTAGACATAACAGCTGCTTTCTAGTACCTAAATGACTGCTAAAATCTATTATATATACATGTGTCTGAAGGAATAGAAAAATAATCTTCACTTCAAGAAAGATTCAGATTAGTTATCAGGAGATTCTTTCCCTTGCTCAGTGGAGGGATGCACTGGAAAAATTAACAGTGAGGTTGGCTCTACGGCTTTCTGTTGCTTGTAAGAATAGATTAAATGTGTAACTTACAAGAAAGATAGAGCTATTGTCAGTCTTATTTTAGAGACAGTACCATGCACTGTATGACCTCATGAGGTAACTTCTAGGCATTACCTCCTGTGACTACCGTAAGGGTATCATCAGCACTCCTACTGAAAAAAAGCTGACTTTTTTTCCCAGGAACATTTTCTCTTTGTGATCTTCAGAAGTATAACCCATCCATGCTCTGGTCATTTCTACATGAAGTTCCAGAGTTTCCTGCAATCCTCTTCTCTCAACCTTTGCTTCACTTCCCCCCAGCTCAGGCAAAATGTTAGTTACGATGATCCTCACATTTTGTTCCCTCAGTCACATCAGCATCTTCCAAATGTTTCTAAAATCTACCTCATACAAAGTAACATTTTTTACTCACCAATTGTTGTAAGTGCAAATTTTCTTCAACAAAAAAAACCCCAAAACAAACAGTTATGTATGCTGATGGTTGCAGTCTTCATTCTTCAATTTAAAGGTTCCTGCCACCCACCTCTGCCTTTAAGACACTACATCATCCTACAGCACATTTCTTAAAACTTGTGTATGAATGCTTCTGCAAAGTTTAACAATAAAAACAAACAACTAAAACCCCACCCAAACAACAACAAAGTCTGCAAAGATTAATAAAAAGAAAATCTGGGAGAGTCAATGAATTATTTTTAAGCTGGTCATCATAATGTAAAAACTACATTTTTTTTTCTTACTACATTTCATCTTCAGTCCCCTTGTCTTCCCCATAAGCATTCTTGACTCCCAGGTATACACATCCATGATGTTGCAAGAAAAAAATGCCAAAACACACAAAAAGACAGATCTTTTGTGTTGAAATTTTTAGTGCAACATCAAAAACTATAAATATTTGTTTCTGTTTTCTATACAAATAATAATTCAAGTTTTCTGGTTGGTAGAATGGTGCCAGTAACATCAGCATTTACACAAGCAAATGGCCACATTTCAAACTCACCCAGCCACAATGGTAACAGCAACATTGACTCAGAAAGTCAGCACTATATATACCCTGTAGCTTACGGATAATAAAAAAGACATAAAAAAAAGGAGAAAAATAAACAACCAAACTAAGACTGCAAAAAAAGCTAACAGCATACAAATCAGCCAGAAAATATGCTTGACGTTTTTCAAACCTTTTTATTGCCAACATGTTGAGAAACCCAGCTAGCACACACAACCACACAACATGACAAAGCATTTCACAGAAGTTCAAAGGGAACCACCAAGGGAAAATCCCAGCTGTGTAAAACAGCACCAATTTGCCTCTGCTTCTTGGGCTACAAGAAACCAGGACTGTCCCAAAGATGCAAGCACAGCCCAGGCAGGCAGCACAGCTCAGCACTAGGCTTGAGCAACTTGCTAAGCAGGCCTGGAGAGCCCAGAGGAGAAATGAAGATTTGCCCATGTCCTGCTGGGAAGGCAAAGCCTGCACTTGCTTGCATAGCCAGGTTGTCCTCTTGAGTAAGGAACCCACCTGAAAATGACAAACCAGGACTGAGGTTCACCCTGTCATTTGTACCTCCTACACTGATTTAGGTAAATCTGACCTGGCAATGCATTTGAAGTACTCAGCCTGCACGAAGTGTTAGCAACTTCCTAAAGCCCAGCTTCACTTGAATGGGTAGATATGCATCTTTTTCCTGTCAAAGAAGTTTGCTTTGCTCCTCTGTACAACATGCAGACATGCTTTAGAAAAAAAAGAAGCGAAGTATAAAATGACTCTTCAGAGCACATACTGCAACCCTACCTGTAAACCTAACACCCAAAATTATTACAGCACATTTCATAAGTTTCTTACACTAATAAGATAGCAATAAAGAAAACTGAAGCCTAAGACAGCTGGTTTAATATGCAGTGTGATAAAAAAACACACTGTAAGAATATAAATAGGCCCACACTTCTAAATGATGAATGCAAATAGAAATGGACTTTATGAGTAAAAATGTGATTTAATCCCAGGCTAAACCTCTGGCAATGATCATGCAAATTCATCAATCCAATAGAAGGAAGTCATCAATAATCAATTTCTGTACTTGGGATAAATACTAATCTGGCTTTAGTTTTGACAGAACAACCAATCTACATGTAATAAAAATCTATTAGCTCGAAGCCCAACAAGCTATGAAAATCAGTATCTACAGTGGATAACAAGCAGCATCTTACATCTTACTAGTTTTTGTTTTTTCCCTTTGCCAACTGAAAAACAAAGGTGTTGTGTTTCTTTTATCTGTACCTTTAAAATACAGCAAAAGAACAAGCAGCAAAGTTATCTTGAAATTATACTGATCACACAGAAAGTATACTACAAATGTGAACATTTAATTGTAATTCTTCAAGTAAAGCTTAAACATCTACAACCTTTACAGAGAAACACAAGCAATCTACCTACTCCATATGAAATACAGAACCTACTATTCAACTAAAAAGGCACAGTATATTATCAAGAAATACTCATTTACAAGCATACAAGCACTAGTTTCCTTTGAAAAAAAAGAATATTTCAAGCTGCTTTTGGTGCTGATATTTTATTTTCAGATCTACCTGTTCAGTAAGATAGGGAAAAAAATGTGAAGTGACTCAGAACCTAGCTAGTTGTGTGACAAACTGAATAAAAGCTACTTGGTGATTAAAAAAAAAAAAAATAAAAAAATCCAACCTCTCTTCTATACCCATCCACCCAAGAAATACATTTATTTATAAGTTGATACAAGAATATAGCCAAAAGACCCTCACAGGTAGTGACACTTTTATCATTGAAGTCAATACCTTTAGATGTAGCAATAATTTCATAGTATCTATCATACATCAGTCATTTATTTCAGATGCAGTGAGTATTATAAGTAACAGCCTAAAGGAAGTCCTGTGGTCTGGATGCAATCTCTGTATATTTGCTACTTATTCTATGCTCTACTGGCATCATGTTTCAAACTATGGGAACCACAAAGAACTGAAGAAGCTAAAGACAACACAACAATGACTATCAGTCTCAAAAAGCCTTCAGAAAAGTGGTTTACAAGTGAAAACTACACACCTTCAAGATTCAGAGTCCCTGTCAACAGTAGAGGGAAGGTAAGTCAGGGAGACTGCTAACAAACTGAAGGCCACCACCACGGATGAAAAGCTTGGTTTCCAAGTATATTGACAGGAACTTCTCTCGTACTTCTAATCAAAACAAATATTCTGAAACACATCTGCTTGCCTCCCTTGTCATCTACTCTAACCTTGCCTCCCATGTAGCTAACTAGGTGGCTATGAAGCACTCAGATGTTTGAAGAACAACACATTGAAGGGGGGGCAAACACCTTATAAAATAAATTAAATACACAACTTTTGTAAGACCTGACCAGTAGATACTGCAATTTCAGAGAAGCAAGACTGGGACAATTAACATTTTAAATAACAATTTCAGTTTTTCTTCTTTTTAATTAGATCAAATTAGCCTCTTCTAGAATTAGTTATGCTCAAAGATTAAATTGAAGAAGAGAGAGCTTGCTCTGTCCTATGTTAATTACTGAGGAACTTTTTTTGGTGTTTTTTCCCTATTGAACACACTACACAAAAATGAGAATAACTGCCTATTAAAAAAGGAACAGCAAGAACAAATTAAACTTTTTGCAGCAAATAGCAAAGCTAGATATATAAATAATGATGATACATGATGATAGCAAAGAGTGCCTCAAAGTTACCACAGGAATAGAAATGTACAAATAGAAGAATATTTATCCAGTAATAGATGCTGCAAACATTTAAATAGAAAATATTCTCAAAAGTACATTTAATAAAATTGATGTACTACCTTGAATAGGATACTCTCTACCATGTCTCCCTACACATGAAACAAGAATAAAATAATATACAAAATATATTAGTGTTCATTTTTCTACCCTTAGTGTAGATACCTTAAGGTGTATTTAAAAGGATATCTAAGCATAGCCCTTCTAAAAACACAAATTATGTTACTACAAGTCTGACCCAGAGACCAACAGCTACAGGTAGAGCAACTACTGACCTCAGTAATGCAAAATCAAATACTTAATAATCCAAATAAAGAGAGATGAAAAATGGTGAGGCAGAATATGGATGACAAAACTTATTTCATGTTATGGGATGTCATTACTCTCCATTAAGCTAATGTGAAGAAATGAGGCAGTTAGCAGTCTCCTGTGAACCAATACCAAGATGCTTCTCAACCAAACTATTAGGGGGTGAAGTGCTTTAAAGAGGTCAATTACTGGTACTGTAAGAGGTACACTGAAGCCCCTTAACCAATTATGTTGAATTTACTTGAAAGCCTGCACAGTTATCCTGTTTAGTTTAAAATAAGATCTTTAATATTTCCCACTAGGTAATGATCTATGGCCAAATCAGTTTAACTCTAAAATATCCCAGCTTCTCTGAAAAAAAATTAAAAGCTATATATTCTTTTAGAAGAAACTAAGAATTTTTTTTATTTTTTTTTTTTAAATGCATTCATGATCGTTATCAAAACATTTGTTTTAAATAAGTTTCTCAGCATTTTGGACTAAAGAGAGGAAGAAATAAAGACAGTGCAAATGGAAATCATTTTGCTTGCATGTGACCATCCCTGTTCACACACACATATTCACATACATGTGGAGCCTTCCACATGAAATCATGGCTTGCAGATCCATTGCATTGCAAACATGTTTCAGGCACTGAGGAAGTAAACACCAGTCCTTCTTGAGCATGGTTCCAGTGCAAATAGCCTGCCATTATGGAATTCATTCCATCCTCATTAATGAGTGAAATTTGGAAGCGCAGCTTTTGGAGCCATAAAGAGATAATTTGTAATGAGACTTGACTCAGTGGGAAGGCTGAAGTACAGCAGTTCCCTCTCCAAGTTATCACAATAGAAAGCTATTTAATGAGTGTGGGTTTTCTTCAAGAATTCAAAAAAGGCAGGATTTGGAAGAGGATGTGTTACATTATGCAGACACCCACATCACTGAACATTTCTGCTACAGTAAAACCATCAAAATAAAAATTCTCAGAGTTGTTCTTATTTTAGCTTTCGCCTTGTTTTTAGCGAGTGCTTTCAAATGTAAAACACAAGAGAGATTAACAAATAAGAGGTAATTCAGCAGGAAAAAAGTTAGCAAAACTTAGTGAACTAAATTAGGTTCCCTAAGGTCAAACACTCCATAGTGCAAACAAGAAATAAACTGTGCCCTAAAACAAGATACTCTCAGGCTAAGCAAAAACAAAAGAGCAGAGAAGTAACTTTCCTCATCAAATTCAGCAGGTAGATACCTGCCTCCTCACAGTACTCTCCCCTTCAGAACACTACATGTGCCCATTACACAGAAAGCTGAGCCCTCCCCTAAATCCAAGCACAGATCAAAGCTACGTCCAGCCCCTAACGATTATAAAAAATGTTAGTAACCCATATACCATAATCTTCATACATGAGATGGGAACATAAAGAACTTTGCATGTTCAAAATTAATCACCAAGTTGCCACATTACATTATTGAGCTTGCTAAGGAAGGACATCATTAGGAAGGTGGGGAGAAGACAAAGGCACACAGTATTCCAGATTTCTTAAAATTAAAATGCAGGAATAACTGGACTAACACTTAAATCACATTTATTTTTTAACTAATAAATTTAGACTAGCTTCTTCACAATTGGAGGATTCAGCCAGCTTCAGGAATTCTTTGTTTGCTTGTGATTTTCAACAAAGTGACCTTGTGTCAGTTCAACAGAGGGAACGGCATAGGAGGCCAGAAAACTGAAGAAAATGGTGCAATTTTGTTAAGCCATGACTTCTACCAAAGGTGTCAATCAAACCATGACTTCTAAGTATCACTAGAACACTCTTGTCACACATCACAGCAAAGCATGCAGACACATGCCTCCTTTTTCAAACAGACTTTCAATGGTATGACTTACATGAGAGTAGTTACAGCTACCGTAACTTAACTAATAACATTTCATGTTTCTAAGTCCTAAAAAAAAACACCCCACTGAAGCTCCACTAAATGTAAGATACATAGCTTGCATTAAAAGCAACAGGCCCAACTAGAAAAGTCTGTCCCTTTTTTATAAGCATTCTATAAATATTAAAAGGCCCCATTAAGACCTTCCCAGAGCCTTTTCTCCACCAGGCTAAACAACTCCAACTCTCTCAGCCTGTTTTCACAGAAGAGGTGCTCCAGCCCTCTGATCATCTTGGTGGCCTTCCTCTGGAACTGCTGCAACAGATCCACATCTGTATAGTGCTCAGGGCTCCAGACCTGGATGCAGTACTCCAGGTGATGTCTCATGGTAGCAGAGGGGTAGAACCTCCTCCCTTGACCTGATGGCTATGCTTCTTTTGATACACCCCAGTAGACGGTTGGCTTCCCGGGCTGTGAGTTCACATTGCCAGCTCCTGTCCACCTTTTCAGCCACCAACACCTCCAACTCTTTCTCCACAAGCCTGCACTCAGTCCCTTCTCACCCAGCCCACCCAGCACCCTGATGCTGGGGGTTGCTCCAGCCCGAGTTAAGGACCTTGCACATGGCTTTGTCGAACCTCATGAGTTCATGGAAAAAAACAGGCCAAACCAGACAACTAGTCTAATAAAAGATATCATCCCCTTCCAATAAAGTTTGTTATATTTTTACCATCGCTGCGACATACATACTACTGCTGTTTGCTATTAAGAAAGAAAAAAGCCCTGAGAAGTGAAGGCAATTTTAGCTATAAAAAAGTATCTCTTCATCATTGCATAGTTTTCAGCTTAAGTGTGCAAACCAGAAACGAGCCTTTTAACAATATACAACTGAAAGACACAAGGAATTTCCTCTATTTTTAATACATAGCACTTCTATCAAATTCTTCCCTCACACAGGAATGGCCAAAATAATCCCAAAATTCTCTTTCCTTTAAAATAAAATAACGTTGGACAGGGAAATTTCAGACAGCTGTTTTTGCTTTAGTGAGGGGAATACATGGGCAAAAAAGCTATAAATATAATGGAAGTGGGAGGAAACAGAGCAAGTAAAAGAAAACAATAATTTAAAAGAGAGAAACAAAGATCATAAAGCAAGAGGGAAAGAGCGACAACACAGACATAAAGGAGAACAGTTACAAGTCAAAATAGAAGATACTCAGTTTTTTATCCTTTTCCTTCCCAAAGAGAAAGGTATAAATTTAAAAATATATGGAGGGAGCAGAAGGCTGAAAAAAAAAATCTTCAATAATAGAGCCATTCAAAAACTATCATAAAGTAAAGGAAAAGAGAGTGAAATAAGTGAAAACCAGGCAACGTTCTTGGCTTGAGAACCTCTTCTGTGACTCTTCTTCCTTCTGTTTTCTCCCTTCTCCTTGTCTTTGAGCTTACAAATATCTGCTATCAGAATGGTTGCCCACAACTCCTGTTTGGCTAGGTCTCAGTCTTTTAAAATAAACCCAAACTCTGCCTCTCCAGGGCTGGTACAAAAGAAGTAACCAGAGTATTTAACATGACAAAATCCTACTACTGCCACCTCCACAAACAGCTCCTCTTCACCTACTAAGCTATACACCTGCACAGTCACTAATAAAAGTGGTTCCAGGAGACTATAAGAGACCTAAGAGGGGGAAAAAAAATAAACAGGAGTTAAAGAGGACTACAATAATTCATACTAAAATGTCAACACTCTTAGTCAACAGTGCACATATATATACACACATACATGCATATATTTATATATACAATGGGGGGGGGGGCAGAAGATACTGCTACATACATTCTTTGGCATGTCAAGGGTTTATATTCTGTTCTCTTTTTTCCCATCAACTAATGAGGGCATGACTAATTTCCATGTAATGAACCATAAACTTCCACTTCCGCATTGAATTCTGGCTCAGGAGGTATCAGCAGGGCAGGCTGTCTGGGATTTTTGTATCGTTATGAATCCTGAGACGTCACAGAAAGGGACTGACCACATTCAATTGATTTTCAAGACAGCAACTAAGCTGCAAAAGCCAAAAGTTGTTCATCATTTACAAACTTCTTAACTTTGCCAATCAATGCAACAAATAGACTTCTTGACCTCGCTTAGAAAAAAAATGAGGATAACCTTTAAAGACGAGTACTCACACATTATGGATTTAACTGGCTGGCAATATTCATTGCAGTGATGAAAAAATTGACTGAAAAGGCTAAGAAATCACATAACTGCAAGTTTCATTAAAATTCCTTCTAATCTGCACAAGAACATAAAAATCATTAACCAAAATACATACAGGGACAGAAATGACAAGTGCTAAATTTTTCAGGAGTTCCTCTGACGGGCCCTTAACATTTTTCCAGTTATTAAAAATTACATCTTTCACAATTCACATATCTAACTATGAACTAAACTGTAAAGACTGTAGTGTAGTGGTATCTGTACTTCTGTGAAACAAACTCTTTTAGCATTTCTGGGTTATTTGTCTGAGGTGATTTCTGTGATGAATGTTTATAATATGAAAATTATGAAAACAATAAAAAAACATATAATGCTGAAAACTACAGTGACTCCATTTTTTTTAATTACCTACCAGCTTGAAAGCTTGAAGATCTTATTTGTTTGACAACTAAATACCTTAAAAGCACGGAATCCACATAAACCAATACTCTAACATCATGGGTAGTCTCTAAAAACTGCCAAATTTAGTTCCTTAGAAACCTTACTCCATTTTCAAATTTAAAATTGCAAGTTAGGCAGTTGGACGTGGTTTTAGAAAACAACTTTTTTTCTTCCTCTATTTAGTGACTTTGCAGAAACATGGAGATGCCTTCCTTTTCAAGAGAAAACAACGTCCACCTTTCAATCTCTATTTGTTATCTGTATTTTTTGTGATAGACCCCAGCTTATACAGAGACTGTCTTCCTAAGAGTGTAAATTTATTTTCTTAAAGTTGATCTCTCTGCATGCAAAGCAATTATCAGGTTCCTAGTTAACAACACGGAATATGAGTAAGAGTGCCTTGAGTTCTTTACTTTGGAGAAGACCAGAGCTCTGGTTATCTCACTGAAGAAACAATTTTGTATCAATTTGAGCACAAACTCATTTCTCAGAGCACATAGTGCATACAGCAGCCTTAGTGTGCTAGGGCACAAATGGAATGAACCACACTGAAATCCTGAAAGCACAGAAATAAAGGTGGGGGGTATATGCAGATCTGATTAGGCTTTACAGGTGCTCTATACATAAACCTGCCAGTGTATGCCTAAAAGAAGAGGCTTAAGGACTTGCTAGGGACCCTATTGAACTGCAGGTGGCAGAGGAACAGAAAATGAAGTCCAACCTTTTGGACTTGATCAACTGTGTCCCTAAGTCTTTCTTTGCATCTTGGGCCATGTGCTTGTGTGAAAGGTTTTCATACTTTCCACATACTACAAGGTTAAATGAAAATTATTTAAAACAACAAATTATGAGAAACACCTCCTGCCACCTGCAGACCTCCCTGGGTCAGGAACATTAACAGCTGAGGCTGACCTCACTCCAGTCAAACTCATAGGCAGCCTTTCAATCTTATCACAGAAATAGCTGGAAGGCTATAAACCCCACTTCACCTTAATTTTTATTATTTTCTTTCTGAAACCCCAGATTAAAAAGGTTTACATTCCTAAGCATTGGCCAAAACCATGAAGACTATGTATATTGGTTTGGGGTTTTTCTTCTGTGAAAGCAGAGATTCTCACTGGGACAGATGTTACAAGTGAGTAATTCATTGCTCACCATTTACACTATGTGTATGTTTTGCTAAAGGGCTGTGGCTTGTCAGAAGAGCACTTGGGCTAACTGCTCATCTTAACAGGTAGCCAGGTGCTGGTTCAAGTGGAATTTTGGGAAGGAGGATGGAGATCTCACTCTCTGCACCAAACTGGGAAATGATGCTGCAGTGCAGGGAACAACAGGGAAAGTGGTAGAAAGCAATGAGCCATGAGGATGAGAACAGGTGAAGAGAAAAGTAAAGAACCGGGTCTCAGAGACAACAGGCAAGACATTTCATAGAATCATAGAATTGGCTGGGTTGGAAGGGACCTCAGAGATCATCAAGTCCAACCCTTGAACCACTACTGCTGCGGTTCCCAGACCATGGCACTGAGTGCCACATCCAGTCTCTTTTTAAATATCTCCAGGGACGGAGAATCCACTACTTCCCTGGGCAGCCCATTCCAATGTCTGATCACCCTCTCCGTAAAGAAATTCTTTCTAATGTCCAACCTAAACCTCCCCTGGCACAACTTAAGACCATGCCCTCTTGTCTTGTTGAAAGTCGTCTGGCAAAAGAGACCAACCCCCACCTGGCTACCCCCTCCTTTCAGGGATTTGTGGAGAGTGATGAGGTCTCCCCTGAGCCTCCTCTTCTCCAGGCTGAACAGCCCCAGCTCCCTCAGCCTCTCCTCATAGGATCTGTGCTCAAGTCCTTTCATCAGCCTGTTTGCCCTCCTTTGGATACGCTCCAGGACCTCAATATCCTTCCTAAACTGAAGGGCCCAGAACTGGACTCAAGCTGTGGCCTCACCAGCACTGAGTACAGGGGCAGAATCCCTTCCCTGGACCTGCTGGCCACACTGTTCCTGATACAGGCCAGGATGCCATTGGCCTTCTTGGCCACCTGGGCACACTGCTGGCTCATGTTCAGCTTCCTGTCAATCCAAATTCTGCAGACCTGCAGGAGACTGCAAAGATTCACATCAATGAGGTAAAAATAAGAAGCTTGCCCTTGCCAGGACAAAAGTAGGCAAGGAAAAAACCTGATTTCAAACACAACTATTTGAAGTATGCATCACCCAGCAAATCTGCTCTCTTTCCCACTTTCATGAGATTCTGCCATATTTTAATAATTGAATTTAAAGAGAAATAAATACAAGTTTTAAATATTCGTGGTGTACTCTCTTTAAGAAAAATATCCAGACAGGATGACCTTAGAGCTCTGCCTGAGCCAGCCTCACTGTCCTAAGATATAAGGCTTAAAATGCTGAGAAAACTGCCATGCCAATTGGAACTGCATGAGGTGCATTTCTGAAAGTACTTTCAGTAAGTTATTCTTTGCATATGGAGATTTGCCTTTGCTCTAAAAAAATGTCACTGATCCTGACACAAAGAAACCTTATTGAATAAAAGGCCAGCTTCTCTTTGCATTATGATTTTCCAAACGGAAAAATTCAACCAACATATAGCATTTTGCAACTAACAGCAGAAAATCTAACATTTCTCTGAAGCCAGGAGCAAAACCAACCTAAGAGGAAATTTGGCTCCACACCAGGGAGAGAAGAGATTTAAAAAGAGATCTCACAAAGCTGAGCTGTCATTGCCTGCAGTCTAAGCTAGGGCATAGTCCTGGAGGGGTTTCCTCCAGTGCAGGGCTGCAACAGAGTTGCATAGGACTTTAAGTACACTTGTTCCTAACCAGCCACTTCCTCACCACTTCAATTATTGCTTTTTAACCATTTCCTTTGAGGATAGGAACGTGATAATGAATTTGGCCATATAAAATCCAATTTCATATACACACAAAGAAGTGTAACTAGAAAGAACTAGTAGGTGCCTGTTTGTTTAAAGGTAGTACAGCATATTATGGGATCAATTCTAAAAACGGTAGAGTAACAAATGTGGCAGCTTGAGGAGAAGGCAGGTGAGGCGACAGTAGGAATGTGAATTAAGGTTCTTGAAGTCACTGTGGATGAGTTCAGAATAATGCAGGATGTCTAAGGATCTTGCAGGAACAAATTATGTGCTGGAAATAAACACATATGAGGGGAAAGTGCTTGAGCTTTGCTTTTTGAATGCTGTAATCTATTCATTTTTACCCTCAAGCTATCCAAAAGCAGTATTTTATGCCAAATCACCAGTCTTTTAAGTATTTCTTAACCATTTACAAAGATAGACAGCAGTAGATGCCCAGCAGGGTAGTATCTAACCTTTTCTGATGATGCAGCTAGAATCACTGGAACATCTGCTAACTTCTTAGAGAGTAATTTTTCTATGTTATTCCACAACTGCAGTTCATGCAGAATTCGTATTTTAAAATGTCTCCAGTGTTAAGCATGCTGTTCTTCTATAGCTATAGCCTGGAAAAGGTCATTTAACAGATCAGCGAGAAAGAAAAGAGTATGCCTTGTATGTTAAAATGTTAAATTCTGAAAATAAAGGTGTCTTGCGAAAATTTCAGCATTATCTCACGTTGCCTTTATTTGGCAATACAATTAGTCAGTATGATTAGGTTGTGCGATCAGGAGCACATTTTAAAGAAAAAAACATACATATGAAGACTTAGGATATTTATGTATGGCTAGAAAAGGAAAAGCAGCAGCTAAGAGATACAATATTTATTAAATGTCATGCAATACCACGCTCCAAACAAGTCATTTCAATACAGCAGCACAAGTGTGTTTCAGTGCCATCTAGCTAATGTGCAAGGTAACCTGCATCCCAACTCAAGAGCTTTTTTCACCCTCAAATATCCTTTCTTCAATAAAAACCAAATGAAGTGGT